>NC_088858.1:43113008-43438008 GCF_963853765.1 Magallana gigas
TTCCAATTGGACTATTTGTGACAGGGTTGAGAGACGATGAAAACACTTTAGATATTTATATTAGTACGCACAAAAGCAAGTATGCAACTACTTTAAAAAACATTCAGAAGTTGTTTTTTAAAAGTGGTTTCCATGTTGAGAGGGGCTTTAATCACAAATATAGAATTTCTATCAATGACACCAAATTTTATGTCAGATTTTTAAAGGACGTTAACATTTTACGTCATTCATTTTTTTTTCTCAAACTTTGTGCGAGAAAACAAAGCGATTGCTCCGGTAATTATGTTCCTTTTAGACTGGGCAAGGCGAACATCTATTACTTTGGGATCAAGACAAATTTTTGATGAAATAACTTTTTCAATGGTCATTATTGAATGTATACTGAGCATGGAGGATCTCAAGAAAGATTTAAAGTGTTCATTTCCTGAAACACTGCTAGCAAATTCTTCTGGATTAGACCTCGTGGAAATGGTAGAAATTGATGATATTTCAAGAAGCAATCAAAAGATTTTGGCAAAAGTAGTGATGTATTTTTTCAGAGAGTACAGAGCAACTCTAGCTAACGAAGCAAGTGGAGGAATGATCAAATTTATTTCTGATCCATCTCATAAAGATCCAAATGTTAACATTCTCAAAAACTCATTGAGTCAAAGTAATACAACGGCGCTACTAAATGAGATGCTTTGTGGTTATCAAGAAATAGCTGAGAGAAATACGATTGATAACTTCTTTGGAGATGTTGATCTTGTTGAGAATCATCTCGTTTTAAACCTTCCACTTGATACTTGGGATTCTGTTCTGTTTGCAGAAGCATACACTGAAAGAAGACTTTCTAAGGAAACGGGTGCAATAGTTAGAATCCGGAGAGCCAACTTTAGAGAAACTAAGGGGGTGATATTAGAAGCTTGGGGTAATTCTGAGCAGCTCTGGAAGGTCAACAAATCGTTACAAGACCTTGGAGACAAATCATCCAAGTTCGTAACAACCTATTCCAGAGACAAGGCGTTCGTTGAAAGAGCTTTTGTGACAATATTTGAACGTTCTAGATCGACAGATGATATGCTGGATTTTAAACCTTATACTGGATTGATTCAAGAGCAGCATAAGCACCGAGAAGCTGTACATCTTCCATACTTGCAATGCGTCGTTCGAAAGTTTGAGCCGTCCATAGAACATGTGGACGACAATGACCCCGACTGTCAGATATTTCAAAACGTTTTCCTACAACAGATTAACGTTGTTAGAGAAAACTATGATTATACATTTCACGGCATTCTCCGCTTTGTGATGACGTTTGGCAATGTGTATATTGTTGACGTCGATAAACCCAGTATGCCTATAAAAGATATGCAAGAAAAATTGCATCGCAAACAGTTTATTGAAAGAAAAGAATACCACTCACTAAATAAAACATCACGAGGAAACGGAGTGAGACGTCAGAGAGGTGGAAGTTACACTAGTCTTCGTAATAATCTCAGTGTAGGTTCGAGGGGGCGAAGAATCAGTAGCTCATTCATACCATCCGAATGTAACCCAGAAAGGGTAAAGGAGTTCTTGGAAAAATTTGGATTTCAGGAAGACGGCATGGAAAATAAGTACTACGTCAGCCTCTATACTGGTGAAGCTGACTTCGGTAAACCTCACACAGGTTCATGTGTTCTAGATAAAGACATGAATTTCATCGAGTTCCGTCTTGCAGATTTAAAATGGCTAGCCGGAGACGTTATACGACTGAAGTCCAATGAAAAAAAGATACCTTTGGATGTCCGTTGCAAACTACAGTCCAGAAGAATCCTTGACATCGAAAGTATACGGCAAATGAGTGACTTGAAAGGAATTCTTGACGACAGCTGTCATCTGATGGAAAAACGAGGCGATATTCTTTGCATTTCGCCCCATTTCAAAGACAGGGTTACACTTGTGCGTGAAAAACAAGTGAATTCGTATTCATATCCCTGCACAGATTCTTCCGACGAAGGCAGTGTATGGCACGATATGAAAATTGATGTGGCAACGGTAAAAGAACATTCTGAATACAATCGCATCACGGGCAGGTTTTCAGACATTGTTTGTCGGACAGAAGTCACTATGATGCCAAAGTTTCCTGATCTAAATTCTAGCGATAAAGATTTGATCAAATACGCAAGAAGAACCTGGAATCTTGCATTGTTTCTTGGTAGCCAATTTGACTGAAATTGTTTCTTAATTAACACACATGTACAGTGAAGTCGCCAATTCCGGGTCGTCTCCAATTCCGGGGCATTTGTGTGTATTTCATGTCACGTTGTTTAAATTGAAGCATTAAAAAACTTAATAAATACATTGATCACGAACTATAGGCCTCTCTGTCCTTGAGCATTAAACGATATTCGAAGCGTTTTCAAGATGGAAAATTTCACACATCGTTGACATGCTATTTTCTTTATTTACGCTGCAGCGTGGTTGATGCAAAGTTGTTGGAGGGCGTAAATGGATGAAAAATATTGCACATGCATTCAGTTATATGTCAACAATTATTCAGAATGATAACTGCTCAAATAAATTAACACCAATTAATTAATCAATCTGAAGGAATTTTCCCAATTTACTAACTTCAAATGCCATTACTATTATATGGTAAAGATGCATGTTTGTTTTCTGATTCAGAGGCTAGATTATGCATTCTTTACCAGATGAATTTTGTCATGAATCTTCCGTATAAAATTATACATTGTACTTAATTTATTAAACGTTATACCGGTAGTTAATTCAATAATGTGGAATATCATGTATCAGTATATCAATTGTGTGCAAATAAAGACAAGCAGGTTTATTTGTGTGAAAAGATTATTACATGACTGTATGCAGGGTCATTTTCGTCTTTCTTCACGTGAAAAATTTTTTGCCCCGTCTTAAATTCGTCCAGACACAATTGTATTAAAGAGGAGACCGTTTGAGACAGTCAAATTTCCAGTTTAAAATCGTCTACTGACAACGAGGGCGAAACGGGCAAAAAGAAAACGGGCGAATATAGTATATAGTATTACTTAACAACGAAACATAACTTACTTTCAATTTCTTAGATGTATAAATTGGATTTTTTCTCCTTGGATAATTCACGTTTTGAAATTTTTCGTACGATCAATTTTGCTGTATAATTTTGTATAATTTTTTTTTATTCTTTCGGGTGTAGATTGTTTCAAGAGAGAATATCGTTTATCAGATTACGTGTAGTTTATGAGACGATGATTTTTTACCATCAAACTATAGACGCATTATGAACATGGCCTGTTGATTAATTTTTCTAAACTAAAAGGTAACTGTATAAACAATGCAAATTATGAATTATTAGATTGAGGGGTTTTGTGGTGTTTTGCTGTTGTGTTGTTGTTGGGTTTTTGTCATCTTCGCTAGCCAAGTGATTTCGATCCACTTTGCTCCCGTTTATTGGGAGAGCAAAGTGGACCAAAAACCCTTGGCTAGCGAAGATGGGTTTTTGTATTTTTATTTTATTTTATTTATTTAGTTATTTATTTATTTTATTTTCTTTGGTTTTTTTTGTTTTTTTTTTTTGAGGGGGTGTTTTGTTTTTGTTTTTTCTAAAAAAATTTTTTTTGTTATTTTTTTTTGGGGGGGGGGGGGTGGGAGGGGGTAATTCTGTTATACATATAAATGTACCCCCCCCCCCTCCGTACATTTATACGTAGAACAGTATAATCGTAAAATTTCGGAATATTAATTTTTACTTGTAAATATTAATTGGTTTTTTCCTTCAGTTAATATGACTTAATATTTGATAGTTGAACTTATTGATCTAACTCTTAGTATATATAAATATTCGCAAATAATTAAATAAAGTGTTAAAGTGTTTAATTATTTAATCCAATGCCAGCTGAATCAATAATTATCCTGCATATTTTAAGAATATATGTATTACTCTCTCTCTCTCTCTCTCTCTCTCTCTCTCTCTCGCTCTCTCTCATTGAATGAATTTAAAAAATACCCATATGTATATATGTTTTCTACCAAAAGGCATGATTTGTCACATTCTATTTGGCACTATACGATTTTGAAATTCGAAGAGAAGTGCCTTTGACTGGGACGGTTAGTAAGTGAGGGATAAAAATTGCGTGTTTTGTTACTCTATAAAGACAATGCCAAAATTTTTCCATCTTTATCTTTCCATTGCAATTTGCTAAAATTTTAATATTATGGATGAATATACATGTAGTAAGATTGTGAAAAGAAATGGCATTAAACCAATATCGAAAATTGCTTCTCTTTTTAGTTCAAAGCGGAAAAAGAACAGAATTGAAAGCCTGAATTTACAAATAGTTTAAAACATATTCCGATCAAGATTGTAAATTATCGCGTCAGCATACCTCATGAATGGAAACCAACAGCAATGTCTTCAAGCAATAGTATTATTCTCACACACGTGTCTATTGCATTCCAGAAAACTGAAGGACACTCGAATACTTTATCCGATAGATCTATCATTTGACTGACATTTGGAATAAATATGAACCTTAGAGATAGATGTTGATCGGAATAAATTACAGAAATTGAGTTACATGTATATAATATGTGTGTATACATAAAACATTAAGGTCCTTTTTTAAGTAATCTCTTCATAAGTTTACTAAAAACTGTTCACAATTCTAATTGTTGTAACTTGCAAATAATTTTTTACACAGATCCAACCATTTTCAAGTCTAGATCCGATCAATTTTAACTGTATTTTATAACATTGGTAACTTTGAAAAAAGAGATTTTTCAATTCAATTCAATTTACTAATTATTGACAAAAACCACATGTTGCGCAAGTCATTCCGTGACATACAATATACAAATATATTTAGTATATAGATTTTCTTTGTAATTATATGTGGGGTTTGTTTTTGTTTTTTTTTTTGTTTTTTTTTGTGGGGGGGGGTTAAAATTCGGTGTGATGCATTTGCCTCGTTTGCCTATATGTACATGTAACTTGCACGTAGTTACGGCTCTGACGGAGGGTGATGATCCGCTAGATGGGTCGGGATCGGCGTTCTCAAAAATTCTTTTTGATCGCCACGTGGACACAGACCACAATTATTTTTCCCTCTTATTCCTTTATACAAAAATAAATCATATAAAAAATTCCACCGGCTCAAATGAGTTCAAATACGGCATACCTATAGAATGACACTAGTCCAACAACATATCCAAACTACAGGAAAATCAATCGAGAGGGGACTGAGATATGGCCCCTAAAATAACCCCTACCATGAAAAATTCACTTTCACTTTGGAATTTGTGTAAACATTGGCCTCTTTACACCCTTTCTATTGCGCCTGTAAAGATAATTTTTCTCAATTTTTTCCTGCCTGTATTTTTTTTCAAACCTTCTTCTTTCCATCCATGCCATAAAAGGAACCAAATTCGACCATTTAGTACCCCTAGGAATTTTTGAAATAATACATACATTTTTAGAATGGAACTACTTGCGTGGTCAATGAGCACGGGGTAAAAATAGTGGTATGTGACCAAATAATTACACAATTCTTCTTTGATTTTGATGAAACTTGGTAGGTAGACACTTTTACCCATAATACACCTTCCTGTGAAATTTGGCGGGAATTGTGTATTCTGCATCAGAGTTATAGGCCTTTGAAATCTGGTCCAGGAAGGCTGAAATAACATGCAAAATCTAGCACGTTACACACAATATTCAAATTTCAAGAGCTACATTTAACATTAATTACTTGTCAAAAGTTTCATTAATCTATTACATTTATTAACCTAACATGTCTACATGATGATGCTAATGATGATTTAATTCTTTTACACCTGGAACTATTTTTTGGAAATTTTTGAAAAAAATACCCCAAATATGGCTAAATTTTTAAGATAATGCCAAAAATGAAACATTTAATCACACGCTATGAGCTTGAAAAAATATTTAAAAAATTCTGCATCAAGTTTGCTATAGAAATCAGGTATTTTGATAAATATACAGTGGCTAATCCGTTTACATTAAGCAGATAATCACATAGAACCATTCACACATTTTCAGGAAATGGCACTTGCTGACCAAAGTAGATTAACTCAGAGTACACAGGGCTGATATGGATAGGCATAAAATGCCTTTTGAAACAAATCTAACAATTTAGAAGAACTTAGAATGAATTCTATTTGTCCATTCATTACATATACACTGAATAAATTATTTAAATGTACCCTAATTCATAAGGAGCCTAGGTTCATGAAAACTGTACTCTTAAAACAAAGGGAGATAACTCTACACATTAAAATCCAAAGTAGGGATTTTTTACAAACATTAACGAGAAACTATTTTAGAAATTACAAGTCCATCACCTTCTTTCAGCATTATCTGGTGTGATTAATCTTGAGGAGATCATATACCTTTTGTAGCGAGGATTCACCATTCAAAGTCATGGGTTTCTACATACATTGTGCATTTAGAGGTGAAAATGTCTGGTATGTTACCATGAACAATGATGACCAAGACTCAAATTAATGATGAGAGTGCCAAAAAGATATTACTACAGTATTACAAATAGTAAAGCTTCTAGCAGACCTCATATATCTTGGGCAACCACTGTTCAATGCCAGCAACCAAACTCATACTCAGCAGGTGCCCCTTTACCAGCTTATATGTCCTGTCATGCAATCTGCTAGGCAGTGAAATATGTCATCATTCATAGGAATCATAAATTAACATAAGCCCTACTTTCCTCCTTATAATTTAATCAAAATAATATTAAAGGAAATATATATATACTTTTACATGTAATATGATTTATATGAGAGAGAGAGAGAGAGAGAGAGAGAGAGAGAGAGAGAGAGAGAGAGAGAGAGAGAGAGAGAGAGAGAGAGAGAGAGAGAGAGAGAGAGAGAGAGAGAGAGAGGGGGGGGGAGTATATTTAAGGCTTATAACTTAATGACAAATCGACCAATTCTTTTATGATTTGGGTGATAAGTAAAGGTAACATTAGAAAGTGTTTTTAGACATTTTGCAAGTACTTACGTCCCCTGTTTGACTCATTGATGACACCATGCTGTTCACACCCCGTTCAAATCCATTTCACACACTTTTTACCGTTATTTTTTCATATTATCTGCCAAAATTGAAAAAGAACCCCACAAAATGTCATTATTTATCCTAATTGTTTGAAAAATAACGAAAAATTAGACTTAAGTTGATAAACGTGGATTTTGACCTTTGACCTGATAGGACACAGACCACAATTATTTTTCCCTCTTATTCCTTTATACAAAAATAAATCATATAAAAAATTCCACCGGCTCAAATGAGTTCAAATACGGCATACCTATAGAATGACACTAGTCCAACAACATATCCAAACTACAGGAAAATCAATCGAGAGGGGACTGAGATATGGCCCCTAAAATAACCCCTACCATGAAAAATTCACTTTCACTTTGGAATTTGTGTAAACATTGGCCTCTTTACACCCTTTCTATTGCGCCTGTAAAGATAATTTTTCTCAATTTTTTCCTGCCTGTATTTTTTTTCAAACCTTCTTCTTTCCATCCATGCCATAAAAGGAACCAAATTCGACCATTTAGTACACCTAGGAATTTTTAAAATAATACATACATTTTTAGAATGGAACTACTGGGGTAAAAATAGTGGTATGTGACCACGTTGATTACTTCCCCCTTTTGAACACCGGCTTGTTGGCACCAGAGTCAAGCTAGCAAACACTAACTCCAACGCACTAACAAAAATTTAATTAAAATTATCGGCTATTTCTAAAGCGTTTTCCGATTAAAAAAACTGAACTTAACAGATCACCCTGCGCCAAAACTAGGACTTGTGCTCCTTAGGTTAGCCCGGATTCTTTGGGGATGGGGTGTTTCCTCGAAGATTTAAGCCTCAAACCAGGCACTAGTGACACCGTTTCTTGGCGCCAGTGCGCTGAGTAGACCCTAAGTAAACAAATTATTTCTGTTATGTAGGGATTTAAACTGGGCGCCCTGTGCCCAAACTAGGACTTGTGCTCATTAGGTGAGCCCGGATTCCTTGGGGTGGGGTGTTCCCTCGAAGATTTAAGCCTCAAATCAGGTTCTAATGACACCGTTTCTTAGCGCCAGTGCGCTGAGTAGACCCTAAGTAAACAAATTATTACTGTTATGTAGGGATTTAAACAAGGCGCCCTGCGCCCAAACAAGGACTTGTGCTCATTAGGTGAGTCCGGATTCCTGGGGGATGGGCTGTTCCTTCGAAGATTAAAGCCTCAAATCAGGCACAAGTGACACTGTTTCTTGGCGCCAGTGCGCTGAGTAGACCTTAAGTGAACAAATTATTTCTGTTATGTAAGGATTTAAACTGGGCGCCCTGCGCCAAAACTAGGACTTGTGCTCATTAGGTGAGCCCGGATTCCTGGAGGGCATGGTGTTCCCTATAAGATTAAAGCCTCAAATCAGGCACTTGTGACACTGTTTTTTGGCGCCAGTGCGCTGAGTAGACCTTAATTAAACAAATTATTACTGTTATGTAGGGATCTAAACAAGGCGCCCTGCGCCCAAACTAGGACTTGTGCTCATTAGGTGAGCCCGGATTCCTTGGGGGTGGGGTGTTCCCTCGAAGATTAAAGCCTCAAATCAGGCACTAGTGACATCGTTTCTTGGCGACAGTGCGTTAAGTAGACCTTAAGTAAACAAATTATTACTGTTATGTAGGAATTTAATCTGGGCGCCCTGCGCCCAAACTAGGACTTGTGCTCATTAGGTGTGCCCGGATTCCTGGGGGGTGGGATGTTCCCTCGAAGATTAAAGCCTCAAATCAGGCACTAGTGACACCGTTTCTTGGCGCCAGTGCGCTGAGTAGACCTTAAGTGAACAAATTATTTCTGTAAGGATTTAAACTAGGCGCCCTGCGCCAAAACTAGGACTTGTGCTCATTAGGTGAGCCCGGATTCCTTCGGGGGTGGGGTGTTCCCTCGAAGATTAAAGCCTCAAATCAGGCACTAGTGACACCGTTTCTTGGCGCCAGTGCGCTGAGTAGACCTTAAGTGAACAAATTATTACTGTTATGTATGGATCTAAACAAGGCGCCCTGCGCCCAAACAAGGACTTGTGCTCATTAGGTGAGCCCAGATTCCTGGAGGGCAGGGTGTTCCCTATAAGATTAAAGCCTCAAATCAGGCACTAGTGACACCGTTTCTTGGCGCTAGTGCGCTGAGTAGACCTTAAGTGAACAAATTATTTCTGTTATGTAGGGATCTAAACAAGGCGCCCTGCGCCCAAACTAGGACTTGTGCTCATAAGGTGAGCCCGGATTCCTGGGGGTGGGGTGTTCCCTCGAAGATTAAAGCCTCAAATCAGGCACTAGTGACACCGTTTCTTGGCGCCAGTGCGCTGAGTAGACCTTAAGTAAACAAATTGTTTCTGTTATGTAGGGATCTAAACTGGGCGCCCTGCGCCCAAACTAGGACTTGTGCTCATTAGATGAGCCCTGATTCCTTCGGGATGGGGTGTTCCCTCGAAGATTTAAGCCTCAAATCAGGCACTAGTGACACCGTTTCTTGGCGCCAGTGCGCTTAGTAGACCCTAAATAAACAAATTATTTCTGTTATGTAGGGATTTAAACTAGGCGTCATGCGCCAAAACTAGGACTTGTGCTCATTAGGTGAGCCCGGATTCCTCGGAAGACGGGTGTAGACGCTTAGTAGACCCTACGTGAACAAATTATTACTGTTATGTAGGGATGTAAACAAGGCGCCCTGCGCCCAAACTAGGACTTGTGCTCATTAGTTGAGCCCGGATTCCTGGGGGTGGGGTGTTCCCTCGAAGATTTAAGCCTCAAATCAGGAACTAGTGACACCGTTTCTTGGCGCCAGTGCGCTTAGTAGACCCTAAATAAACAAATTATTTCTGTTATGTAGGGATTTAAACTGGGCGCCATGCGCCAAAACTAGGACTTGTGCTCATTAGGTGAGCCCGGATTCCTCGGAAGACGGGTGTACCTTGGAGGATTTGGCACTAGTTGAGAAAATGTTCTGTGAGCTTGGTCCAATATTTGTGGTTTCATAAAAAATTAATACATAAAAGCAATGTTGAAGTACGATACCCCCCCCCCCTTATCTCTGTTAAACATTCTTTGACGCAGCAGGGTAGAGTGTCATAATTCAGAGTATACTGTTACATTACAGGTTGACTTTTTAACCCCCAAGATATGTTTACAGAATTCAAAATGAAGTTTCTCAATATAGGGTGCTATGAGTGAACCCCATAACCAGAGGCATATTTTTTTTATTTATTTCACATTACAAAACATCCATTAACAAAATCCAACTATCTCGGGTCAAGATAGTTAGTAATAGAGTAATATGACATGTATTATAACAATTACAGCATATATGTAATTTAATTACACAATATTAATTCTACACATATGTATTTTTGAAATATTTACAAGTACATCAATATTGTATCTTATATTGTTTTTCAAATGTAAAACCAATCCATTATATGTTTCTGTTTTGAGATTTACAACACATTTTATTTTTAAATATTTGTAGGCTGTGTAAGACACAATAGTAGTAAAATTCGTATTGTTTGCATTTCGTTCAAAGTAAAAACCCAAAATAACATGTCTCCACTGTATATCAAATCCTATAACTAAGCTTAAAGTTGACCATATCATCTTAAAATGTTCACACTAAGAAAATCAAATGTTTTACATCTTCAATTTCGCCTCACATATAACAAGAAGCAGAAGACCTATATTTGTATTTAAAAAGAAAGCTGTTACAGTACACTGTATTGTTCAGCAATTTGTAATTAAATTCACATATTCGTTTGTCATATATATCTTTTACTTTGTTTTTGTATATGTCATTCCAATATCCTTTTTCCACTGAAAACAAAAATTTTTCGTAGAAAATGTATACATTTCTTGTCTTCCATATAATGTAAACCATTGATAAAATCACATGTGGATACATTTTGTATATATTGACAACAGTACATTTTAAATTTTAGTGATTTTCATATATTGCATTTCTAACTATTCTATAATCACACATCCAAATAGCTTTTTGTTTCTGAGTAGATGACAATTCTTGAGGTGTTTTGAATTGGCAATCAGCAATAAAAAATTATTTTACATACAATATGCCACTTTGAATCCAACTTTTATGACAAATTGTTTTATTATCAAACTGAAACAAATTTTCGTTCCAAATTGGTTGTTTAGCAAAATTTATATCAGACAATTTAGTAATGGCAATGTTTCTTTTTTTATGATCGTTGAAACTTGAACTGTGTTCATAGAATTGATTTTTTTATATCCAATGTAAATATCCAAATATATATTGATATTTACTTTTGATCCAGCGTGTTGATAGAACTCTTCAACAGTCTTTATTGCAACATTTAAGGAGGTTGTCACCAGAAATGCTAGAAATGCCAATCATCAATCATCCAAAAGACCTAAAATGTTTATTAATTTTATTTATGACCCATGTCATATACCATGGTTTGGAAATATAGGGCTCAAAACAGAAATGATAATTTTCCTGAAATTTTTGCTAAAGAAGATGGGTGGATAAGGCTTGTAAAATGCCCATACACGGTCGGACAAGCTACTGATAAATTAAAATATCAATAAATCTTATATTAAAAAAAAACATATTTAAAACAATATATTAATATTTAACATATCATTGATTTGTAACCTATAAGTATTGTCAATACTTGGAATATGTTGACTCAAACAGGCGCATACATATCAAGACATGCAAACAGTGTCATTATTTAGAACTTACAAAAATATTGACGGGTACTTTATCCGAAACTGTTCCTTGCTAGATTTAACATACACTAACATATCATCTTGTCTTAAAATTAAAAAGCTTATTAAGTGAACCAACATTTCCACTGTCCTCTATTTAACACAGATTCATAGGGCATTCCATGAATAAAGAATCTTTACCTAATCTTTTAGAGATCAACTGTTGTTCAACCTCCTTAAATAAGAAACCTTATTCAATACTACATACATATACTTGATATTATCATGATAAAAGCATCACATCACTTAGAAATACCTTTACATGTATACGCTCCCCCTATCTTTTGATTGGACACTTTAACCTAATATTATGAAACTTGTGGCGATTTCCTTGAGTCATTTCTTACACATATTTGAAAACAACCATCACTGATATTTAAAATTGATCTTTTTTATACTGATTTCCCCTACACATATCTACCAGAAAAATACTTTGCTGTTACATGTATTAGCTATATCTATGTACAAATCGAAATATTATGCTTATAGTTGAAAATTTACTTGTAAATGAATGCCATTGTGAAAAATATAACTCTAAAGGTGACCAGACCTTTAGATTATAAAACTGGTAGGGGGATTTTCTGGACACTAATACTGTTATCCCCCCCTACGCATCTAACAGAGAAATATACTGTTACATAAACCTGCTAATTACTTATGTACAAATCTAAATATATGTTTGATATCTATATATTTTTCATGTAACAACTTGGTTATTTTTTTTCCTTTTATCTTTGCTGTATTAATGACATACTTAGCATGAAACATTTCATGTGCGGAAATTTACTTGTAAATGAATATTTTCCTCCTTTTTTTCGTGCAAAATTGTAATACAAAAACATTTCAAAATGTATGTTGTACTAAGCCTCTGCGCAGGCCCACTACCTTCTGTTTTGTTACATATATATGATTGAATAAATGTGTGAAAAAAAAAAAAAAAAAAAAAATTGATCTTTTTTTGTAAATGGATGATTAGTAGCTTTTTTATTCACAAAAAGACATGTCGCCCTACATATGATTTCTTGTTTTCGTGAAAAAGTAAGCCTTTAATCATATTTAGTGGATATCTTATATATTCTGGTTTCTAGTCTCCTTTTAACTTTGCTAAATTAGTAAGACCTACAAGTGTGATGTGTGCGTTTAATTAAAATGAAATTCAAACTCACTCGGGTACATGTGGACCGATGAGAATTCCATGAAAAATGTTCAAATTTTATATGTTTTTCTACAAACGTTTGTGGTGTGCTTTCGCTAGTAATGAGAGGAATTGTACAACCACGTAATGCACCCAACCTACATGGATACACCTGCGTGCGTACATAGGGATAGAATTAAACGAAATATCTTAATTCAAATTGGTTTATAACAAGTTAAACTCTTGGTCTCTTCAGTTACATGTTTATTCCTAAATAATGCATTTCCCCGCATAATATTTTTATTTCGCAAGGGGATGCTACGCTTAGCCGTGCCCTTGTTTGATTTTGATTTTAATGCAGTATGAAGTTGAACATATGTATTGACTATAAAAGTAATTTCTAAGTCATGTTTTAAAAATTCTTGCTTTACTGGTGGCTTCAAATGCCAGTACATAATGAACGCAGCAACATTTAGGAGTAATCAAATTATAACGCAAATCCCAAAAGTATTAGTAATGTCATCTTCCCAAAGGTCTGCATACAATAGACATACATTTAAAAGTAAAAAAAAGATATGCTAATTTTAGGCCAAAAATTAAGGTTTTTTCCCTAACTTTTATGAAATATAAGCTAAATATGCCGAAAAGATATCGATAAAATATCAAGATATTTTTTAAATGTTTTGTAGAATATCATGAATAGAATATAATACACAGAAGTTTGGTCTGCGGTGCAAATTAGGAAGCTAGAGTAATAGTGCTAAGTTATAAAATTGTTCATTTCCTTCTTGAAAACCTTCCGCCACAAAATGTAGTCGTTTTCTAGTTTCTGTGAAAATGCAATTTTGTTTAAACAATTTCATTCAGTGAAATTTATTTGCCATGCAATATTCATAGATGTGTAAACTCAATCTTGCATTTCAGGCACGTAACATCAGGGGGCAAGGGGGGCCTGCCCCCCCCCCTTCTTTTTGGGGGAGGAAAGATTTTTTTTTAATTTACATACAAAAAATTAAATTAAGATGGAGTTGCCCCCCCCCCCCTACTTTTATTGTACCATGTTAAAATTTGACATGAAAAAAAGTACACAGAAGTTAAAATTAACCCCCCCCCCCCCCCTCACCCCCACGGTTTAGGATTTTCAGGATTTTGGAAAGTACATTTTTCCTTTCTTTTTTTTGTGTTTGTCAAGATTTTTTGGATAAGTCTGCCCCCCCCCCCCCACTTTCAAAAACGATGCTACGTGCCTGCATTTATGCCTATGAAACACTCATTTATATCCGCGGATTGTTCCTTGCTAATCAGTTTATTAATAACTGAGGCATAGTCAATGACACTGCTAACAAAATAATCAAACAATGATAGCAAAGTATTATGATTAAAAAACATGTTCCTAAATTTTTTTTCTTCAAAATAAATACATGTAATACCTCTCTACCTTGCTCAACAAGTTGTTTCTCATCTGTATAGAATTTTTTAATGTAGTTACAATTAATGCAAACGGATTCATAATTTCAAGTTTCATAAATATATCATTTTTTACATTCTTTTATCCTTCGCCATGTTCAAAAACAACAATCTTTGACTTGTCAACATTATGTGTAATTTTCATGTGCAACATTACATTAATTGATCCAAAAGAGATTGAAGACCAGCTATTGTCTTTAAAATATCCCAATGTCATCAGAGTACATAAGAAGGAAAAGATTAAGTGATTGAACTTCAAATAGTACACATCATGAATTAATAATTGGTTTCAAAATCATTCACATACAAATTGAATGGGTGAAAGTACGTCTCCTTGCATTTAATTAACCAAGATTGTTGTTGAAAATATTATTCAAAATTCCATCAAAAGTCGCACATGCTTTAAGGTACCTCACTGCACCTAGACGTAATAAATAAATTTGGGTGCATATTATATTAATGGCCTTGAAGAGTTGCGCCCCTTTGCTTTAATTCTATAAAAATTAATTTAAAAAAAATCTGTAGAGTATAAAAATTATTTTCAATAGTTTTTGCATTTCTTATTATAAAATACACCTTTCCACCAAAGCATTTATTGATATTCCTAGTATTTACTTTTTATTTTAAAAAATGTGCTTGTCCCCATCGACCATAATGCAACCTTCATTAATTAATTACTGCTTATTTATTAATATTCATGAAAATTTCTCTCTGTAAACCTTTTTCAACTCTAAAATGCTTTAGTTTAATATCAAAGTATCAAACACATGAAGGATATTCAAGATTGGAAAAATTAGGTCCTAATATGGATCTGATATATATATATATATATATATATATATATATATATATATATATATATATATATATATATATATATATATATATATATATATATATATATATATAAACCTGTTTATCAAAAGTAAAACTACTCATAATTTTTCTATAGTGCATCGTTATGGAGCTACACAGAAAGTTTGAAATTAATTTGCCGAGCCAAATCAAAAAAAAAAGCCTGGAAAATGAAGAGAGAACGAAGTGGGGACAGAATAAATGACAAATTAAATTAGGACTATATAGCCCCTCCCCCCCCCCCCCCCCCCCCGAAATTTATATACTGAAAACAGATTATTGATTAAAACATCCGCACACAATTTAAAGAAAATTTCATGGTTTTATTTATCATTTTTGCTAGCTAATGTAAGAGATCACAATTACCCCAAACCCCTCCACGAAAAAGGAAATGCTAGGTGATGAGAGAGAGAGAGAGGAGAGAGAGAGAGAGAGAGAAAGAGAGTCGATGTAAATCACACGTTCGCTAACACCGTTCAAATTAAAGCTTGCTAGTTGGTCTGTCCTACCCTAGCTACCTCCTCTCTTTTCTCCTTTGAGAGGCTTAATTGTCTGTATATGCTTGTATCAAATCAAACAATTTCAAATTCTAAATCAAAATTGAATATTACACTACAAAACTCTCTCTCTCTGTGTCTCTCTCTCTCTCTCTCTCTCTCATGTCAACAATGACATTGATACCCTACAATACACTATTCCTATCTGGATTGTTGTCGTTGAGGTTGTAAATCATTATATCTTCTATTGTTTAAAACTTTATCATAACCTATAATTTGACATGTCGATTATTTCATTGAATTTCGTTTCATAGCTAAAACCACACACTCAGTTTTAATTCTTTAGATAAAACAGATTTTTTTTCGCGAGCCGATTTTTACACAGTTGGGGCGAATACACTACGGGTTAAAATGGTTCGGGGGGGAAAATACATACAGGACAAACAAAATCACATAGATTCGCAAAGCCAACAGTGTTATCACTAATTTAATTGTTTATATTGTGTGGGGTTAATTCATCAATGTTAATTTAACCATTTTATAACCATTACATGAGAGCTATTAAGACATTTATTTGTAGGAAAGAGCATGTACGTACGAATGATCTTTATTTAGATCTAGAACAGTTTGATGTTGCTAGGATACAGGTTTCAGATCCATGATTTGATTGGTTAATTTAGATACTGAATCTCGAATTTCGAATCTTGAATCTCGTATTTCGAATCTCGTATTTTGAATCTCGAATCTTGAATGATCCTTCTCGGCTTTCGTATATAACCCTTTTATAGCATGTAGAAGTTTTCCCTTTGATACCCATTTTTGACAAGATACAGTGTAGAGATATTTTTTTTCATATCATTTTAATAACAATTGTGAAAGCCAAATGATAGATTGTATTTAAAGAATTTGAACATATGCGGGCTTCAATATGTCTAGCCCAACCATAATTTTGTCAGTATAAAATGGTTAACTGCTACTTTAAATCAGAGATTTAAAGACCAATTGTTTATTATGAAACCAAATTTTGGCTCTGAGAAGTATCTCGATATTTTATCTGTTAATTAAGGTGGCTCTATACACCCCCAGTTTATTCCAATTTTCAATAGAAGACCACAAAACATATACTTACCAAATATTAGAATAATGATAGGGATACTATAGGTATTTTTAAAGAATTTTCAATTTTCAAATGATTTTTCGTGTTTTTTTGTAAAATAATTTTTAAAAAGTTAACTATTAAGAAATTGAGAGAATATGATGGATATTTCTTTCGGACACCTAAAAATAAATATTATACTTCTTAACATTCAAAAATTTTATTATTGCAATTATTTTTAGTATTTCCCCAAAACATAATTTTTCATATTTTCTTACTCTGTTGACAAATCGTCTGAAAAAGCTGCTTGAAGTTATAAGAAATAACTGTGACATTAACAATTTGAATAAAAATCATTGCAAATAAACACAAAAAATATTTTACAGTTTATTTGGTATGAAAGTTCCTCAGGTAAGAGTTATCGTTCCTAAGTCCCAAACATCTTGGAGACTTTTCATTTCTGAGTTAAAAAGAAAATTTTCTAAATATCACGATGGAATGAGATATACATACGTATCTCATTATAGGCCTATATAAGTGAATTTATTCGCTTTAATGCAAAACTAAGTCAAATAAATAAAGGGGAAAATTAACTAATAGGATTTATATATCCCAACCTGAGAGAAATTCAAAGCCACTCTCCCATCCCCTTATGATGGTTAGGAACATCTGTCAATATTAATGTGGATTAAAGTTTATTATAATTATAAAATACTTTCACCGGTTTAGAATTTTCCTTCACAGTATTCAACCAAAAAATATGTTTTATAAAATTTTGGAAAGTATTAAAAATTTCATTGTCCTCAACGGAATTCAAACTCAAGACCTACAGGTTTGAAGTGAACCCACTAACTCATATCTATAATCGGAAAGAAACTATTTAAAAAAATTATACTTTATTTTATTGCCTTTTTTTAACGATAAATAATACGACACAACGTGAAGGTGTCACATTACTTGTAAGTAGTGATTTTTCCAATTGACAAATTAAATCTAAGACTATGCATTTCACATTTTTTTTAATAGAGCAGTCCCCATATAATTCGCCTCAGTTTAAATCAGCCAACACCGGAATTGCATGCTTCCAGATTTACTTTTTTGCGTACTGCGTCATCAAAAAGTGGTCTATAGGGCCACCTTAAAATAAAAACTAAATTCATAAAATTTCGAACATCAAACCATCGTCACCCTGTAGAGACAGGCAGATGATATAACCTCTTTAAATGAGAGACTTCGTTAATTGTGTAACAAAGGTCTCATTGGTGAAGAATTTCATTATGTTTTAGAATGTTCGGCCCTTAAAGAAACAGGAAGAAAAACATCTGAACACAAACTATTAAAAAGTACAATTTTTCTTTTCAAGTTCTCTTACTCATGACCAATTTTATACTATATCTCTAAGAACATTGTGTGTATTTGTGTTCAGATATATTCGCCGCAGCCTGTTCTCTGTAGTTTCTTTCCTATTTTTTTTATCCTCACTTCTCTAGTTTTACCTATACAGTTTTATTCCTTCTACACAAAGAAAGCTTCTGGCATTTTATCCAAAAGCCATTGTACATATTGTACAAATATCACACATCAGTATCTTTGGCTAGTCAATATTTACCTTACTATTGACACGTCATTTTGCTTTTAGAAACTTCAACAACTGTTTTGGTTTTTTAGTTTTACATACCAAGAAGACTTTTATAATTCTTTTAATCATTCAACTTCTTCGTTAGATTATTTACAATGATTTATTATTGAATATGAACAAGCAAGGGAAGATAAATTCATTAACTGTTACGACCCCACCTCAAACTCTGGACAAAGGCTTTCATCATATGTAACTTTGATAGATCTTTTCTAAATATGTACTCATTTCATGTAAACTCAAGAGTAGGAAAACATAATCTATTCTTAGATATAATATACAGCAACCCCACCCAATTAAATCCAATAACACTATATAATCAGCTTGGCTATAAAGTCAAAATATTTCCCCTGAAGGATATGAAATTTAATTTAAAATCTTGGTAGAGGACTAGCTGGTCTTTACTATTATGTATTCAGTTTTTCTTACAAATGGTGGTAGAGAGGATTTTTTAAAGCATTATAAGCATTGACATTGTATGACCACTTTGAGCCGCCCTTGATTAACATCCCCTACCCCGGAGATATTAAATGTACAATTTTGGTAGAGGGCTTCCTAGTAAAAAAAAATGTGACTTCAGTTTTTCCATACAAATGGGTGGAAGTAGAGGAGATTATTTTTTTTTAATAAAAAATTGTCAAGTTTTTACCATTTTTGTCCTGCCTCTAAAATTTAAAAATTATTCTTTCCTTACTGTAAAGATACCTAAGAAACTAAATTATTACCACATAACGCACGAAATCTAACTGCAATAGGTCACCTATCACTCAATAGACCTAATCATTAATTTTAAGCCCTTTACATTAAAACAAAGCTATTGTTATGGAGGATCGTTGAAAGCATTCATCTTGGTAATTGTTGGGGTTTTTGTATGTTTGTTTGATCTTTGTGTGTGGGTTTGTTTGTTGTTGTTGGGTTTTTTTTGGGGGGGGTTTTTTCTTTGTTTGGTTTTTTTTTGGTATAAACAGTGATAATAATACCCTGGTGTTTTCATCATTTTATCTCCATCTCTTGGACAACATCAAAAGAAAAGAATAAGGGCAAACCCCCCAAAAATACAATTGTAAACTAACTATAAAGTCTATCATGAAAAATCAGACCTGAATATAACAGGAACAAAACTAACCCTTGGTTAAGCAATCTTTTAATGTTTGTTAAAAAAGATAGGTTTTCCTCTTTTTCCCTTCCGATTTGTTTAATTCTTGGAAAAGTAAGGAATACTTCCTCTGATAGCTTCTTTTGTAGCTTTGTTATGTGTATTTTTACCAAATATACGGGAAGATTTCTACATTTAGTTTTGGTAGTATCGTTGCTTGTTAATGTTAATGGTGCGAGGAAAGGAAATAACGATATCTTGTATCACCAACTATATGATGGATGGACAACAAAAACTAATTTTACTCACTCAAATTGTTCTGCTTCTGAAGTGAGGTGACCAGTCACATACGATTTTTTTTTTATTAAAAGTACATCAATATTTTTTCTAATCCGTAATAAACTAGCCAGTGAGCTTTAAAAGTTTTCTAAATAGAGCAGTAAACTTCAAACTCAACCAATCACATCAAAAAGTGAGTCACCCACTTATGAATCATTAGATACGTTTTTTATTTGCTCTTTCTCTTTCTTTTACTTAACGATGGAAAATTCCTAAAATTCTACAGAACCGGAGAATATTTCCCTGACCACTTGGGCTCTCATGTGTGTCGATAATTTGTAATGACGATATATCCTTTTCCTATAGATGATCGATTTTGCCATCCCGCATATGTAAATTCCGCAACTGCTATCGTCAATCTGCAAAGGAAAATCAAGTTCCTTGCAGTATTCGACATATTTCCAAACTGACAGATCTAGTTTCCTACCGTACCTCATAAGGTACTCAAAAGAAAGATATCGAGATATTTGCAATAATATCATTCCAGGTGATCCTCCCTTTGAGTCACAGAAATATAAGACTTTCCCTTTTATGTCAATAACAATTAACACCCAATGCACATTTCACAGGTATGATTACTTTTGATTTGGTAAACCAACTATACCTGCTGTTTTCTAAACTAAAGACTGATGAAAGTAATGCCTCTTCTCTAAGAACTTTATGACTGAACCATCCGGCGTCCACATAATGGACGTCGTCTGGTGCCAACAAACATACCATTCTCATGTAATTGTTGATATCGTCACTGGACAACCAATATGATTCTTTTGCAATGGACATGGCCATCTCCAAAGGTATCAATCCTTCATGACCAAATTTTTTGTTGTCCAAAGAATCTTTGAACGACTTGTTTGGAATGCGTAAAGGTGTTAAGTGATGACCGTTAAGTTTGTTTTTTTGCATTATTGTAATTGAGGCGGATTTCCGTTTGATGTTGTAAATTGCAGCCATGATCGTAACATTACTGAAATTCCCTAAAGTGGATGTTGTGCATCCAACGTCTGGGCCATCTTTCTCCTCATTTCTTACCATTCTTACATTCCCTTTTTTGTCTTGAACCAGTAGGACTTCAAGTCGGTACTCTTTACTTACCAGGGGAAAAGCAGTCTGTACGCACATTTCAAGATTGAATTCTGAAGGGGGCATTGTGTTTTCTACCAACGATTCCTTGGGACACAGAATTATTGTTTTTGGTAGACTACAAAAATAGTCACTTGAGATTAGGTCTAGCCCTTGGCAATTTCTACACATATTACTAGATGCAGTGAAGCAATGGGAATTTTCAGATAGCGATAGGTTTAAACGTTGTATGGTACAATATTTGTTTTCCATTGTAATCACTTTATTTGTACAGACCTTGCAAATGTTAACCTTGACTTTGGAAAACAAGAAACCATGTGCATTACTTTTCAGATATGCTTCCTTAGCACACCCATATATATTTTGCAGTGTTGTCTCAAACACATCAATATATTTGCTCGAATTATAGCAATCAACATTTTTTTCTAGCAAAGACAATGCTTTGCCAATGTCTCCATTTTTCAAAAGAGTGGGAATGTACACGTCTGGGATAGTGTATTGGTTTAAAGATGATGCTGCAACAGTGTTTGCTAATGTTGTACTAAGGCATTCCAACATTTGGCATTTCTTAATATATCATACCAAATATATCATACCACCTCAATGTTGTGTCATCATCTTTGCTGTATTTATCATTATTATAATCTCGATTAATTGATGATAAAAAAAATTGACAGATCATTTATAGCTATATTCATTTTATAGCTGCAGAACTCTATCTTTAAGGGAAATTTGTCAGACTGTAGAATTACAATTATATCTTTACCAAACCTGCATATATATGTTGAGCAGGGTTTTGGACATAATAATGTAATTTAAGAATATATTCTGTTAATATTTTCATCCTAAAAGATTCCTAAAAAGATTTTACTTATGATTCACAACTTAACTTGCCTCAAAAGATTTCCTTAACACCCTAACCGACCTCGGACAGGGATTTATATAAAAAAAGATTAAGAATTGCCATTTTTACTTGTAAACAAACCACTCCATTTCACTTTACATGATTGATGAGGATTTTTAAAAATATTCAGTCAAGAAAAGTAATGATATATAAATTAAAATGTCTCAGAAACGTTTTGGTATTTATTCTCATAAATAAGGTTAATATGCCCCTTAATAAACCCCTGCGCAATCTTTTGTGCGCAATAGATATACATATTCAATTATAAATCGACTTTGTTTTTAAAGTGTTCATAATACCCATTGACAGGTAAGTTGTCTACTAGGGAGAATCATTTATTTTATGTAATTTAGGCGAATCCCTTAAGGAAATCCATTTGCTATAGAAAATTAAGTTTTGACTCAAGGATTTTAATATCTGGTCTTCAAATTTAATATCCTTTAGGAAATTTACCTCGCCAAATACTATTTCGACAGAAAATACTTCTGACCGATATGATCTAGATAATGTTTATGTGGTGTTTATATAGTACTCTTAGATCTTCTGACAGATAAGTAAAAACCTTTTAATAGCAATTATTATTATTTCTATGATTGTTTAAAAAGTAAATTATTTAACTGTCATGTGAAACACAAGCCAATATCGCACTGGAAAATTATCTTGAACAGAATTCTTTTTTCCATTTAACTGTAACTGATTAAAATCTAAGCTTGAACCTAGTAGAATCACAATCAGCAAAGTGAATAGCAGATAATTGTACCAACTTATTATAAAACTTTATTTTCACTTAAAATACCGGTTTCATTTTAGATAATGCATAATGTATACATCTAGAATAAGATAAATTGAGATCAAAATTTTGTTAATGTTTCAAAATGAAATAAATGACTTTAGTACCAGTTTGTTAGTTGTTGACGATTCGATCCTTAATTTAGTGATGTTTGCAATCTTCAAATGAAAATAGGACCCTTATTCTTTCTTTGTTTGGATCAAACTGGTTATTACTGCTGGAAACGGGAATCTGAAGAAATTCAACTAATATCATTTCACAATTAAAATAAAATATGAGTTGAAAATGTATTCTTAAAAAGTATTATCAAATTCATATTATTTTTACATGCAATTGCAAAAGATCATTCAATATGACTATTGGGACGTAATATTGTTGATCATTGGCACATGTAGCGGGTTCGAAACAGAGGATGCAAAAGGTGTGGTACATTTGTAAATTTTTTCTTAAATGAACATAAATGTATCAGTCCTAGCGTTAGAATTCAAAAAAAGTTATTAAACAATATACTCTGAACACTTTGTCGGTAAGAATTGAATTTTATCCAAAACTTTATAATTTAAGATTTGTTCATTTCTGATTGGGATTTTGAAGCATCTTTGGACTTAAGTCCAAATTTCAATCATGATTACATTATAATTTGCCATTAAGTTAAAATTTGTAATCACCAACATAATATAAAGACATTTTAAAAGCACTTCATTTTTTATGCATTTAATTATGTACAAGACAATATGACAGTGTACAATTTTGGACTTAATTCTTAAATTGCTTCATAATCCTGGGGCATGAAGTTATCGACGAATACTTTTAACACTTGAAAATATTTTTAATACTCACTATATATATATTTTATCCTAAGCAAATCCACTAAATAAACCCTTAAAAACTAAGAAGTCTAACTCTGAAATTAAAAAAAGTTGATTATCACATAAAATTAAATTAAATACATTTTATTAATGGTAATTAAAAATTCATCAAAAATTTATAGTAAAAAGAATTACAAAATTTTATAATGTCTTTAAGTAGATATTAGTACGTTTTCAGAAAACGCATAAAAACACAGAATGATATTTATATAGAAAACAGAAATGGAGAAAATGTGCATGACAAATTGGTAACGTTTAAGTGTTTTCAATTTTGATAAAAACTTAAATACTTTGCATCTTTAAATTCAGATATCTTATATAAAAATAAACAGATGTTTCGAAACATCACATATGAACCACTAAAGAAATCATCTAATATTAATATGTCAGCATTGCATAGATTGTATACCGTGACCTTTATTCAGCGGATATCTTCGTAACCTCCGCTGTTATCTTGATTTATTGACTATTTTTTTTGCAATGTATCATTATGTTATAAAGACGGTGATCATGGAAGAGAGACAAGGTGTTTGTCCGGATAGGCTCCGTGCACTCACCCACACTCTACGGAAGCGGATGCCTCTCTACCTCGTCGTTCACTGGATTTTTATTACATTAAAAGAAATATGCGTTCATGATCAATCCTAAAATCGTACATTTTAATTTAAAAATCAGTTATTCCCTTGTGTTACTTATTTGTAGTACACCCATTGTAAAGCTCAGAGGTCTTGTAAAAAAAATCGACAATCATAATAAAATGATAACTTCTTTGTATAATGTATAAATTGTATAGTATACATCATTATGTGACACAATAAATCTTTCCCCGTCGGCTTATACAAGGCAATTAAATAATAATTCAATAGTTTACTAAGGTGTACGCCTCTTAGACATTTTTTGTCACTCTTAAATCTCATCAAAATCAAACCTTAGAACTATTTTAACAAGACCTTGGACTATTGGAAGGATGTAACAATCTTTTTCTTGCGTCAAATCAAGTCAAAAATGACGCTGGTTTCAAGTGAAATGTACGCAGACTGCGTAGTCTTAGCTCAAAAGCCAGACAAATTGTGGTGATTTCAAAGAGCCGTGTCTGAGTGACCAGCAATGAAATAGACAGGTCTAGGTCACATTAATGTTTGACACAACTATCCAATGTCCAAGCTCTTGTTTAAATGGTTTTAAAGTTTTATGTACTAGGGAATGCCACACGTTATTATAATAAAAATCAAAGTACTGAAGAACTGACGGGAGTTGATTTTAAATTGTCGATGTTTATTTATTTTAAAATCAATGATATGTTATTTTGCATGACAAGTACATGTATTTTCTAATTTGAATGAATTACGCACATTTTTATAATATGAATTTTTGGACTTTTTCGCCAAGAATGTCGAGAAACCCCCATATGAATCATGTTGAATAATATTAAAAGATAAAATTTATTCAATCAAACTATGTATCAGTGATAGAAATATTTCTCGAAAATTGTATGGATCCAAGCAATATTCAACTCTAGTCTCGTTCAACCAAACGCTCGGCTGACACCGTTAATCTCCGACAAGGATTTATGGAGACAGCCGAGCGTCGAGTTGAACGAGACTATATTGAACTCTGGCGTAGGAATACATACGACTACAAAAAATATTTAAATTGTTCGCACCATTTAAAGTCTGACTATTTTCAAGGTATTTAGAAATAAGTTTCCTTGAAAACAGTGCTTTAGCATACATTACATCGAATTTATCAATTATTCATAAGAACTAAGTCTTGTCAGCAGCAATGATTTGTGCTGAGGTCCAAACACTGTTTCACTTCCGGTTTGTCTGTGTAACTGCATAGGAGAGTTGATTAAAATCAACTCCCAAAAATCAATTTTGAGTCATATTACGATGTTATTTATTGTCTAAACGTGTATGGTGTACTCAAAAAGTTTAATAACATTTTCTTTTTTGTTTGCATGGCATTCCGACGTGTTCTACATTTACATCAAGGCAGGCAAAATTTATATTTCTATTTTGATACTTTTGATGTTTAGGAATATCATTTTCATAACAACGTTAACAAATTGGGGATATACAAATCAGCTCTTCGTATGTGCAATGATTTGCACTTAAACAATAAAGAACAGTAAAATTATTAATATTTTCATCAGAGAAGATTAGATATATAACTAAGATATGCATGCAGGATAAATGACATTACTTACTTCAAAATCAAGCACATTCAAAATTATAAACATATTACTTTAAACATTTTTGTGAATGTGTACAAATAAAATTGTTTTAAAATTCCTATTTGTAGTGTACATCTTATCAGTTTCTGCTTATATCACGTACATGAATTAATCGTTTTTGTTTTGCTGTTTTATTCAATCAATCACACATAGAGAATAATTAAAAATAGACCTATCTCGACTACATACAAATATTTGTATATGCACTAACTGAAACAAATTCTACTACTTTAAAATTTAAAGGACAGATGTGCTTTAAATTGCGTTTTAAAGATTTAAACAATAAAACATTTATTTGAAACCATATCGTTGGCCAAAATGCATTTTCCGAAAACGTCCTGCAGGCATATTCTAGAAGCTATATTAAGACTAAGTACGTCTTAGGACATGTCTTAGTCTTACGTATGTTTCTCGAAGCTCTTCTACATGTAACTTTAGGAACCGCCATAACTTTGCCCAAAATTTAGGACATCACTTACCTTGTCCTAAGACCATCCTAAGGCTGTAAAATCACGTCTTTTGGGAATATTGGGGCAGTTATGAAGATTTTTCTTATGGCCGGTCGAATAAAGCAATATTTTCTACAGTTCCAGCATTTCCGACAAATCTCAAATTCCCAATTCCGGAAGAAGAAGGGGGGGGGGGGGCAGAGTAATTAATTCTATCATGTATGTATCATGTATGTTAGTTTTAACAAAACTATATGTAAAGAGACCCTAACCCCCCCCCCCCCCCCTTTTCCCCGTTGCTACATGAAACATATTACAGTCTTTGTTTGGCGAATGAAAATTAGCCACGTCTTTTGAATATCTACTATGTACACTAATTAAGTAACATTCTTTGTTCTGATTACTTTTGGAAATTTTTCAAATGTCCTTTGCTAAAAAGAAAATTTACATTTGTTTATATAAGCCATGCGAGATCATTCCTTATTTTTATCACTTCATTCTAAAAATAATCATCGTTAAAAATTTTGTAATGTTGAATAAACTGTATTAATGTATTTTCAAGATACATCACAACTTATTTCTTATTTAATATGTTCGTGTATTCTATATTTTGCAGATTAAAGGAAAATATTGGTTGTGTTTGTACGTGTGTTTTTTACATGTAACGTTAAATTTTAGGGAAAACATAATTTACACTCGAAGAATGCACAGCTGTTGTTTAAATTTAGTATTTGTAAATTTTTAAAAATGTATACATTAAATTTACTCGTTTTAGGCATATTGTGTTATCTACCGACACATACATTTTTCTCTTGCAAAATATTTAATAATTTATCCCCACAAAAGTCTCTCACATTCGATATGTGTGGGTAAATGTGAAAAATAAAAATGGTTGTCGAAGGTTAGGATATCCTAATTTAAGATGTTCCTAAGTTACCGTCGAGCTACATCTTAAGACGTGTCCCAAGTTGATCTTAGGATGTTCTTAACTTTGTTCCTAAGTCATATCTTAGGAACACACTTAGGTCATATCTTAGAAAAGTTTCGTGAACATGCCTGCTGGTCTTTTTAAGGACACGTATCTTTATAGATTTAAGGTGGTATGGTAAACCTTCATTTTGTGACTTACTTTTTTTTATAGAAAAAAAAAACAATTAAAAAGTTAATCTTTCCATAATTAGTTACCTAACAGCGTAGCGCACTGAGTTAGAGAACATACGCATCTGTAAGACAGAAGTTCGAATCCCATTGAGGTTTTTGTAAATTTTACCGTTCAAAATAATTTTAAATGTTAATAATGATCAAATTTTTGTAATATTTGCAAATTCTAAACCGGTGAAATTATTTCGATTCCAATATCTTAATTTCTTTAATACCAACTGGTATCTCATACCACCTTAAAAGAAACTGAAGTTAATGTAACTTATCATTAGCTACAGGTACATGTATCACGGTGTAGTACCTAAACGGCTGCTATCAGTAAAAAACAGCGTTCGGTGTTTCTATTCGAAAATTGAACGGTTGCTAGTTGAAAAAAGCATGCATGAAACGCATGGATCAAGCCACTAAATTGACGAAAAATGTACCCAAACCATGTAAGTGTTTGAATAATCCGTGTGCACGGAACATGTAAGGTATTATTATAATATTTTATAAATGTAGTTTAGAAAATAGTCCTATGAATAACCAGAAATAGAGAAATTTTCTAGGTCGGTGACGAGCTAAAAGGCTGTTACAACCAAGTTTTAAGCTGATAATTTCATCTACAAATCATAGTTTGTTTGTTCTATATTATGAAAAAAAGCATTTATCTATTCTGATTCATTAAGTAATACAAAATAAACAAGAAAGTATATTTTGATCGAAATAATTTGACAACAAATGATTTTTTAAAGTTACGGTTGCTATTTGAAATACTGATATGTTCGCACCGGCTATAAACTGAATACGATGCACCGGCTACTATATGAAACTTTTTCTTTTCCAGCTAGAAAAAAAAATCAAACTTATTGCTGCACAAGCCTAAAAAATCTAAAACACATCACACAGTATGTGACACAGTCATTGGCGGATCCAGAGGGGGGGTTCCGGGGGTCGGAACCCCCCCTTTCTCCGGGACATATGATTTTTTTTAAAACGTTTAATGCCTATTTAAAGGCAATTATCCCCCACTTATAATAGAAATACTGTAATTATCTCAAATAAATGCTTTTAAAATTGCTTATATAAAGAATTTCGTACTGTTTTGTTTCCAAGAATCGGAAATTCTGTTACAAAATTACCGTGTAAGGGGTAAACCATTATGAAAAAGCCCAACTTTTCAAAACTTTTCTAAATATGATCGCATCTGTACTATACTCTATATCCTGGATTCACATTTGGCTTAATTGCTTGATAATTATAAATACCCCAGGGTTCAAACGATGTTCATTCAAAAGTATGAAAAATTTCCAAGATTTTTCAGTCGAAACGCCCCTGTTAGCTTATCAGGTTTCAAAATGTGATGTCTACGGAGATTTTGTATTGCAGCAAGCCCGGATGATAACGTTGAAAAATTGCGCGATGTATTCCGAATGGAGAAAAGATGTAAACATTCCCCATCATAAATCTCCGTAAGGAATCTGTTTTCGTTCCTGTTATTTTTTCCGAGTGAAAGATGATAATGTGTCAATGAAATTATCTTGGAAAATATACCTTTCAGCTATTTCAATTGCACTTCTTTCAGAGGTATGTGTATTTTTATTAAAAATCGCCCAAATGTGCTGCATAAACACACGTACCATCTTTTCAGCAAATAAATTATCCCCATTCTTTTGTCATATTAAGAAGGCAATCGATAGAAATCAAAATTGATAAATAGTTCAGAATTTAAAAACATCAAAGACATATATCCATTTTTATAATAGTTTGTCGCAATTAGTCCGAGTTATTTTTTGTTTCTCAGTGTTTCTTTTTTATCAAGCATAGACGCACTTTCTCATTGCTGGGAACTTAGGCTTCTTAAGGCTAGATATTATGCAAATCCTCCTTACCTAAACCAAAACGCCAAAACGTTCAATAATGCAGTGCACTCTGATGTTGAAATAGATGTGAAATAGATAGGATAGTGATGAGATAAATGTTTATTAATTAAATGCAGTTGTATAACGCACCGAAAACGTTAAAAAAGTCCTTGTTTATTGACAAATGATGAATTTTGCACATATTGGTTTTCCTAAAATGGAACCCCCCTTTTCCAAATTGCTGGATCCGCCTCTGCACAGAATGTGAGACATCAAGTGCTTCAACGATTTCAACTCCACCAAATCGCGTTCAACCATGCAGCGCTAATCTACGAAATGCACCCTTAAAAGCCATGATTCCACAGTAACCTATGACATATAAAGTCTGTCCAAAGTTACTGTTTCTTTCACCTTTGAGCCATATTTTTTTTTACGAAATACACATAAAGAGAATAAGAAAATTTAAAATCAATTTAAAGAAAAATATTGAATATTTGTTTATGGAGGGTATCCCTTTTTTACCAGGAGATTTTCACAGGAATAAAAACAGATTTCTAATGGAGATTTGTAATTGGAAAATCTGATATCTTTTTCCCATTCGGAAGTGTCTCAGAACACCTTAACATGATTTTCTATTGATATCATATGGGTATCAGAGTTCAAAATTCACTATATATACCGGTATACATCTAAACAAAAAAATGCAAGTTAGTATTTCCAAACTGCAAAGTTAAAATTTGTGTTACTCGCAAAAATTTATGATGTACTGCTGTATACAGGGAAATATTCGCCCGTTTTATTTTCGTCCCTTTCGCCTCTTTTGTCAGCAGGCAAGTACTGCGCAAACATTAACTAACCTCATGCGGAACGATATTATTTTCATGAAATGTAAAAAAATTGATAAAGGATGAAATGTGTACATTTATATGTAGGTCATACAGGTAAACAGTCTCAAGTTCTCGGGCTCTGCTAGCTCACACCACGACAGATAGTAAAACATAATGTATTTAAATCAAATTCTATAATTAAAAAAAAGGGGAGGCTGTCATGAACGACTATGTAATACATTCCACAGGTGCATGAGGACGGACCCCCCCCCCCCCCAACCACCACCCATCCACAACAATATTCACCCCATATTTCCCAGTAATTTTGTCATCATTTATTTTTTTTAATTATATGTTGATGTATTGTATGCTACACTAAAAATTCACAATTAACGCGAAACAAGCTATATATAAAAAATATTCCAGGGTGTTATTTTTTTTATACATAGCTTATTTCGCGTTAATTGTGATTTTTTTTTCTAGTGCAGCATACATCAACTTATAATTAAAAAGATAATTGATGAAAAAATAACTCGGGAATTTGAAGGGAGTGAATATTGGGGGGGGGGGGGGTCCCGTCCCCAAGCACCTGTGATACATTCGAGGTGGTTTCGAGCTCTGTTGGAAAGGTCGGAGAGTTGCGAAAGACGTATTTTTAAACGGTTACTTACTGTATGAGTCAATGATTCATGGATGTTATTTCATTGAGGTTAGAAAGTGCACATTTCCATTAGAAACCGGTGTCGTTGTCTAATAGTAGCCGTAACATACGACTTATCGAGTAAAATCGTCATAGTTTTTATACAAACAAAGAAAAAGGATAATTCTTGCAATCAAACTATTATGTGTACAAATATTAAGATATCAGTCGCTTCAATTTTTTTAAAAAAACTTTGATTTTGGCGCAATCATGTCCAAAAACTTAATTCGACTGCACATGTGCCCAAATCAACGACAGTTATTCACGAAGTTTTAAGTCAATTCTTCATCTTGTATGTAGGTAGCTGGATATTTTAGTGTTAAAATGTGTGTTACGTTCCGTAAGGGTTGTCAAGTTTGCAGGTTAATTAAAATCTTTGAGAAAATGAGCATTTTGTTCAATCTTAAAAGAAAAATACTTACTGTGTCGGACATCTTTTTCAGCTAGTAACCGTATAATTTTCGAATAGAAACAGCGAACGTCGTTTTTTTACGGATAGCAACCGTTTAGGTACTACACCGTGTGTATTGCACAAAGCGGATGGCAGCCAAACATAAGTGTTTCAATATGAATAAAACATATTAATTAATTCATTTATTTTCATTCAAAAAAGTTTTGGTGGTATATAGGAATCACATTGACCCTCTGTCCGTCCGTACGTTCGTATGTGTAATCATGTCCTGTCCATATATTTCTCATGGAGGAACATTGGGTGTTTTTACTGCACACAAGATTTTTTTATCTGAGGATTGGTAATGATTTTGACAAAGGTCATTTAACAAATCCAAGGTCACTCTAAGAAAAAGTGCAAAAATTGTGTACAGTCTATATCATTTCTATGGTAAAGCATTAGAAGTTCTGAACACAAATATTACTTATCACCTGATGGTGTGTAATGATTTTGACACATGGTCAAAGGCCATCTGGGCACATTCAACGTCACTGGAAAAAAAAGTGCAGAATTGGTGTTCAGTCTTTATATTTGTTTTGGAGAAATACTGGAAGTTCTTAATTTCACAGGTCTGTGGAAAAAAAGTTCATAATTTGTGTCAGCCCTATACATTTCTTATCGAGAAGGATTAGAAGTTCTACCTCATATAAAGATTGCTTATGATCTGAGGGTGTGTCACGAACTTGACCCAGGTTCAGTTGTGCAAGTTCAAGGTCATTCATCGAGGAAAATATGTCATATTGTCCAAGACATTATATTCCTTGAGTTCATTCCTTTTGTTCAAGATTATCCAATTCTCAATCTGAAACTGTAAATGTCAGATAAAAGAGATCACACAAGTCATAAAACATGTTTCTATATATACCTACCCCAAATAATCAAGTATTCAAATAGTAAATGTACATCTGATAAAACAATGTTTCTCCATGACTAGTGAAAATATTTTTTTAACTCAAACGGCCAACTGAGATTTTATTGTCATCAGTAGTAATGGAATGAAATAGACGTGCCGTTTCGATTTTAGAAGAGATGGATTAGAATCCATATGAACCCTTGTGTAAAAGTTAATTGTTTTTCAATGTCTCAGAATGATACCAGTCTCGTCTCGTTGTCTACTTAGATATACTGAAGCTTTTTTTCTCAATATAAACATTAACAATTCATCGAATGTGGTCTCATAAATTGTAATCCATCATTCTTTTTGGCAAGACAAACACGTTTTGGGCTAAAATCAAGTAGGAAAGCAACAACGCTTTTTTTTGCAGAGGAAAGAAGGGGATGGCAAAAGGTAGATTTTTTGAAATTAAAGTTAAAAAGTTAAGTAAATAATATTCTTCATTCCGTAGCGATATACTGTCTATGCCTTCATTGCAGTGTTGTGAACGTACTCGAGATGTTACATGAGCTAATACAGAATTATGTTCTCAAATGGTTCTAGGTTTTGTCCGTCTCCATTTGAGGGACTAAACTTGAAGCTACTGAAAAATCAAAATTATATTAAACAGCTTTAATTTGCTGTAGCCAGTATTGCCAGGGCAAGGAGCGATACGCACTTACTAAATGATTACTAAAGCTTCCTTGCTCATAATTTTACAACAAAATATTCCTCTGCCCGGAACAGAAATTTCAAGATGGTCCATGTCATGGTGTAATTTTAAGTAATCCGATGGTCAAGGCGTTGGTTCAACATTAAATGCTTGTGTTTTGCTGTCATGATTAATAACAGTGTAAGTGTATTACTGCTGCTTTAATTTGTTGACCAATTAAAGATCTTGTATTAGGTTATACTGACCTGAGCAATGAAGACGACCTCTGCAGATACTGCACCATCATAACATGTATATAGTATGAAAAAAAATTCTGGATTGATACTGTTACTTTATTACTTATAAGCGATCGGGGTTTTTTTAAAAAGTAAGTTTAGCTGCTGGCTTTTTTACTCTAAAACAAAGCAATTATTCATATTGTTTTATTTTCAAGGTTCGTTATTGATGCACGAAACTCAATTTGATTTTGTTTGTTGTCCATCCTGGATCTTTTTGTTTGGCTTTTTTACATCTTACTTTTGCATTTTTGTGGTTTTCTTTTCACGCACTGCAAATTTTCAGATTAATTGTGCTGCTCGTGGCATGCTTCATTTTAACTTGCCATAAAGTAATTCAATCTTATTGAACTAATCGAGCAACATGAATAGTACTTTTAAAAAAAAATAATTCATCAAGTTTCAACCAGTCTGACACTAGAAACCTGATATATGTTTACAATGACTCGCTTTGCGGAAACTATACAGTGTAAACATAGTTTGAGCAATAAAACATTGACCATAAACGATAACGTTAGCCAAAATGAGGTTTTTGAAAACGTCGTAGTTTTGATAATGACATTGGCATCGATCTATAGATTTAAGATAAGACTGAATAGACCATTTAAAGAACCAACCCTAAGGTTGATAGAATTTACGTCTAGTCATCCAAATTATACATACTTTTTCGCCCAATTAAAATATGAGAACACAGTGTAACATCAGTTAAGTGTAAATACCTTTTGACAATTGCTTATGAAAAATTTCTCTAATGTTTGAAAGATACTCTTCTATTTGTTTATCTTCGATCTTTTCTTCCTGTTTGTGAAAGTGGACGAAGATCCAATTTCTCAAAGTAAATGTGTTAAATGTCTATTTAAGCACGGAAAATCTAATCTGTACAATTTTTTCCTTAACGAATTTGAAATCTCTATCTAATTTATTTATATCAGATACAAGAAAATGATAAGTAAACAAACAATTAAAATAACACAAAGTAATCATATTTTACAGCCAAAAAAAAATAATTAATAGCTTAAAGTTCATTGAACGTGCACAATCTTTCCGGTAATATATTTTTTTCTGGCTTGTTTGACAGTAAACACACACTGTTTGTAATTCTAGAGGGCAGTTGTTGGTTATCTCTTTGTCTAGATGCAAATACAGGGATTTTAAATTAGCTTTAGTCCATATCACCAAAATTAAAAAAAAAATTTGTCTTTGCCCATGGATATCGCCAAATATGAAAAATATACTAGCATTAAGTGGTAGTGGTATATCTGGCTTGTTAATTTATTTATGATATGGTTTTTTTTTACCTATTCTAGTTTAGTGACACTGTTTATTGTGTAAGCAATATTTAACAGCACTGTCTATTTGAAGATATTTTAACTTATAGTGTTATTTATTTTATCTAGCCAGTTTATTATTACTTATCAGAACTAATGTGTTTCTCACGGCATGGATACCTTTAAATTTTTTGGTGTATAACTAAAAACATATGTTATTTTCAGAAAATGATTATCAATGTCAACTGAATATTTTAATTCTTTATAGGTTTCGTTGTTATCGGAAATCCAAGTTTCGTTTTAAATACTTCGAAATCCCTGCCGATCGCTATAAATAGTCATTGTCATACTATCTTTGCTCATTCATCGGAAAATCATTTGAGATGGCTGCAGAGAAAAAAGACAAAGTACCTAATGATAGGGAAATGGAGCTCTATGAGCTGGATATATTTTATCTTGAGAAAAAGGAATCTGTGCAAGCATTTCTGAGTAGACTTCCGAAAACCATAGTAATAAAAGAGGAAATTGACACAAAAAAAGGTAAGCCATCTACCGTGCTGTAAATATTTCGATGGTATCTCAAATTGTAAATCTTTTTGTGTGTCTTGGAAAATGAATTTTTTTCCGTAGTTAGATAATTTTTTTCTTTTTTTGTAAAAAAAAAAAATTGAATACATCATCGTTTGATATGTGTTGTTAAATTTGTTAAAACCTTTAGTTTTAAAAAGTTAGCCACGATTACATTTACCACTCGATCGATACACATACTCATACTCGGCCCATATATCTGTTTCGCATGTTGTTGTGTGTGGTAAGTCAGAGCTATTCATACATGCACATGCCCCCAACGAGTTAAGTTAAATAAAAGTTATACTATTTAAGGAACTATAAGCCCATGCAGCATTTCTTACTATTTCTTGTACGACCTCCTCTGTCTCATTTCAGAAAAAAACTTGCTTATCGAAAAGTAAGCACATAATTTGTTTCCTCACACACATACTAACAATGGAAGGAAATGATAACCCATAAGAAAAATTGAATGACTACTGCTGAATTGCAAGGTGTATCAACAATATCCACACAATCATATCGTACAAATATATCCTCAATTTTACTAAAGAGACCGCCATAAGAAATAACAATGTTCCTTCATTGTGTAATAATAACGTTTTCAAACACTTTTGCTTCTTACGATGCCATAGTAATTGCACGGAATCGTACGCACATTATTTGCACGGATGTGATATGTAAAAGAAAGCGTTAACCATCAAACAAGCTATGATATATTTCAGAAACAAAAATTTCTTTTTCAGACAATCTCCCAAAATATTCTAAACACACAAAGAGTTGTTCTTGGATCATCGAAACATCTTTGGGGAACGCGACCTCCACAAACATTTTCAATCACTGGGTTACGAATAGGCCATCAAGAGAAGATATGTCATGGCTGCATATTATGCCTCAGAGAAGGCGTTCCTTTCAAGCTCAAAAAACTATTACGGTAGAAGGTAATGTCAGAGTTATGGGTGGAAGTATGATTTCTCCTGTTGAATTCGTCAGACACCTGGAAGAAGTAGCTGTCGCCGAGTTTCATCAAGACTCATCGGTGTTAGTCCTAACAGTTTCCGGCATCGCGATCGAGATCAAGTTATCGCATGATTTTCTTCACCAACACATCATCATGCAGTTACAGGATAACGAGACTCTCTTTTGTTTTAATGTGAAATTTAGTCCAAAATTATTTATAAATCCTTACACCAGAAAACAAAGGATACCATGCAGAGGAACAAAATATCCCACGTTTGGTTTGTTAACGAGTTTTTGTATACAGTTTAAAAATGAAAGTCCTATAGCATCCAGATTGCTGTGGTACTTAAGATTTGTTGATTTTACCATTGTTCATGCACATTTGAACATCAGTGATCAACTCCAGCAAATGGTTTTGGAAGTTAATAATTTTGATATTGCTTATACTTGGAGGTCTCTCTGTTCTCAGGGATATAAGGTAAACGACCAACTAAGCACACGTCTTTTGGACGAAATCATACAAGAGAATTGTAGATATTCTGACGTGTTCACCAGAATGGCGGAAAGTGTTGCCGGAAAACCATTTTTTCATTTCAAGGAGGAAATGCAAGATGCAATAAAACTGACAGAAAGCGGTGAGTTTAACAATAAAGTTCCTCAGAACTATACAATGGTTCGGAGAGCTGTACTTACGCCGTCCAGACTAATTTTTCTGTCAAAGGAACCAGTATATTTCAATAGAATTTTACGCCAGTACAATGTTGATTATTTCATACGAATAGTATATAGAGACGAAGACTTTGACAAAGTGTGTGGATTAAAATCCAGTGGACCTCATTTAATGTTGGAGGACATGAAACAACATTTTGTTAGTGGTTTCACAATTCATGGCCGTCATTACGATTTTCTTGGGTGTTCAAACAGCCAACTTCGAGAACACAGCTTTTGGTTTTTCAGCTCGTACGATGGAATCTCAGCTGATTTCATCAGACAAACCTCTGGTGATCTATCCAAGGAACGATGTGTTGCATCTTACGTGTCTCGATTTGGTCTTTGTTTTTCTTCGTCTTGGAATACACTAACTATAGAAGAGCATCAAGAAGTTCGTATTGAAAAAGATGTAACAAGAAACGGGTATTGTTTCACGGACGGTATTGGAAAAATTTCGAAAAGGCTTGCAGCAAAAGTTGATTATTTTAAATGGTTTAAATTTTAAATTTTAATTTTAAATTTGTTATTAAAGATAACAAAACCATTTTAAATCCATTTTTTGGATAATTTCTGTAAGTTTTATTTTAGGTTGCCAAAAGTATGGATTTGAATATTGTTCCCTCGGCTTTTCAAATACGTTACGGTGGATGTAAAGGAGTAATTGCTATAGATCCATCATTGGGAGAAAATAGAGAAATAATTGTTATACGGGAAAGTATGAAAAAGTTTGAATCGAACTCGAGAAGTTTGGAGGTATTGCAGTATTCACGTCCAGGTAGATATATTTTACTTCTAAATTTATTTTGGTTTTTAAATTATAAGATTGTGATATTTCTTTGACAAAATTTTTGGATTCCCGTTTGATATCATTCTAACAAAGGCTGCTTCGGGCGACTTCAAAGAGTATTTCGGAGTTGGGCAAGCTACAATGTAGCATAAATGACATCTCTAAGGGTATTGCATTCCATATAACGATATTAAAAGCTGTAAGGATTAGAGAATAATTGGTTCTACGCTGGAGATGCTATCATTGTGTTTCTCCGCGTCACATTTTACGCGGCAAGATAAAGTTGTAAAACAAGATACACTGCAGAATGCAAAAAAAAAATCGAATATATTCGATGTACGCAAAATTTTAAATCCCATTTGATGAAATCACAACTGTCAATGGTTGTAAGAAGTAACAAATTGTAAGAAAAAGCTAGTTGTTGTCTTTTCATATTAGGATTTTGATAGTCAAATTTAACGTTCGGCTCAATTTCTAAAAATACAACGATTTATTGCATATGATATTGTAATTTAATGAGCAATGCATTTACAAATAACCTATAATCAAAATGTTAATATTAAAATCTGAAGAAGTAATTGCAGTATGACATATGTAATGGGCCTCAAAAAGAAGGAAATGTGGTAGCTTATTTTTATTTATTTATTTTTAGGGGAGGGGTATATGGAGGAGGCATACAAGTTTTAATAACATTACTAAACGATGAAATTGTTGTGAACTCCTCTCCAGTAATCCAGGTTTAAAGGCATTTAAAGACATAAACAATAATGCATGTATCTGTCGTCTGAAAGTTATAAAAGCAATTTTCTTTATTGCAGTGCAACTTCACCTAAACCGACAGGTCATAACGCTGCTTTCAGGTCTTAAAATTCGCAACGATTTTTTTCAAGAACTTCAAGAGAAAATGTTATTTGAATTGTCCGATATGCTTCTTGATAATGATGTAGCCTTGGTTAATCTCAGAGAGGTAAGCTCTTTCTCTCTTTCTCTCTGATCTTTGTATCTATTGTGAAACTGTTTACATTTTACACATTTTTATTTTACATTTTCCTACAATATGTTATTTCCATTATCAAATTCTAAAATTGACGCGGTAAAAGTTATCCTGCTACATCCAAAAAAAATGTCTAAGCTATTGCATTGCTTTTGTCCAAAGAAAGCAGACAAAAAAACGATATTAGAAATGTATATGGTTGGTAGATTGATCTAGATCTTTTTCACGACAATCTTACATTAATCTCTATTTCGCATAACATTATTAAGTTTACATTATTTAAAAAAAAAAATGCAAACCTACTTCGAAATTGTGACTCTGAGACTATTAAAAGGACATGATTGTTGTTTTTGATTTTAACTTGATCTAGATGATGGAAGAAATCCTTATATATTCTGATTTACACACAGTCAAGTCTTTGTATAGTCTGTTTACGATGGTTTATAGATCCTGGAGAGAGAGAGAGAGAGAGAAAAAGAGAGAGAGATGTCAACAATTTGTGTATTTTGATAAGATTATCTAATGTTATCAATTCGCAAATTTGCAATCGATAATTAGTATCTACTTTTATGTAATACTATACATTTTACATGTTTTTAGCTTTCAATCGGAATCGATTTTGAAAATTTGCACCAAAAGAGGATTAATTTTGTTTGCGAGCCCTTCTTCAGATCTCTACTTACGTGTATTTTCCATCGAAAGCTTAAAGATTTGAAAACCAGAACACGAATTCAAATACCACTTCATAAAGGTCGGTATATGATGGGCACCTCAGATGAAACTAAATCACTGGCATATGGACAAGTGTTTATTCAGTATTCCGTAGAACCGCACCATAATATGAAAAAAGTAAAAACGGTCCTGGGTATGGTAGTGGTCACGAAAAATCCTTGTTTTCATCCAGGAGATCTTCGTATACTTGAAGCAGTGGATATCCCCGGACTTAGACATATGGTCGATTGTATAGTCTTCCCTCAGTGTGGTTCTCGGCCACATCCAAATGAAATGTCCGGTTCTGATCTTGATGGGGATGAATATTTTGTTTGTTGGGATGAGCGACTTCACTCGATTGAAAACCAAAATCCAATGGATTTTCCAAAAGCTAAAAAGAAACTCCTTGAATCAGATATAACCGTACCAGACATCGTTGAGTTTGTTGCAAATTACATACAAAATGATAACTTAGGAATAATTGCAAATAGTCACTTGGCCCTGGCGGATTATGAACCAGACGGAATATTTTCAAATTCATGCATTGAATTAGCAAAAATGCATTCTGATGCTGTAGACTTTCCAAAGACTGGCAATGCACCGTCATTACAAAATTTCAAGTCTCCCGAAAAGTATCCAGATTTTATGATGAAAAGAGATAAGCTACAATACACGTCTTCAAAAATAATCGGAAAACTTTATCGTCAGTGTCGATTTTTACTTCCAAAAGCTCAATTACAAGCTTTTATTAATGATTTTGGTGATTGTGATATTCCTTTTCTTCCTTTGTCACAAAGAGATATTGAAAATGCAATTTTACAAAGGAATGTTTACAACGAGAGTATCCTACAAATAATGAATGCTTATGGCATTGAAAATGAGGCTGAAGCGTGTACGGGATTAGTCGAGTCAGCAAAGAGCAAAAGGGGTTGCTTAAAAGACGAAGCTTATAACGTTGAAAGAGCTATTCGGTCTCAGATATCAGTTTTGTTTGAACGAACTAGAAAAGAGTTCTTCAAAGAATTTTGTGTCGAAAAAAACTTATCTGTATTAGAGAGTATATTAATTTCTAGAAAAGCGTTAGCATGGTACACGGTAACTTATGAGGATCGTTTTAGAACATCCAAACAATTACTAAGTTTTCCTTGGGTAGTGGCTGATGTTATATGTCAGATGAAACTGAAACTCCTTCAAACTAATGCCTTTGACAAAATAGAACAAAGTCTTCAAACGAAGATAACGTCTTCTGAATCAGATCAAAAACGGACTGTCAGGACTTTAAAGAAACTTCGTCGTGTGATTCAGACCAACATTCCTAAAACACAAAAATACACATATTTATTTGAACATGAAGTGGTTTCAACCAATTGCTGCAATGAATTCCTCGGAGTAGAACGAGAAGATCTCAAGATATTTGTTCGATATATGGAACGTCATCAGGATCATTCATTTGGTTTTGAACATGACTTAATTAAAAAAGGGGTTTTATGCTTTCCCGTCAAAATTTCTTCAAATGAAAAGGTATTCGTGTCTTTAGTTACAGACGAAAGCATAAAACAACTATGTGGAACACTCAATGATTTCCTTCGCAAGTCTCATGAATTAAGATATGTTGCGCAAACCCTTTTTGAGAATTTACGAGAAAATGCCGATGATAGAAGACCAATAGATATTAATGAATGGATCTTTACACTTATGCTTTTAGAAGAATCAGCAAAACAACATGTAGACCTTAACAGGTTAAGTTTGGGTATTTTTTCAAAGCTTTTGTTATGTTGTTTAAGAAACGCAAGGGGATTTGTCGAAAATTGTGTACGGTCGTTATGCCTTCCCAAACCCTTAAAACAATGGTTAGTGAGAAATAAAAAGAATATAGTACATATGTGTTTACAAAAATATGTAGAAATCGCCGAGTCTTTAAATGTTGTTTCTCTAAGTCATGCACAAGGTTTTGAGCAAGAAACATCTGAATCTTTTCTTCTCCCAACCGAGTCTTGGAGTACAATTGAGTATGCTTCAATTTATGCCCGTTTTAAAATGATGAAAATATCCGGCGCCGATGTTTATTTCCATAATGTATCGTTCGGAAAGCAGGAGGGTTTACAAATGGAAGCAGTGGGAACAGTGAGCCAACTAAGTCGTCTTGGTAAGATTGTTTATGAATTATCAGAAAAATCAAAGAGCTTACAATCAGCGAGAAATGGTCGTTTATCAATAAATGGAACATTTTCCATTTTATTTGAAGGAGCTTCAGAGAGCTTAGACATTTTAAATTTAGAAATATATGAAGGCCCGTGTCAAGGTAAACACAGAAACGTTGCTAAATATATTCCACTACTTATGGATCCAAACTGCAATGGCTCATATGGTAGAGATGCCTTTCATAACATGTTTATGTCGCAGTGGCGAATAGTCCAAAGTGAATATGATTCCATTTTTCATGGTGATTTGTGCATTGTACTTGCATTAGGATATTTTTATATTATGGATATCCAGCCTTCCACCCTATCAATTTCTGACTTAAATCAATATTTGAGTTCGTATCAAGAACGATTAGAAAATCAACGCTCAAGAATTAAAGTACCGTATTCCTTTTCCTTTTTACCAATAAATAGTAATTTGGAAAATATTCAAGAAATCCTTTTTGAACATTTTCTAGAAATAGAAACAGAGAAAAGAGTTAAAGTCCGTCTTGGAAAATTAGGAATGTGTGATCTTGATGAAAATCAAAGTTTTCTACAATGGAATGCACCAGAAATAAAATGGTTTATTGGTCAAATAATTTGCAAACGCAAAACACGTTTCAGAAACAGAACCAGTGTCAGATGTAAAATGCAGTCGTACAGAAATTTAAACCAAACGGCATTACAAAGTATGGAAGGATATGAGCACTTAGTGGATCGCATATCTAATGGGTCTCTCTGTGAAAAAAATGGCAATGTATATATTATTAAAAATAACAATGTGAAATACATTCGAGAAAAGGAAATAACAGTCTATTCGAATATGAATTTGAATATTAAAAACGAGACGTGGCGGTCAATTCGGGTTGAAATGTCACAAATTCGTGAATATGAGGTAGATTCCTTTGGCAGTCAGTATGCAAAACGTATCTCTGAAAGAACTGAGTTAGCGATCATACCACCAACCCCCGACACCAAATCGACAGATGCCGAGATCAGAAGTTATGTAGACTGTCTTTGGGATATTGCTTTGTACTTTGGAAATGTTATAGATAGTTAAGTTTTCTTATCATGGAAAGACATTTATGAGCAATTTCCGTTTAAAGAACAGTTAAGAGACGTGAAATACATTAGAAATACATTGTTTATTAGGTTTATGGTATTGAGGAAGTATGGGACACCTTAATATTAAGGCAAAAATAAACCATAAAAGTAATATAAATTTAATAATTTTTCATTCATTTTCACAAAATCTAAAAAAGATAGTGTTGTTAAATTGTTTACTTTTTAATGAAAGAAGATAGACGGGTGAATAGAGCGTGTAAAATGACCATATGAGGAATGATTAGATACCGCAAAGTTAAAATATCACTAAATCTGATAATTGTTTATTGTTTTAATAATAATTAAAAACAGTGTATATTTAACGTAACATCGGTTTGTAACCCTCAAATATTTTAAATACATGTGATATGTTGATTTAAGCTGGCGTATGCGTGTCAAAACCTCCAAATAGTGTCATTTTTATAACTTCAATGCCTTTTCTTTTATAGAGTGGGTCTGAGCTCCATATTTTTGTCATGTCTAAATGCAGTTTAATGGCATTTAAACCGATTTCCATCAACAAAAATGTAAAGAGATGACCCAATATACTTTTAAAATGTCATTTTGTAGCCCAAATATTGAACGTTTTAGAAAAATAATACGTCTGTTAATTCGTGGCCAACGTCTCATAAACCATTTAAACAACGAACTTTATTGTGATTGAAATGGCTCAGTGGTTAGAGCACCTGACATTAGGTATCTTTATTGAACTTGGATTTTTAGGTTGTGGGTTCGATATCACCAAAAAATTATTATTTATTTTTTTCTTATCGTTTTTTTTTTCAAATATTTCATACTGAATATAGTTAGAAATTACCCCTTTGAAAACTTGTATTATAACATTTCAAACATATTTAATTGAAAAAATGTTAAATTTGAATTTGTATTTTACGACTAAACCAAATGGGCAGTTGCGCCATCTAATTTCCCCATCTTCTTTCTACAATTATCTATTGTACAATACGGTTATTACATAATTATTTAGTATGATGTACTCTCAACCACTGGCATTTCAAAATGTCCCATACTACCTCAATGTTGTGTTATTATTAGTATCTCGATTCATTGATGATAAAAAAAATTGGACGGATCATTTATAGCTATTTTCATTTTATAGTTGCAGAACTGTATTTTTACGGGAAATTTGACAGACCGTAGAGTTACAATTATATCTATACCAAACCTGTGTATTTATGTTGAGCAGGGTTTTTGGACATAATAAAGTAATTAAAGAATATATTCTGTTACATGTAATATTTTCATGCCAAACAATTCCTTAGGGATTTTACTAACGATTCACCACTTTATTTGCCTCAGACGTTTTTCTTACCACCCTAACCGACCTCGGACAGTGAAGTATATACAATTCATGTAAGGATCAAGAATCGCCAATTTTACCTGTTAACAAACCACTCCATTTTATTTTACATGACTGATGAGGATTTTAAAAAATATTTAGTGTCAATTAAATTAACGTCATATAAGGTAAAATGTCTCAGAAATGTAATGGTATTGAAATTTTTACTAAAAATATTCCTAAATAAGATTTATAAGTCGAAAAACCCTACGCAATCTTTAGTGCTTAATAGATATACAGATTCAATTATATGTCATCTTTGTTTTTAATGTATATTTTAGTGTGAATGATATCCATTGACAGGTTAGTTGTTTTTACTAGAAAGAAACATTTATTCTACGTAATTTAGGCGAATTCCTAAAGGATATCCATTTGCTATGGAAAATTAAGTTCCGACTCAAGGAATTTTATATATGATCGGCAAATTTAATATCCTTTAGGAAATTTATCTCGCCAAATACAATTTCGACAGAAAATACTTTTGACCGAAAGGACCTAGATAATGTTTGTGTAATGTTTATAGTGAACTCCTAGATCTTCTAACAGATAGGTAAAAACTTTTTACTTCCTTAGCAATTATTATTTATTTGATTGTTTAAAAAGTACATAATTAAACTGTCATGTGAAACACAAGCCAATATTGCACTGTAAAATTATCAGGAACAGTATTCTTTTTTCCAATTTACTGTAACTGATTAAAATCTAAGCTTGAATCAACTAGAATCACAATCAATAATGTGAAAAGCAAATAATTGTACAAGATCCAGCTAAATATAAATCTTTATTTTCACTTAAAATACCGGTTTCACTTAAGATACTGTGGTTTCATTAATATTCAAATTAATATTCAAGGGTATCAATTTTCGTGGCTAAAGTGAAAATCACAGTTTCAAGGATATGTATATTCGTGGCCAATGACCCCATCAATACAAAATGTTATAAGGAAACTGCATTTTAAAGAACATTTAATTTCGTGGATCAACTTAAAAACGAAATCCCGAAAATTGGTATTCAACGAATATTGATGAAACCACAGTAGTGTATGATGTAATGTATATATGTAGAAATAAGATAAATTGAGATCAAAATTTTGTTAAACTGTCAAAATGAAATAAATGACTTTAGTACCAGTTTGTTAGTTGTTGACGATTCGATCCTTAATTTAGTGATGTTTGCAATATTTCAAGGAAAATAGGACCCTTATTCTTTCTTTGTTTGGATCAAACTGGTTATTACTGCTGAAAACGGGAATCTGAAGAAATTCAACTAATATCATTTTACAATTAAAATAAAATATAGGTTGAAAATGTATTCTTAAAAAGTATTATCAAGGTCATATTACTTTTTACATGCAATTGCAAAAGATTATTCAATATAACTATTAGGACGTAATATTGTTGATCATCGGCACATGTAGCGGGTTCGAAACAAAGGATACAAATGGTGTGATACATTCGTAATTTTCTCTTAAATGAACATAAATGTATCAGTCCTAGAGTTAGAATTCAAAAAAAGTTATTGAACAAAATACTCTGAACACTCTGTTTACTGCACTTTGTCGGTAAAAATGAAATTTTATGAAAAACTTTATAATTTAAAATTTGTTCAGTTGTGGCATTGGGATTTTGAAGCATCTTTAGACTGAAGTCCAAATTTCAATTGATTATTAAATTATAATTTGCCATAAAGTTACGCTTAAAATTTGTTATCATCAACATAATGTAGAGACAATTTAAAAGCATTTCATTTTTAATTATATAATTACCAGACAATAGGAAAGTGTACAAAGCTTAAATTAAGTCTAGGATTGCCTCATAATCCGTGGGCATGATGTTATCTACGAATACTTTTAACACCTGAACCGATTTGTTTATACTCACTATATTTTTTATTTTATCCAAAGAAAATCCACTGAAAAGTTCTTGTATAGTCAAATTTTACAATTAAAAAAAGGGTTAAATATCACAAAAAGTCAAATTCAATACATCGTTCTTAACGATATTTAAAAATTCATTAAATTTCATCGTAAAAAGAATTACTTAATTTCATAATATCTTGAAGTATATACCATCTTATTTTCTATAGCAATCCATATAAAGAAGAACCTAGTATATGTGTCACCGCCCACTATAGTCCAATGATCCGGTGATTTTTTATGTATGTTTTAAATGCTTTGATCAATTGTTTATTTAAACAATACCTGATGAATATAAAATGATTTTAAAAAGGACTTTATACGGTATGGGCCTAAAATGGCCCCCTAAAAGGAATAGCATTATTTAACTGTAATTCTTTGTTTTCTTTGTACAAATATATATGTGATGTTTTTACTTAATGTTCATTTTGACTCAAGTGCCCACAATTTAGAAAAACGCATTGTAAGGACAACCTTTTCCCGTCATTTTTGCATTTTAGCATTAAAAAAACTTGTTTTCAAGCAGTTTTTCTTTCAGTAAACATAGAGCGCATGCTTGAACCAACAAAATACTTTAATCAGAGATATATCTAGCCAAGTCTAATAAGTGACAAAAAATTTGTCCTGGTTCAAGCATGTGCTCTATATTTCCCATTCGTAAAAAGCTGCGAAAAATTTAAATTTTCGACTGATTTTGATTGAATTATAGAAATAGCGTCACATCTGACGTCATATACTGCAAGTGAGTGCAAATAAATCAAACAAATCTGTAAAAAATATATTTTATATCAACTCTTCTAAATTATAACATAACATTTTATTGTACCCGAAACACTTTTAAAAATGGCGAATTATGGGGACCAAATTTAACTCTTATTATATATTATTACTTATTAGGTTAGTTACTGACTCACTACGGAAATATATTGGGTTGATCAATCTCCTAGATGGCGAGGCGAAGCCGAGCCGTCTATGAGATTGATCAACCCAATATATTTCCGTAGTGTGTCAGTAACTAACCTAATAAGTGTTTTGTTTTCCCGAGTACTATCAAGCGACTTATTCATTCACAAGTAGCGGTGATCTACGCAAAGCCATGTACAAGATGCCTTACATCTCGTCCAGTTAAACTCATTTAAACTCTTCAAATTATCAATACCACCTTTCAAATACATATAAAAAATCTTCGCTTCACCCATATTACTTACAATGTTTTGTTGCTATTCAATTTTAAACCGAGCAAATTTCGTCGCTGCCATTTTGCTCTGCTCCAGACATAACAATGTGACGTCAATATTCAAAGCATTATTAATTAAAAAATAATTTCAAAGGGCAACTACTCTAAATATTTTAAGGACTTACTGAACACGATTTCTGTGTTAAATAATATGATATATCGAGATGAGTAGGTGAGGCGACGGCCAATGACGGCCATATTGCCTAATATAAATCCTCAAAGAACCTACATAGAGATATATGAGGCAATCACGTGGCACTGCCATATTTAATCCAATTAAAGTGTGTCATTTCAGTCCGAGGGAAAACAAAGTTCTTTAATACACAGTGACTGTTCCATGAATTTAATACAGATACACGAGAACACCTATATTTAGATGACGGACAAATATACAGTGTAGGGCAACCGCTACAATTGACTAACTATAAAGGCAGAGTGACACTTTCAATGAAAGTTAGTTTGTTAAGATTATAAACCAGATTAAACATGATTTCAATTTATTGATATACCCTGACACATGACCGGACGGTTCAAACACAATGTATTGCTCTCAAAGCAAACCGGAAAACCCCAATCTACCTCTCTTCTACTTTCGGTTTTGTTATAGTTTCTAAGTATAGCATATAGCATACATTTTCTAAAAACCGTGCACTTTGACGACGGGCAAACATACATTGTCAATGTATGTCATATATATGTTTTGACTTAATTGAAATAAAAAATGGCGACAGGTACGGACTTACATAAAAGTGAAATCCTGGATCAAAAAGAAGAGCATGCGTGTACTTCGGACAATGAGGAAATGAAACCAGGGTCCGAGAACAGTACATCAAATTCAGTAAGCAGAGACGAAAATCAAACAAACGATGAAAAACGAACAGCTGATTCAGCGGCAATGGATAATGACAAACAAAATCATGACGCTGGAACAATGGACGGAAGAGGAACTACTGAATCAAAAGCAGGTGGAAAGGATTCAAAACAAAAACAAAAACAATCGCGAAAGAAAAAGGAAGAATACACAATCACTTTCTTCTACCTACAGAATGTGGATTCAGTCCGCGATGTGTTGATGACAAACTTCCCGACAGGCATTATGATAGTTGATGAAGAGAGAATAGGTAATGTACATGTAAGATTTCAAACAAATTATCAAAGTACTCAAGGTACATGTAAAGACAAGGTACAGATATCCGGGCCTAATATTTAATGTGAATTGAACACATTTTCAGGAAATGCTATATTTACAGACTTAATAGACACATTGAGGCATCAATAATGAATTTAACCTAATTTATAAGCGTATTGATGCATATTTATATTAATCTAGTAAATATTATACGCGTTTTAAATCAATTTCCGCAACAATTTGTTAACGGGATCTCTAGTAATCTGGGAATGACCAAGCCTATTAGGGTAAACATTGTATTCCACCGCTCAGCAACCTTACACCGAAATCAAAGTATTTAGAATGTTAATATATCAGATATAAACTAACGATGGCCAATTGACATGCTATATATTCTACGTTCTCTTTTAACGTGGAACTACATTTTTGTGCGAACTGTTTCACCGGTCTCTAAGTCAACATCCAGTTTCGTGCACCGTAGAGATAGCCTGGCTATTCAGTACGCAATGAGCTCGGCTAATAAAATTGCAAGTCAATTTATATGTAACAGCTGAAAACAATACAATGTATTATTTCTTCAAAAGAATAAAGTATCAAATAAACTGGACGAACATTAACTTTAAGTTTTAAGTTATCAGAACGATCCGACAAAGTCATAAGATGTTATATTATATCAATCGTTGACAAGTAAAATAACTCATTTCAAAGCTTTTCATATGGTGCTTCTTATACCTCATGTAGCAATGTAATTAATTTAATCTTTATTTCTTCTTATTTTTTAGAAAATGAAAGCGAACATTCATATGCAGAGTTCTCTAAAATTTACAGAGTGAAAATTGTGTCCGAGGAACAAATGAAGGGCAGACAATTTGAGTCTTTTATGTATAATCTTTGGTTGTCAAAAAGACCAGAAAACGAAATTTCTTGCTACATAGATGTTAGGAATAAAGACACGCGTCAAAATGACTCGAGAAAATCGGTTTCGACAATACAAGATGTCAAATTCTACGGCGGTGCCCTGTTATCACCAGTAAAATTTTCAGAGCATTGGTCAATGACAGCAAGCAAAATAGAAGCCGTTTTTGAAAATGATAAAGGAGTTTTGACGATTCAGAGTGTGGTCCATGGCAAGGAGAATCAAGAAGCCGTAGAAATTTCCTACAGCTCCATGCATGATACAATCGTTGTATATCCAGATAATCAATCCACTATCTTAATTATCAATGTAAAATCAAATCCAAAGATCTTCAATAGGAAGAAAATAAATGAAAATAAAACAGATGAGGTGAGAAATGTGAGCATTTCTGGTACAACACGAGAAGAGTTCGGTAGATCCAATAGTTTTTATATCACATGGCCAAGTAATATATTCCATGATTTGAAAAATAAATCGAAAAATCCAGTAGGATGGGAGGTTATTTCCCGATTTAAACGGCTGGGGTTCAACGTCGTCTATGCTGATGTTACCGTGATACCTTATTTAAAGAGGGCAATGACATTTTCATTTGAAGATTTTGACACGGAATATGCCTGGAATTGCCTCTGTTCTCACGGGTTTAAAGTCACCGATAACTTAAACGAGGAGAATGTGTCATTTCTAAGAAGAATAAAGGGGAAGTTGACTCCAGATATGCTACATCGTATCACCGCAAAGACAAATGACCGTCCTTTTATTCACTTTGCCAGTCTCATTTCTAAACAGATCGAAAAAAATGAAATTATCATAAAAGAGGCAGATGACATGCCTCCTGGCTATTCAAATATTCGTCGAATAGTCTTGACACCAACAAAGCATGTATTTTATCCAAAAGAACCAATTGTTCAAAATCGTATTATTCGACAATATGCAGAGGAATATTTTATTCGAATAGTTTTTCGCGATGAAGATTATGAAAAAGTTAGTGCAATTGCACCTAACTCCCTCGATTCAGTTATAGACGCAATGAAACAATTTCTGTGCGCTGGATTTCGAATCCTAACGCGTCGCTATGAGTTTTTAGGATGTTCGAACAGTCAACTGCGGGAACATGGTTTTTGGTTCTTTTGTCCAAACGATGATACAAACGCACAGATGATCCGTGATAACTGTGGTGACATTTATCTGGAGAGATGTGTTGCATCGTACGTTTCACGCTTTGGTCTTTGTTTTTCTGCATCACGTGACACGGTCGATGTTGGTATGCAGGACGGAGAATTAGTACACCAAAAAGACATCGAGTGGAATAACTACTGTTTTTCCGATGGTATTGGTAAAATATCCCCTTGTCTGGCCAATAAGGTATTTGTATGAATAATTATTTTTAAGATATTGATATTATTTAATCTTTAATAGTTATGAATCGATATTGATATTAATTAAATGTAGACACGTCATTGCAAATGTTTTAATATTTGACAAACTTTCGTGATTGCAGATAAATTGTTAGGAATAATCAATGTCAATAATTTATATCTTTCACTTTTGATTTTATAAATTACGGTATTATAAATCGTTTTAATAGGTTACTAAAGCTCTTGGTTACAAAGTAAAGCCCTCTGCATTTCAAATTCGATATGGAGGGTGCAAAGGGGTTGTTTCACAAGATCCAGATCTTGGTGAGGAGAAAGACGTTCTTGTTATCCGTGAAAGTATGAATAAATTCAACTCGGAGTCGAAAAAGCTCGAGATTCTTCAAGTAACAAAACCAGGTATGAACGTTTGAAAATAAGTTCTGAAATATTCTGCAATATTTAAATAAATTATACTTTTTTTAAAAAGTGTAATGTAAATACGAATTGTACCATTCATTAGGGAGACTTCACTTAAACAGACAAGCAATCACACTGTTATCTGGACTTGGTGTCTCCGATAATGTATTCTTATCCCTTCAAGAAGAGATGTTGTTTGGTTTGGCAGACACGATGCTCTATGACAAGGAGGCTATTAAAGTTCTGTCAGGGGTATGTGTGTTTATATATATATATATAAATATATATATATATATATATATATATATATATATATATATATATATATATATATATATATATATATATATATATATAAATTTAATTCATTTTGAAATAATTTCATTTATGCATTAGTATAATGAATGTTACTTCCTTTTCAGTTGTCGATTCATATTCGGTTTAAACAACTTCAAAAAAGAGGAATTGTGTTTGTTAAAGAGCCATTCTTTAGATCCATGTTAATAACAATCTATAAGTGTAAAATTCGGGATTTGATGCGACGTGCGCGGATAAAATTATCGTTGAAAAAAGGACGCATTATGATGGGAACATTAGATGATACAGGAACATTAGAATATGGCCAGGTATTTGTACAGTACTCACAAATTTCAGGGACGGAACAGGAAGACTCAATTGTTCTTAAGGGACCGGTTGTGGCTACGAAAAACCCATGTTTTCATCCTGGGGATTTGCGAAAATATGAAGCTGTAGATGTTTCTGCCTTACATCACATGTTTGATTGCATTGTATTTCCCCAGAAAGGTAAACGACCTCATCCCAATGAAATGTCAGGATCTGATCTTGATGGTGACATGTATTTTGTAAGTTGGGACGACCAGTTTTACAATGTCATTGAAAATCAAGAACCAATGGATTTCCCAAAAGCTACAAAAAAGTACTTAGATCGTAAAGTCAAAGTAGATGACATAATTGATTTTGTAGGAGAGTATATAAAAAATGATAACTTGGGTATTATCGCCAACGCACATGTTGCGCATGCTGATAAGAAAAACATTTTTACGGATGCCTGCAAGCAGTTAGCGAAAATGCATTCTGATGCAGTTGATTTTCCAAAAACTGGACAACCAGCAAAAATGTTAAGAGATCTTAGAGTAGATAGCTATCCAGATTTTATGCAAAAGGCAGATAAGCCACAGTATGTGTCGAAAAAGGTTCTTGGGAAATTATTCCGTCAGTGCAGAGCTCTTGAACAAGCACAAACTCGACAGAAAGACCACAAAAAAATTATCAGAAGTATTGTACCAGATAAGGATCTGTTTTTGATTGGCTGGCAAAAGTATGAAGACGATGCCGTTGTTGCAAGAAATACTTACAATGAAAAAGTTCGACAACTTCTGCTGCTGTATGGAATAGAAAATGAAACTGAAGCTATTTCTGGAATAATTCGAAGACTTAATCCACAGCGAGGATGCCTGCAAAATGAAAAATTTGAAATAGGACTGATAGTAAAGGCAAAAATGTCTGTTGTTTGTAAACATACAAGAGAGCGCTTTTTTCACGAATTTGGAGGTGAATCAAACATTGATTTTGACTGTTGTGATAGTGAAATACTACGGAAAGCATCAGCATGGTATGCCGTAACTTATCTTCGAGACTCCGATAATCCTGAACCATTGTTAAGCTTTCCTTGGGTTATCGCTGATGTAATTGGCTTTCTGAAAGAGAATAAAAATGAAAAGAGGGAACAATCGCTGCCACAGGACCTAACAGAGGAAGATGAAACCGACATTGACAATCTATTTGAAATAGGATCATCAATAGTACGCCGATATTTTTCTACTAAGAATCAAAGGCATGAAACTTTAAAAACACTGAAAACTTTGGGAAACACTGTCTTTAGTATTCTTCATTCTGTAAAGGGGGCATCTTTTTTTCCAATTGGACTCTTCATGACAGGGTTAATGAGAGACGATGAAAACACTTTAGATATTCATATTAGTACGCAAAGGAGCAAATATACAGCTACTTTACAGTTCATTCAGAAGTTGTTTTATAGGAGTAAAGGTTTCCATGTTGAAAGTGGCTTTAATCCCAAATACAGAACTTTCATCAATAACATCGCATTTCATGTCAGAATTTTAAAGGACGTTAATGTTTTACGTCAATCATTTTTTCTCTCAAATTTTGTGCGAGAAAACAAAGCGATTGCTCCGGTAATTATGTTCCTTTTAGACTGGGGAAGGCGAACATCTATTACTTTGGGATCAAGACAAATTTTTGATGAAATAACTTTTTCAATGGTCATTATTGGGTGTATACTGAGCATGGAGGATCTTAAGAAAGATTTAAAATGTTCCTTTCCTGAAAAACTGCAAGAAAATTCTTCAGGATTAGACCTCGTAGAAATGGTAGAAATTGATGATATTTCAAGAAGCAATCAAAAGATTTTGGCAAAAATAGTGATGTATTTTTTCAGAGAGTACAGAGCAATACTAGCTGACAAGGCAAGTGGAGGAATGATCAAATTTATTTCTGATCCATCTCATAAAAAGCCAAATTTTAACATTCTCAAAAAATCATTGAGTCAAAGTAATACAACTGCATTGCTAAATGAGATGCTTTGTGGCTATCAAGAAATAGCCGAGAGAAATACGATTGATAACTTCTTTGGAGATGTTGATCTTGTTGAGAATCACCTCGTACTAAACCTTCCACTTGATACTTGGGATTCTGTTCTGTTTGCAGAAGCGTACACTGAGAGAAGACTTTCTAAGGAAACGGGTGCAATAGTTAGAATCCGAAGAGCGAACTTCAGGGAAACAAAAGGGGTCATATTAGAAGCTTGGGGTAGTTCTGAGCAGCTCTGGAAGGTCAACAAATCGTTACAAGACCTTGGAGATAAATCATCCAAGTTCGTTACAACCTATTCCAGAGACAAGGCTTTCGTTGAAGGAGCTTATGTGACTATATTTGAAGGTTCTAGATCGACAGATGATATGCTGGATTTTAAACCTTACACTGGATTGATTCAAGAGCATCATAAACACCGAGAAGCTGTACATCTTCCATACTTGCGAGGTGTCGTTCGAAATTTTGAGCCTTCCATAGAACATGTGGACGACAATGACCCCGACTGTCAGATATTTCAACAAGTTTTCCTACAGCAGATTAACGTTGTTAGAGAAAACTATGATGATACATTTCACGGCATTCTCCGCTTTGTGATGACGTTTGGCAATGTGTATATTGTTGACGTCGATAAACTCAGTATGTCCATAAAAGATATGCAAGAAAAATTGCATCGCAAACAGTTTATTGAAAGAAAAGAATATCACTCACTAAATAAGAAATCCCGAGGAAGGGGAGGGAGACGTCAAGGAGGTGAAAGTTACACTAGTCTCCGTAATAATCTCAGTGTAGGTTCGAGGGGGCGAAGAATCAGTAGCTCATTCATACCATCCGAATGTAACCCTCAAAGGGTAAAGGAGTTCTTGGAAAAATTTGGATTTCAAGAAGACGGGAAAGAAAACAAGTACTACGTCAGCCTCCAGACTGGTGAAGCTGACTTCGGTAAACCTCACACAGGTTCGTGTGTTCTAGATAAAGACATGAATTTCATCGAGTTCCGTCTTGCAGATTTAAAATGGCTAGCCGGAGACGTTATACGACTGAAGTCCGATGAAAAAAAGATACCTTTGGATGTCCGTTGCAAACTACAATCTCGAAGAATCCTCGACCTGGAGACTATAAGGCAAATGAGTGACTTGAAAGGAATTCTTGATGACAGCTGTCATCTAATGGAAAAACGAGGCGACATTCTTTGCGTTTCTCCTCACTTCAAAGACAGGGTTACACTTGTGCGTGAAAAACAAGTGAATTCGTATTCTTATCCATGCACAGATTCATCCGACGAAGGCAGTGTATGGCACGATATGAAAATTGATGTGGCAACGGTAAAAGAATATTCTGGATTCAATCGCATCACGGGCACGTTTTCAGACATTGTTTATCGGACAGAAGTCACAATGATGCCAAAGTTTCCAGATCTTAATTCTAGTGATGAAGATTTGATCAAATACGCAAGAAGAACCTGGAATCTTGCATTGTATCTTGGAAGCCAATTTGACTGAAATTATTTCTTAATTAACATACATGTATGTGAAGAGAACTAGGTGTTGTTGCTTTAATTAGGTTTATTGTTGATGGTCATCAAAAGGACTTGTTAAAACTATTTGCAAATTTGCCAGGCAATGCAATGATTTTCATGAATATATTTTGAGAATCTTGTACTGAGTATAAAGAAAAACATTTTAGAAGTGTTTATGTTCTTTCCAAAATATGATTAATTTGATGTTGTAATTGTATACAACAGCGTACTATTATAAGAATATTGGTTATAAGAATATCATGATTTTACAATGCTACAAACTTCAAATGCCATTAACATTATATGGTAAAGATGCGTGTTTGTTTTCAGAATTAGAAGATAGATTATGCATTCTTTACCAGCTGAATTTTGCCATGAATCATGCGTATAAAATTATACAATGTACTAAATTTAAAAAACGTTATTCATGTGTAACATCATGTATCAGTCTATCAACTGTGTGCAAATGAATACTAGCAGGTTTAATTGTGTGAAAAGGTTATTATGATTATTGCTAGTATTTTACAACGAAATATAACTTACTTTAAATTTCTTAGGTGTGTAAATTGAATTATTTTCCTTGGATAATTCACGTTTTAAATTATTTTTTTTCTGTACTCTCAATTTTGCTGTATAATTTTGCATGGTTTTTTTTATATTCTTTCGGGTACAGATTGTTTCAAGAGAGAATGTCTTTTATTAGATTACGTGTAGTTTAAGAGACGATGGTTTTCCACTTTCAAACTGTAGACACATTAATTATAAACATGGCCAATTGATTAATTTTTCCAAACTCAAATATATCTGTAAAAAATATGAATTATTAGATTAAAGCAATATGAGCTGCAATTTTCATGTTGAAATTTTTTTTAACGAAAATGTTATTTTCTACTAAAATGACAAAAATATCATGGTTTTTAAATATCTTTTAGCCATATTTTTGTGTGAATAGGCCGTTAAGAAGCCTTAATCGGAGCATTATTGAATTATTGTCGTCCTGTACAAAAATGATTTGCTATATATTCCTTAGAAGAGAAATCTTTCCTCTGACAAAAATTAATGATTTTTTTTCAAACCTTATTTATCATAAAAGTTTAAGTTATATGCAGACTAATCAAACTAGCAGCTTTTTGCAGCAAAATAAAATTCTAAAAAATACAGCTCATATTGCTCTAAGGGTTTTTGTTGTGTTTTGTTGTTGTTGGGATTTTTTTTTTTTGGGGGGGGGGGGGGTATTTTATTTAGTTTATTTTTTTTGGGGGGGGGGGCATTGATATAGAGATTAGTATTATCTTAAAATGTCTGATACAGATTAATACTTGCAAATATCAATGGTGCGGGTTCAATTAATATGACTTGTCATTTTATGTTCAACTTTCATTGGTTTATTGATCTCACTCTTAGTTTATGCGTTCACAAATGATTAAATAAAATGTTAAAGTGTTTAATTGTTTAATCCAATGCCAACCGACTCAAAGCATAGTGTTACATATATATTTCGATGACTTTGCATCCTGGAAAAATACTACTCTCTCTCTCTCTCTCTCTCTCTCTCTCTCTCTCATTTGATAAATTAAAAATACCCATGCATATGTATTCTACCAAAGGCATGATTTGTCTTATTCTATTGGGCTCTTTAAATGATTTTAGAATTCGACCAGAATTGATTTTTGACTGGTACGGATAGTAAGTGAGGAATAAAAATTGCTTGTTTTGTTACTCTGTAAAGACAATGCCGAGATTTTTCTATCTTTATATTTCCTTTGTAATATCCTAATTTTTTTTTAATTTTAGTTAAAGGAAGTAAGATTTTGAAAGGAAAAATAATATTAATGAAACCAATATCGAAAACGTTTCTCATTTTAGATCAAAATGAAAACAAGAACAGAATTGAAAACCTTTATTTACAAATAGTTTAAAACATTTCGATCAAGATTGTAAATTATCGCGTCAGCGTACTCCGCGAATGGAAACCAACAGCATTTTTTTGCAAGCAGCAGTGTTATTCTCAAACATGTGTCTATTGCATGCCAGAAGCCTGCAGGACACTCGAATAAGGACACTCGAATAATTTATCCAAAAGGTGTATCATTTGACTGACATTTGGAATAAATATGAACCTCAGAGATATATGATGATCGAAAAAAAACTTACAGAAATTTTAGTAACATATATATATATATATATATATATATATATATATATATATATATATATATATATATATATATAATTGTTGTAACATGCAAATAATTCTTTACACAGACTTCGGAATATTTATTTACCAGATTCAGTCATTTTCAGGTGTAGATCCGATCAATTTTAACTGACATTGGTAACTGTGAAAAAGAGATTTTTCAATTCAATTCAATTCAATTAAATTATTGACAAAAACCACAGATTGTGCAAATCATACATGCAATATACAAATATAATTAGTTATAGATATAGATTTTCTTATAAATGTTTATTTTGTAGTTATATGCGGTTTTTTTTGGGGGGGGAGGGGGGATCAAATTTGGTATGATGCATTTGCCTCATTTGCCTATATGTAACTGTAACTTACATGTAATTATGGCATTGACGGAGGGTGACGATCCGCTATATGGGTCGGGATCGGGGTTCTCAAAAATTCTTTTGGTTCGCCACGTTGATTACTTCCCCCTTTTGAACACCGGCTTGTTGGCAGCACGAAGAAAGGTAGGTACATTTATTTACTTCTGTGTGAATTTTAATTTTCAGTACAAGTTAGATTTTAAATAAACACTTGTTTGTGCTATTTCTGACATACTAAACGGTGGTAAATCGAATAATTGTACAGAACTCACAAAATGCAGATATATGTAAATATTATACAAATTGGCTTACGTGGCGTCTAAAACCACGAAAAATTATTAGATTGTTAAACCAATCCGTTAATCTCAATATTGATTTTCCTCTTTTTTGTTTGGCTCGAGCGATATTTTATTGCAGAAGTTTTATTTATTTAGGGTGAACAGTTTATTTGATGTTATTGCTATTCCGATGCTGTATAAAACAGCTGTTTCATTATTCATATTGTTTTACCTGTTAAAAGGTATATCCTTAACATATATGATAAAATATATTGGATTAGAATTATTATTCGAACAATCCATATCATTTGGTTCAATATCCTAGTTCATGATTATAAATAATCGTCTGATGATAGCAATAGATTACTTTAGACAGATAGATACCTATTTTGGTCATTTCAGATGAAACTGTGGGTTTTAGCAGTTCTGATCAGCTTTGCTGGTTACAGTTTGTCTGAGGAGGAGAACGTTGCCAGACTACTAGCATCAAAAAATGTACTTAACCAGTATTTAGTGGAAGGCAGGGATTTAACTGTTCAATATACTATTTTCAATATTGGTGGCAGGTAATTTTATAATTTATTAATATGAGTTTGACCTCAATATTGAACAACCCAGTCTTTTTTTCTGATTTGTACTTACATGTTCATGAAATGAATTAAACTAAATTATTTTTATAATTCTTTTAATTACAATATATATTAAAACTTGCAATGTAATTTTATGCTATTATATTGAAATATATAGTAATGGATAAAACTTTCATTTTTTAAGAGATGAATTGTTGTTACATGTTATATGCAGCCTAGGGGAGTTTTGAATCTGAATAATATAGAATTAACTTAATAAGATGTACACCTATTTCCACAGAACTTCCTGTAAAGTGTAAACAGATTAACCCAAGGCCATTGTAAGTAAGATTTTATTTGATTTTTTCTCTTGTAGTGCTGCTCTTGATGTCAATTTGAAAGAGGAAAGTTTCCCTGAGCAAGATTTTGAAGTTGTGAAAGGAAACTTGAATGTTAAATGGGAGAGAATAGCACCGTATCCTTTGAAACAATTTTTCCAAAGAAAAATCACATTTTATTATCAATATTATTTTGTACTTTCACTGCATTGGTCAAGTATCTGTCTGCGACTAGGGTAATAAATTGGATAAAAATGAGAGGCAATTTGAAAATCATTTTATGAATCGTGGATATGAAAATAACTTTATAAAAATTCTACAATATTCGTGTGGGCATCTGCATTTTAAATCAAATACCCCACAAATTAGGTTGCCAGCTCTGAATTGTATTCAATCAAACCTTACTATTTTAGTAACTTGACATGACCAAAAAAAAAAATCATCGAGATATTGGAGGATTTAATATTTTGAGAGTAGATTGCATAAATAACAGTTATTAGAACTTCCAAATTCATTTTGATACGACCATGGTTATTAAGATTTTGAAGTTAAAGTATGAACTTTATCTTGCATTTTGTAAGTGAGTAACTGCTAAAGCTTCCATCCTGTATTGAGAAAATTTGGTTTTCAAATGAAAATTAAGATGAAAAAGAATTACCAGAGTTCAGAGTAATGTAAAGTCTTGGATTATATACCTTAATGAAGTATCAGTGGCACCAATGTGTCCCACGTGGTGGTTCTCCGTCCATTGCAGTTTGGATACTTTAACTTTACAGCTGCTGAAGTTTCCTACAAACCCTCCGAAAATGCTGCCTCAGCTGTGGTATGTACATTATAATTGGATCTTGTTCTAATGTAGTTTTACAAGTGTCAAAATGTATGCTATAATGTTCAAAATTAAGTCTAATTTAAAATCACTCGTAAATCCACTTTTCTAATATATACCTGACAAGATGACAACATTATGTACATGGTCATCTCGTTATGACATTTAAATATGAATAAGCAAACTTCTAGCCAATCAAACTCAAGCTTCTATATGTAAGTCTTAAAATAATTCTTAAACTTCTTTCTTGCAACTCTTGTGCTGTCTAGACCATTTTTTCTGCTAAAATTGTATATCAGTCCATTTTAGTCACCAATGTTTTATGAATTCATATTCAATAATTCATTCAACAAAAACTACCATTGAAACTTGGCTGGATAACATATATTTAACCATGAGTCTGTTTACTATGCCTCTAACTTAAGGCATGTAGATTAATATTTTAAAAAGAAACAACTGTCCGAAATACCATCAAATATTTCAGCTGTAGTGAATAATAAGCTGATTGAAAGGTTGCTATGAGAGGACCTTGTACAGGATGTTGTTACATTTTGTAAATTATTTTACATCTAGAGAGAAGCAGCTTTACAATTCTTATTTTAACTAGATTGAACAATAGCTTTTGTATGCATACTTGGGTATTTTAGAGTAATTTATTTTGCCTGCTTTCTTAAACAGTCCACCAATTAAGATACCATTAAATATTTGAAATATATTTGTTCAGGTTGGATTTACCAGTGCCCCAGGTGAGGGAGGAATTGTTGGCAGCAAAGACTTTGACAGAAAATTCTCTCCTCATGTTGTAAGTACACACAGTAATGCATCTTTTGCTGTGATAATAAATACAATGTTACATCTAAGGTATCCAATCCATAAAAACTGTATTATAGATAATTTTGGCAGTTTATTTTTTAAAAAATCAATTTTAGATAATCATAAAGAAATTTAATTGCTATTATTTTGCACTGAATGAATTTTTATGAATATGGAAGAGTTATTTCTCCTTGTCTATATATGTCATTTACCTTACTTAATGTTACATATGTATTTACATATGTATACATGAGATATACATATTAAACATTTCTTTGCACATGATTATAACTGTTTAAAAATTTATTCATCTGGTTTTGTTAATATTGTAGGAATTTATCTTTATTAATTTTAAGGGTAACCAAAATTATTTTTCCTTAATAACATACAAAGCAAACTAAATATAGCTGAAATGAAATATTTTGAAAATATCTTCAAAAAAGCTTAAAGCTTCATAATCTTATCAAAGGTATTAAAGACTGGGGTTTTTTTTAATGGAATTTGTCACCCCTTTTTTCCTTGGCATTAAATATGTAATAACAAATAGGATATGGACTAAGGGTTTAGTAAATACTTACATGTACAACATGTGTACTACAGATTCCTATTTAAGGGCGAGGAATTAATATCTGAATAAAATCACGAGGAGTGCATATCACAAATTCTAAAATCTCACTTTTATTTTACATTAAACTATGATAAAAATTTGGCGTTTACGATTTCATGTTCTGGCGATTTGATCGATATCGGCTGAATCATGGAATTAAGTACTCATTAATACGGAATTTACAGTAAATGATGGAGACAGAATTTTTAATACCCACTTTTATTTCAGCTGGACTGGCTGGTATTCGCTATCATGACCCTGCCATCTCTCACCATTCCATTCCTGCTGTTCTACAGGAGCAAAAGCAGATACGACACACCTAAGCCGAAAAAGAACTAAAAACAATTTGTGAATTTAGTTTTTTTACAAATTATAATTATTTTTTTTTTCGTTTTTTATAATAAAAATATTTTGGAAAAAAAGCATTGTCTAGAGGTATTTTTTGTTGTAATTTCCTATTAATTGAAAAATGCTCAAAATGAAAGTGAGAGTTATCTATCTTCTTATTTTGTGTAGATAATATAAAAATAATTTTGTGTAATGTTAAATTAGTATTGAATAAATTATTTGATAAGTAAAGACATTTCTGTGAGACAGTATAAATTCATCAATATCTGTGAGGCTCTAGTGAGGTTGTAATGTGGAGTGAATGTTTTTTTTTTAATAAATGTTGACCAACACAAGGACATGGTTTGTCATTCATACAATATTGTGAAATTAAGGATTCTCTATACTTTGGTAAAAAAAATAAAACTTTCAGAGTCTGAGAAAATTGTAAAAGTGTACAAATTAGGTTAATCTAATTTATTTTTAAGATAAGCTACATGCCATTTTTACTCGGGAAATTTTTTATGAATAAATATCTCAAAAAGAAAGAAATGCATTAGCGTTTCCATTAACTTCATAATTTAATGTACTATATATTTGAATTTATGACAATCATGATTTACACTAAAGATTTTAGTTCATTCTTCAATAATTTATCATCAGAATGACTCAATCGAAGTAAGTATGTGCAGTGTTGAAGGGGTTCCATAATGTGCCTTCCTTTACTGGCGTCAATTTGATCCAATACTTGATCTTCCACTTAATCAAATATGAAAAGTTCAAATGGTATCGTCAATTAAGGTAAACGTTAAATACAGAGATGCATGTATGGTAACCCATGAATTGGACAATGTTTTCCCTGTTTTTCATACATAGCTATTTTTCTTACGACAAGCACTTTAAATAATAAATAGCTACATACTGAATCCATAGAATATTTTTCAAATGCATGCATGTATGTCGGTTTCAGAAATAATCTCTGGTTTTGAACAAAAAAAGGAATTACATATACTATCTAAAGTTGCTTACATATAACTAAATGATTCCATATTTTTTAAGTCCATATTCAAATGCAGTACACTAAAACTCCAAACTTTCTTACTTTCTCGAACCTATGGGAGAAATGTTTATGATTTCCATCTCAAAATAAAGAGAGCAATACCATGATTACGGAAATAACATAAAACGTGAAACTAATCCATAGTCAGTGCGCTAAGAGAAAATAGTCCAGTCAATGGAATCGTTACTTGTTACGTTAAAGTATTGTCAAATTATTTAATTTATATTTTTCATTTAATATGTAACATAAACCAGTCTGCGGGATCACTCTGTGTGTGTGTGTGTGTGTGTGTGTGTGTGTGTGTGTGTGTGTGTGTGTGGTTGTTTATGTGTATGCGTTATCGTAAACATTTTGAAAGCAACTGGTCGCAATACAAGTCAAGTCAATGTAATCAAATTGTCGACGAAAATCCACCAAAATGTTTTCCCTGTGCTGCATGGTTTAAAGAACTGCGCGAAGAAAAAGAAATGTAGTTGTTTATAATGATTAACAAAGTACAGGGGCCGAGGAGAAGCGAACTCAAATCATTTGCAAACTAAATTACTCTTAAAGTTTTCTTCTACTGGTGAAATCCATAATCCTCATTCGGACAAGAAGTGTGGACTCTTACGATAGACTTTCATTGTAAGCAGTTGGAGTGAAAATACACGAATCCCACGGGGAGAGCGGCCAAATTGATATCTCACGAAACGCCGAAAATCAATTAAGTTTTCTAATTTCTTATTTAAATAATTTTGTCTACGATCAGATCAAACTTGCTTCTAATTGTCCTGATTTAGTCCTCCATGAAAGCTGGCGACAATCGAAGACAAAAGATATAGGACTTAATGTAGAATGAGAAAGAAATTCAGAAGGATTCTTGTACGAAAAACATTAACGTTGAACACTTATTTTAACACGATCGACTAACAGCGTTATTGAAGTGCAATTCTCTCGAGCAATTAATGTTTTAAATGCTAATGATAATTAAGGTTAAGATTTCTTGTACAACAATCGTCACTCTATCTATTTTTAACCAAAGATTTTAACCGATTTAGACTCTAAAAAAACACGCTATATTCCACTAAGATTATATTTCAATGTTTCGAGTATGAGAGTGAGAGAGAAAAAGCAAGTCGACAGATTTGATTCATCTACAAGCACATCCAAACACTAGGTTTTGACAGACATTTTACTCCTCTTTCTCTTTTTACTCATAACGGCTGTACATGTAGTTTATGGGATTGCACCGAAACCCGCGATCATTGTGAAGCTTCATTTGACTGTGGAATCAGTTATCTTAATTTTGTCAAAGTATACAGAATTTATTAAGCATCGAGCTCAATGAAAGGCTCTCTGTAAATACCATTAATTCAATTTTCCTCGCCCGCCGCGCGCTGCCGGCATCTTTCATTGGCACACACGCTTTGGAGACGTCTAATACTGGTATTCCGGAGGAACATTTGTAGAGTCCGGAGCAAACAGCACCGCCTGTCAAGTCGGATTTTACTCAGCGGTTTCTCCACTATTTCATTCAGTGTCTAGCAGCGCGGGAAACTGCTCGCAGCTGGTCGTCTGCTTCTCACTGCAAGGTGTGCTTTCACTGGAAAAGAGGGATCAAACTATCGTATGGGTTCGTGCTTCACTTAAGACGAATTTCGCTGGATTTTTTTTTTCAACAAAATGTATTGAGAAAGAATCCTTACTTCCTTTTTTTATTTATCAATACCAGTTGAAACAGGACATGTTATTTTTTTTTCTAAATGATTACTTCTTCTTTTAAACAAAATTACTTAATGTCAAATTAATTTGAATTACGATATATATCTGGCATTATTTTGAGTGAGTGGATTAAGTGAGTAATTCTTTATCCAAACCAGACAATTTATAACATGGAAAAATGGATAAATAGTAAAAATATTCAAGCATGTGACTGAATACGAGGAATGCATACAAGAACAACAGCAGCAAAGTTCTAAGCCACCATGTTCTATTGTTGCTGGATCTAACATAGTAAGAAAACAGAATGACACGCCGAAAAAGAGACAGGATCCGCCGATGGACACATGTCTTTAATACAGTGGTACCGGGGATTTTCTTTTATGCAGCTATAACTAGTGGTAAGTTGACTACAGTCTTTTTTTAAGCTGTTGTGTTTTTTTAAATCCATGAGCGTTCAACAAGAGGTTTCGCATCGACAGCCCACTTGTTGCCAGTGACGCTCATCTAGTCAACTTCAAAGACACTAATCCAATGAAAAGGGGTTTTTGCCAGTGATTCATCTCTTTGTTTTAAGGACGAGAAAAGATTCCCGATTTTATGGGGTAAACTTGTATGGATGCAAAAAATGAGTTAATATTATATAATATGGGAATGATGATGAATTATGGGATGCGGTTGGAATTGCTGGTTTGTCATTTTGAAATCGACCAAACCATCTTGTGGTATATAAAATTGACGAAATTGTCCCGAGATTAGGTATCTTTAGGGTTTTAGTACAGATTAAATGCGGTGTGTACTAAAAGCCAATTGGACAATGAGTGGATAGGGTTTCCCATTTTTTTTTTTTTACACATTTATGCAATTTTGCTTTGAGTTAAAATAGGACTGTATAAAAACAAGACTGTGGCCTCTTTGATGAATAGACATGGATTTAATAAAGGACAGGGATGGAGGCGTTGTAATGTTCAAGATTAGAACAACGGCCTTCTTCACGTTTCAAAGTCCTAGAGATTCAAAGGCACCACGTGGTCATGTGGCTTAAAAGATTTAGTCGAATTTGATATTTTACTTGATAACTTGAAACTTCTTATGATAGCTTTCAAAAATCCACGAAGTGATCTTAATATCTCTTAATTTTATTGATTGCTGGAACTGAGTACATTTTTTTTTAAATATTCAATTTTCGTGCATCATGAGTTCAAGTGGGCAAGTTTGCTCCGGAGATAATTAAACCCGGCCCAACAGTAAGTCTACCCTCATTATCTTTCTGAATTGTTTGGAATGATTTGCAACATGTTCAATTGTGTGGCCTCATCAATTTTTAAAATTTCTCTCTTTGATGATTAATACCGATCTATTTAATTTATTCTCACTCTCTGAATTATTTATTTGCCATGTCTCATTGCGTTAGAAATTAGCGGAATTTTTATCGGTTACACCGGTACCCGTATATCTGACTGGTGGGTAACTGTTTCCGTTAGAAAATATTAATAACAGTATTTCTAAAAAACAATAGCAGTAAGTTAAATGTATTTTGACGTAAACTATTATACTACAAAATCTCTGAATCTCTCTCTCTCTCTCTCTCTCTCTCTCTCTCTCTCTCTCTCTCTCTCTCTCTCTCTAAAACAATAAAACGAACAGTTTTAAAAACATGTAGCCTAATTGTAATGTGATTAAAATTCTTAAAAATAAGAATTGTTAATCTCAAACTTATGATAGTATTGAATGGAATAAAAAGCAGCATGCGACATTGACCGAACGATAGTGATGTTATACATGTACTTACTGCCTCTATGTGTGTCAATGTGTTGTTTCAAATGAAAGATGCCACGGATATTTGCATTCGTTTTGACAATTCTTCTAGACTCCTATGCGAAATTTTGTCATTCTTTGGATAAATAGATTTTTAGATTGAAAAGATGCCGGCAACTGGTTAGAAAAGCATTAATCATAGGATATTTACATATAACTAAGAACATGGATTTGGTATGCAACAGAGCTATAAGTCTACATTGAACGAAAGGTCTTTATTCCGGATTTCCAGAACGTACGATAAACGTATACTATACAAAGGTCAGGGGAAATCGAATCAATGGCCGTTACTGAAAGCTTGGCTGTGTATTCATATCATATGATAATAAAAAAATCACCTTGAGCTTCTTTGGATATCCTTGCGAATGTGGTTTCTTCGTTAGCATTGTGATTACTCTTCCGGTTTTGTAATGGAACGCCCCATGAGATGATTGTTCTTTTATTTCCGGATTTTCAGCTATTTATTTGTGTATTAAAAAAACACAAATGCGTTATGAGAAAAACAGATGAATTTCGGAACTAAATAATCCAACAAGAGTCGGTCATGATCATTCATTTGTAGAAAAAAAACAGCAAAATACCAGAACGATACGAAATGGGCGATATATTGACTACAACAAAATACTAGAATTTTAACATTCTTCGATTCCTTTAAGAGCCACATAAGACACAGTTCAATTAATTAAACAAACAAAGTATCGTCCTAGATTATAACTTTCCAGGCATGTTCTAGATGAAGGTTCCTTGACAAGGTCTTCTATTATTGATATGTCGGGTTCCATTAAGTTGTCCTTTCCTGGTATAATTTTCCGGAGCCCCATGGTTGTTTTTTGACAGGTGCTTATTAGGTCTGTATTTTTACCCATTGGTCTGTGTATTCCAAAGGCACAGTGGCTGTCACAGTTGCAGTTGGTGTCGTGTATATAATGGATCTGTCCGAATAAGCAAGGTCTTTGCTGATGGATGCACAGTGTATATCAATTTCTTTAACACTTTTGAAATCATGCTGATACATGTAACACAAATGTAAGTTAGAAAATACACATATATAAGAAAGAGTTCAGTGAATCTATAATTGCAAGACTATGCGTGTGGATTAGTAGTTTGGTATGGCGTCTAGATTCATTTTATTGCAAAAAAACAAGCAGAAAATGATGTTATCCCTATTCACCGCTATAAAAATATCAAATGGGTTTATATCTTATTTGTAAAACTGTTCAACAGATCAAACTTTGAATGTCAAATTAAAATGTAACAATAATGTTAACTAGTTTTTATAAGACATATTTAACATTTCTTTCGAAAACCCCTGTTATAAATGGCTCCTTTTACGAGTCATAGACACATTAATACTGTAGAAAAGATATATGTTTATGAACATGTAGTGTCGATTAAAAAGGAAAAAACCCATTTAAAGTACAAGTACGTACGAAAATTTTTGTTGGAATAACATATTCTTGGATTTACATGTTAAATTTTGGAAATTCAGGAAATCGCCGTTCATTAACATGCAATGCTAGACTACAAAACTACTAACTATTTAATTTGATAAGTGTTAACACATTTGCAAAATATGACTATGGTTAGAAAGAATAAAAGGTAAAGGCAACAATTATTTTATTTATCAAATCCATGTGAGTGAAATAATCTCACTGTGACTTAAAATCCCTAATTAATCAATCAATCAACCAAGCTTATTGAAGAAGGTAAGTGTGAGATTTCCAAATCAGACAAAAAGTTTCATACGGCACAATGACTCCATTAATCAATCAAACTCAACTCACATGATAGTTATAAGAATTGACTGGTATGTTTTAATTACCACCCGAAAATTCATCTACAAGTCGTTTCTGCAAGAAACATGATTACATGTATAAAATTATATACTCAGTCTTTTTTTTTTATCCCAAATCGTGCAATTTTTTGTCCCTCTCATGAAAATGTACATTTCTGGGGTACATCAATACTGTCTTTTATCTTAGCTATGTGTATATGGAGTAAGATGGATTAAACTCAGTTTGGCAATGTTCTTTGAACATCGTGAAGAGTAAGTGGGTGTCCAAGAGTACTCGGACACTGCTGAGAGACAGATGACTCTAAAGTAAGAATAAGCCACCTTAAACAAATTGGTTAATGTTGAATGCAATATATTATAAACTCGCAAAAAAAGATTTATTGCAAATCAATATTTTATTCACATGGCAAGGAGTTGAAATTTCCCAAACTCAAACCTGCTGCGAAAGATAAATGAACCTCTGTCACTTTTTCTGTCTTGATTTTCAGATAACGAATCACGAAGTAGTCACTAATGCACTTCGAAAAAAACAAATGGGTTTCAAAGTTAATAAAAATTAAACTTCTAGAATTCTTCATCCAACTTTTTAGAAGAAAGATATTAATTGGGAAAAGTGGTTCTCTATTATAGAAGTTATTAAGTAGCTGGTAGCAATATGTTTTGTAGTTCATTTATAAGTTTCTGACCAAAGTGACTGGTAAAAGAAATGTACAACTCTTCCTATTTGTATTTGAAATTTGTTCATTCACGTCATATAAGTTAATTAAGATTAATTATTTATATCTATTTTGTTTTCTTTGATGATAAATTAATGACAAAAAATAATTCAAAATTCGTTTAATCATTTATAAAGAAATATGAGATGACAGGACAAAACTCATGTAATATTTATCAATATTTATTAATTTTCTTTTTTTTTTTCGAGTCATAAATATTGCAAAATTATTAGGTACTTGTCAGTTTCTTCTACAAAGAAATATGATTTAGCCCCAATGCGTGCAGTAAACAAATTATTTTTTGTACGCCTCCATTCTCATTCATACATGTTACGTGTTATCAAGAGGTAAAGCAGTATATGGATTCTATATGCCTAGACTTTCAACTGAATCCTTAACAAGTGATAGCTGTTTCAAAGTCAGAAATATTTTTAAGATATATACATGTATCTATAATTATGATTTTCCAATAAGGAAGAAACTCGAGTTGCATTGAAAAATGTGTACCAAAAAATGTACCATACTGGATCTGGAGTTCTCCCCTGAAAAGTAAAAATTACTGGAAACAAATCTTCGATATCATGAAGCAAATGTTTACAAATGTAGTATAATTATCAATCTTGTGTGTTGCAAACTGAGAACAAAGCGAGTATGACACACTTTTGTTTCACGACAGAATCATAAACTTCGACCAAGATAAAACAACGTCTTTTGTCTCTGAAGATCGATCCTTATTCAATTACTGAAAAAAAGATCGTGCGTCTATACATGTAAATTTGGCCGTCTTAATAAGTAATGCTACCCCCATTTTCCCCCGAAGGATGGACTCTGTATCCAAGTCGGGATCGTTATCATCTAAATTCTTCCCGCCATCGATTCGGCGTCATCGTCCTCGAGGATTTTTCAGCGATAGCTTTATGTACCTTTTTTCCCCTACGAAAAGCCTCATCTTGAGCCATATATGGGAGATTATACACGACCTTGCTTATAAATGTCAATTATTCTTGTCTGCTCTATCCATAACACCGAAGCAGTGCTCTAAATCTTAGCCCTCTATTCAATTAAGGACACAGGAAGACCAAAAACATTTTGAGGCTGTCTGCAATAGCCTGCTTCTTTTAGACAGAGGTCGTAATCTATATGTTCCCACTGCTGAAAGAGATCCTACTAATTTCTTCGTTGACTCCGATTATTTGTCAATTGAAACAGTAATTGCTACGAAAAAGACCCCGCATTTTAACATCTTCACATCTATCATTCCATAACTGTGGCGCACTTTCGAGAAAAGATGCTGTTGTATAATATTTCAAGTGACACTTCTCCTAATCACTCTTTTTCATGTTGCATAATCTTTCTAAAAATCTAAATTTGAGCTTTTTTGTGTGTTTTAATGATTTTTGTCTTATCAGTACGGTACGACACAATCTATTCTATGATATTGTATTTCTTATCGCATCACAACTGGTAAAGAGAGTCCAATTTTGAGTAGAAAAGCTTATGAATCAGGTATTGACTGTGAAGATACTGTGGAATCTTTAGAATTCGTGGTGACTCAGTTTTCTTGGTATCCGTGGGTGGCCCTCTCCCACGAATTTACATCCTCAACGAAATAAAAATTAAGAAAAGTTTTCTTACTGAAACTGAAAATCGACGCATTCACGAAATCGCATTCCTGCAAATAAACAATAAACCACAAACCTCGAAAATTGCCCCCCCCCCCTCCAACGAATTTTAATGATTCCACACTTCTACACTTAGACCACTATTTTCTGAGTTTTATTTTGAATACAACATATAGGGGTAGAAATGATGCTATTCTAATTTCGCTGTCTTAAAATGACTTAAAAATAAGTGATAGAAAATTACATCGATATCAATTCAGTTAAATCATGGCAAATGTTACAATGATTTTGAAGTTTGACATAAGTATATTGTCCTAAGACCTTGACTTCGAATAATTTTTTGAACGACTTCAATAATTCCAAAGTCGTTGTTCATTACTTGTATAGTAAAGATAAATGCTTACATGCAATGTATATTCATTTGATCAAAATTGTAATACAAACCACATAGATTCACTGTACAAAAGTTGACATACCAAACAGAAAGGGGGGGGGGGGCTGTTTGGTTTATGTTGAAACGAACAAAAATCAATAGCATAATTACTTGATTCAATTTACCCCAAGTAACCGCGCCAGTCATGGGAACTCGCCTGTTATTAATATTTTTGTCATTTCTTTCTAATATATGCAATGAAATCAGTAGGCCATAGATATACGGTAAAAGAAAGGATCGATTTTTCATTAAATTCGAATAAAACATAGTGAAAAGGGAAAAATGGTATGCCGCCTTACTTCATTCTAAAACTTCTGTCTCTCCTTTATAATTACTTACTATTCTTTTTTATATCAGATTAATGATCCATCGGAAAATAAATCAATTCATTCCTTATGAACAAATAATTGAATGATGAATTGATAGTTTGGGTTAAATTATGAGTCATGATTTATTGTTTTATGATACGTGCCCAGTTATAAACAACGAATTTAACAATTAAGGAATGATATCCAAAACTTTTTTTTATCATAAATAACATTACGCCAATAGGAATTGCAGAAAATATCATTGTATCATGATAGTTTGTCCAAACAAAATTGACGCGTAAAGGAGAGACCATGCAAATTCAGCTCGTACTGTACGCAGTATAAACAAAGTATCCCCTTCCAGGAATCGCCCCGTAATCCAAAGGTTCCGACATATTTATGAGTGATAGAACCATAAGATTAATCATATCGTTACCACATCATGATATCAAGTTATAGGTGAAGCTCTCTGGGATGCCGTGAACGGTTCTGACATCTCCTGATCACAGGCTTTCATTGGCTTTCTGAGGTGTGAAGGATGTCTACCGCTATACAATGGAAGCACTAAAGATAAATAGCTAGTGTTAAAGTTCTCCCGATTCTCTGAAACAAAGACACCTTAATCATATAAATGAAGTCTATACTGGATATTTTTTTTTTGTATTTCTACATTGCAGTGTTCTGAAAGTATGCATATAAATGTACGTGTATACTACTGTACTACCTAAACTTTCACACGAGACCTAAATCCAACATTAAGCGTTGTTTTTCACACTTTTGCAATATTTGTAATAAGATTTTTTGAAAATAGCATTTAGTTGGTCAAATATTTGATTTCACGGTAATCGGTAATAGTTTGGTTGTGTTTGATTTAATTTAAAAACTTCGACCTCAACCACATTTAATTATTCATTTTTTTTTTTTTAAAAGGTGGCGATTTTGTGGTTTTGACACTAAATTGACAGATATTTACCTAATACGATAAGGACAAAGATGTACAATGCATACTAGAATATAATAAAGGAATGAAAAATATTGGAAGTATTAGTGCCAAGTTTTCTTGGGTTTTCCAGTGACATACATTTAGATAAAAACGTGCAATTCATTTGGTTATTTGAAAAATCCACAAGGATACTGGGTCCTGTCTCTAAGTTTACAGAAAAGAAAAACAATCAGACAGTTCAGACAAGCGTTGCAATACACGAACATTGGGATTTCTATACAAATACTTTATTCAAAGTATGATTCATATTAATTCCATTCTTATTCTAGAAGAAGTCGTAACTTGTAATCAGAAAATCATTTTCTGAGGACCACATTTGTTTAAAATCATAAAATCGATGCGATCAAGGATTTTTTTTTTCATATTCATTTCCACTAATTGAAACAGGGGAACAATTCATTTGGACTTTAGCAAAAAAGAAATGATCATTAATTATTAATTCCAATCAACCAAGTTATTTTCATCTATCTTGTATCACACGACCCATGGGAAGTCATGGAAGTATATCCGGGGAATACATACGATATCATGTCTAATGTCAGCTCTTATTTCCGAATTCAATTTCCACCGTTCTTGGTATAGTGTAAAAACCGTTGGATGGACACTGTATTAATGACCAATAAGCAAATTGATCGTTGTCGTAAACTACCGAAAAGTGTCGGTGTAAGTGCACTCTCTGAGCGGTGCCTCATTGATTCGTGCTCCATCAAGGTGTTACCTATGGTCCCTCCTTAACCCCAATTTGCTCTCTCTTGATCGTTTTACAACTATCTTTGTCAGCTTTCTGGACACCTAAAACTTGCTATTACCCGCCTGTTGCTGTACCTCAGACTTGGTATACACGCAATTTGTATGAAGTCATGTATGTGCACTAATTACGTTTTCAATTAGATTAACTAGCACTTAATGTCTTTGCTTCGGACACAAGACAGTATAAGTTTGTGTCGCTTATGGTTTATAAGAGCATATTCTTGAAAAAGTTATCAATTGAAAATGATGTATATAATTATACTTCACAGAATCAGTGTAAAACCGTTGGACGTACACTCTAATGCCCATTAACCAAATGGTCATTGACGTCGTATATTACCGGATTTTTCTGAGCGGTGCCTCATTGATTCGTGCTCCATCTAGGTGTAACCAGTGGTCCCTTCTTAACTTATTTCCGTTTTTAGTTTGATCGCTTTACTATTGGTGTAAATTTTAAGGACGCCTGTAACTTGTTGTCAAACAATTGTAACCTAGAGTTGCTGTACTTCTGCATGTAGATGCAATTTGTATGAAATTATGTTTTACGTTCGAATTTATTTTGCCGTTTCTTTCAATATTGGATAAGATGCATAATACTATAATGTTTATAATACTTTGTAAATAGGAAGAATGCATTCTGTAAGAAGTTGATACATGTATCTCTTTATAATATACATGTATATGAAATTTTAACGGTACACTGTAACAGGTGAGAAGTTATAAATGGTTGATGTCCTTGACGTTTAGAAATATACCATTCTCTGGAATCCAATCTACAGTGTATTAGGTCAAGGACATACATTACTGTCCCTACATTACCTGTTTAACGTCATGGAAGAAAGTCAATCGATGATTTAAGAAGTACAGAATTACCTCACACAGATGTTTTACCTTGGGCATCTTTTTGATCTTCATTTGGAATGTTTGTAAACTTCAAGGTCACATACTGGAGTATTCTCATAATCACACAATTAATTGAACCCAGCCCCGGACGTGTAAAAGAAAAAAACTACAATGATCAGAAAAAAGATTAAGGTCGAAAATGGGAAGTGTTATCAAGATGTTCCATCTGCTCATTTTCTGATCATAATTGCGTTTCATTTTGATTGTTTCGCGTCAATGGCGCTAAATCTCATTTGCTGTACGACCATTAAGTACTCAAGCAACAAATTATTTTTTACCATCGTTATCGTTTCTCATTTAGAACATCAAAGTCAAGTAGACCAATTTGAAAAAGGTCCAAAAACTTGAAGGTTAAAGGAAAAAATGCATTTTTCAAATTTCATAAAACATGTAAATTTGTTCGTTTATGAAAACATTAGTGGAAATATTATATTCATAGAAACTATCTAAAACCATTGAATAGTTAGATAACCAAACTAACACCGTGAAGGCGGTTGCAGTATAATATGCTTTATACATTATATATAGATACGCGTTCACTTGTTATTTATTTGATCGTTACCTTCGTTTGAATAATTACGTGTGGGGGAGAGTATTATGTCTCGCTGGTACAGGCAAACATGATTTTTTGTTATTAAGTTTATCATTAGTGAGACAAAAGTTAAAACTAATTCATGATGAAGGATTGTGCCATTTAAATAAAGTTTGAAGAATAATCAATATTCACAATATTAAAACGCAGTATAAAATATAAATGTTACCTACTTATGTAGAAATATTAGTTATATGTATTATCTTTAAGTAAAAAGAAGCACAGTTTATGACAACAGGTGCTTTTGCATTTCATTTGTGCAAATGTACGTAAAATTAAAAGCTCTGTTAGAGGTACATGCAAGTCAGAATGAAGATGTAAGCTATAATATTGATTGCATCAAAAGAATCACAAGGAAAACATACCAATAATAATGGTTATGTATCAATTCGTAATATGGCTAAAGAGATAAAACAACCTTCTTTCAGCAAATAAAACATTCCATGTAAAATATGGACCAATTAGGTTTCTTCCATTCCGTTTCTGCTGTTAATGATCTTCCTCCGTCACTCGGTCAATTTCATTAGTGTATATATTTTGGTACATAGAAATCGTGTTAAGATAAGAATTCTGTGTTTGTATGAAGTTGCGAATATCCATCTTATGTAGGGCAATAGGTTTAATGTCACTCATCGCGGAAAGCCAAGAATATCAAGTGCCATCTCTAGGCTGCGCTGTTGGACATCGATTTTCCCAATGGACGAACATATAGACATGATGTCAAACCATATTGCTCTAGATAAAATTGAAATAAAGAGGGTTTTTTTTCTTTCAGGAACGAAGCCTGGTTTTATTTTGTTCCTAGTTTTGTTTTCGCTCAACACGCAAGGACTGTATTTGAGTTTAAACTGGACAGACAGATATGTCAGTCGCAATATAGGGGAAATGTGGAGATTTGAATCCTCTTGATATGTTTAAGGCTATCCTACATCAAATATTTGAAAAACACAAAAATAACCACGTTAAACATATTTTTTAACCTAAAACTAATTATTTTGGATATTCTTTTGATATTCTTTGAATGTTATGAGGTCATGATTTTGATCATTGTTTGAGTATTATGAGGTGATAATTTTGGTCAGAGCATGGTCAAATGATCATAAAGCCCTTTGGGCTTTAATGGATTTGACCATGCTCCGACCAAAATTATCACCTCATAATACTCAAAGAATGATTCCTTATTCCTTAAATCAAAATTCAAACCGTATTCCTCCTGGAATGCCGTTGTTCTTAAGTTGTTAATATTTCGAAGGTATATAGTTAATATACAGAACTGTATTGACATGGACTTGCGGAGAATAATCATATCAATAAAATCTCATGTACATATCTTACTTTAATGGAAATGTGATTTTATGTATCTACGAAAACCAACGTAAACTGGTGTTCTGCTAATCGTAGGCATACATATATTTTTTGTTCCATAAATCATCATAGGAGATAGATGTAGAAAAAGTACCCGGAAAAAATTCTGTTATAATGGCGATTTTTCACATAACCTTACTCAGAGTCTTTTAGGCAATTTGTTTTTGACTTACCCGAAGAATCCAATTTCCTTGACAATACGGATGATTGATTGGCTTTCACTGAAGCAGCTGCTTACTGTGTCACATTAGATAATATCAAGTGTCGGGGCACTTCTGCTTAACAGCAAGTATACTCGACTTTTCGTTCAGTTCATACAAAATTAGTTTCTTGAAGTTCAATCTGAATTTGAAAGACAGTTTTCCACTATTTTTCAGCTAAAACAAATTTTATAGGTGTCTTATGTTTGTATAATTCAATTTGGAAATTGTCTAAGTTAGTAAGGGTTGTGCAAATGTTTTTGTAATCAGGCAAACGTGCCTAAGTTATACAATGTACTAGTATATAAATAGTGCCTGTTTGGGAGGGTAACAGTTGAAATTGACACCCCGAGAAAACCATTGTCAACCGACGCGAAGCGGAGGTTGACAATGGTTTTCGAGGGGTGTCAATTTCAACTGTTATCCTCCCAAACAGGCACTATTTATTTTGTTATACTGAGTGTCTTTTTTAAAATTTTTATGAAAATTTTACTGCTTTTATATAGGAATAACGTGAATTCTACAGCGAACCGTACGCGCATAATTTTCGCGCATGTAACATTTTTTAATGTTACCCGTTGCCAAGTGCGTTGCTAACGCTGAGGGTAATAGTAAATATTATTAACTGCGTCTTAACCAATCAGATTTCAGTATTTAACATGAAAGTATAACAATATAATATACATGTACGTTATGTACATTGTATGTACAAATATAAGATTAAGAAAAAATGACAAATATGTTTTTCCAAATCTTAAGCACAAATATATACACAACTTTATTTTCAATTTTGTTCAAAAGTCTCATTGTAAATATGACATGCGTTCGGAAAGAGGACTGTCAGTTGACTTTTATAAATGAAGCTGAAAAAGCCAACATACATATACAGCAACAAACTATTGAAGCAGAATACCAAACCATGAAAGCACTCAAAATACAAAAAATGAATGTTTTTATTACTTTTGATTGCAAAAATAGTGTCAAATATAACCCCCCTCTCTCTCTCTCTCTCTCTCTCTCTCTCTCTCTCTCTCTCTCTCTCTCTCTCTCTCTCTCTCTCTCTCTCTCTCTCTCTCTCTCGTGACTGTGACCACTAGTATGTGATGGTTATTGCGACAGGCTGGTTTTATAGTTTCTCCAACACCTTTCCATTAAAGGTCGTAAAAAGAATCGGTAGTGTAGAATCGGTATTGACATTCATGAGCAGAAAGTAAATGTCGAAAAACACAATCATAAAATACGTTTAAGTTATATAAAGACGATTTGAATCAAACTAATTGCGACGTAATGACCGTTCACGAAATTCGAGTGTTTGATCTCTAGACAGTGTCCAATCCAATCAAAATCACCGCCACAATTTCAACGGAGAGACGAGTAATTCTGGAAATATCTTGGACATAGAAATGTCCGCCCCTGCATACATATATAAAACAAACGCACTCTAATTGTATATCCAGTTACCTCCGACATGCATCTCAAACCGAAGGGACATCAAAGTCAGATTCGATCAATCTGTAAAGAACAGTTTTAGCGCATGAATGTATTTTTATTTTCATATCCAATGTAATTCATTTATTCTAACCTTTTTTAACGTGTCTTGGGATCACTGATGAGAAAATTGTCTGTATAATATTGAATTACTAGTCGACAATTCAAGTTTATGGTATTGTTTTTTATTCCGTTTTATTACTATTTTATATTTCAAAACTAAAAATATTTGTTGGTTCTAAACTTGATATGATCTTTTATAGCCTTAAGTGACAACGGATTTCCTGATCCTATATTTGACAACGACCCGAGCAACGTAACCTTTAACATCGGGGAAACCGCAACACTGCCATGTCACGTTATGAACTTGCAAGCAAGATATGTGAGTAGACTTTCAGCTATAGAGGAACGTTGAATTAGATAGACAAAGAAAATGTACATTGTATAATCATAAATGCAGTAAAACACAATTGGTACAAATCATTTTGTAGACAAAACTTTTATTTTTATCTAATTCCATAAATAATTAAATCATAGAGATATCTTTTATTAAACGGGACAAAACGTACAAATCCACAAGTATTTGACATTTTCGGTTACTTAATAGTTGGTGTTTGTTTGATAACAGTGTCTAAAGACGAACGCTGTTGATTCAAATGCTTTGAAACAAATTGAGCTCTTTGACTGTTTTCTTATCTTATTGGTATCTAACCCCGACAGCAATTGGTATGTATTCCTGGAATAACTAAATAAAGCGAATTATCATTTTCGGTAAAATATCTTATAAAATCTCATTTGTTATAAACGATTTTCTTGACATTCTTGTTGTTCATGAAACACAAAACAAATGTCTATTGAAACGTTATTAACGTTATTAGTAATATAAATGATACTAATTGCCAATTGATATTAATGGTAATGCCTTACAAGAACAAAGCTATAGACAGAAAACCCTATCGTTAGATAAATTCAGAGCTCTCTCTCTCTCTCTCTCTCTCTCTCTCTCTAATCTGTAACTATTCTCAATGACCTGGATATTTGATAACACGACCTTCGCTACATATGTTCCTACATATAAAAATTCTTTGAAACAGATGCTCATGGACATAAAGTTCATACACATCATTTAGCAAGCTCAGGAAATCCCTGTTTTTATTCTTTCAAAAACATGGTATGGTTTACAACATGAGCAATCCAAAAAAAAGTCCATTTAATCGTTATATTTTTTTATTTCTAGTTGTGTTTGCATCACCTCAAAGAAATTTACATTTCTGGAAATCTTTGAATTGATTTTTATTTATGCAGATATGTCTCTATTTTACAAAACAGTGGTTATCCGTATCACTGCCTCCCCCGCTTCTAGATAAACAGTTTATCATCGGATGAAAGTGATACAGAAAGCATTGCACATTCGTCGCTAACAATTAATTGATTCCGAAAAAAATACTTCAAAACAAAAGATAAAAGATCTTTGTGATAGATAAATCATTCGCAGACTGGGGAAATGATAAATGTGTTTTCTAGTTTTTCTTTTTCTTTAAATGTCATTTAGTCCTTTTGATTTTTCGGCAAATTGGCCAACACACGAACATTGTTTTGTGTATTTTTTTTTAACATAATCCTTTTATGTCCACGTATTTTATTCAATGTTTGCATTGATGAAAATTTCAATGATTCATCCGCTCAAAATTCATAAAATTTTGTAATCATCGTTGTAAATCTATAAGAAGTCACATACGAGTACTTTTTAATCCTATTATGATTTCAGTTGCTTATATAAAATTACCGACATCGACATCGATTGTCGCAGGAAATTTCTTTTTATGCTTTGTATATAAAGATTTACGTTCTATTAGATCTAATATACTATGTATTTTTTATTGTATTACGATATCGAGAAATACCACACCAAACACCCTTGATGCCGCACAAAACCCCGACTGTGTCATGTGACCTTCAGTCGTGTAATAGGCATGCCACAATACAGCGCTTTATTGTCACGGCGTGCTCTGACACTGGGTTTATCAGTCCTCATGGGAGAAGTGGTTCTTGGTAGATTGGAGTCAATGCATCAGCATCGAATGTGTCCCCATTATTATTGCATTCCAGTTGACTTTTGTTTAATTATCGTGTTTTTAAAGAGTGTTGTACAAGCTATCTCTGTTAAATTACATGGCTTTTTATATTTGAGTAGAAGTCGGCGTACAATTAAAGTTAATTATTATGTGGATAGTTAACTCAGTTAATATATGAGTATGAATTGGTAAGTTATTCATTCCTTATTTCATTTCCTGTTATTTGACGTGGAAAAAAATTACCATATAACCTTTACAGTAACATTAAATCATAAAACAAAACAAATTGAAACGTCGATCGAGCTGATTGGCACCATTTTGACACGCATTGTCACTTATGCAAAATTCTTTACACGGTATACTAAGTTTTTTTTTAACCAATCCGAGAGTGCGTTACAAACAGAATTAAATTATTTGATGTTACATGTATGTTTGTTTCAGCTGTACTGGATGCGGATGTCGGAGCCTAACCCAATCACAGTGGGTACCTACGTGTATAGCCCAGACACGCGGTTCTCCGTCACCAAGGACCACACGTCAACCCACTGGGACCTCAGAATCAGGAATGTAAAGTTAGAGGACGCGGGCGTTTATTTCTGCGCTGTCAGTTCTGGGGAGGGGCGAGAGAAGCACAGAAGACTTATCAAACTTAATGTCAAAGGTCGGTACAGAGTAAAGCCTGTCGGGAGGAAAACTTGTTTTCCAATTAACTAAAATTATATTTTTTTTAAATATCTGGATTAATGAAAAAAGTAATTAGTCATGGACTCATTGGCAATCATATATTGTTAATTAGTAAAAGACACGCATTTGGTTTCATTTTACGTGCAGTTGTTTTTATTGTAATGACAGTTAAAACCCACACACAATGTCTAATTAAAGTACTTTGTGAAGAAAGGTGGAAGGGCCTAGAAAGAAAAATAATAATAAAGTATTAACGCAATGTTTAGCTAGTCTGTGACAAAACACAAAAATAAACAAAATCATACATCAACTGCTGTACCAGTAATGAAAGAAGAAAAAGAGATGACTTAGTCAACAAAATGCCGGCGTTTCAGAGTCGTTTATGACGATGTATGAAAAATGCTAATTGAATTGCACATACCCTGAGTCCCTGGAGACCTTTCTTTGATAAAACTGCTTCAAATTTAGAAAACCTCATAACTGGATCGACTGCTTAAAACAACTGAAAACGTCATTACGATCATAAATAACGTCGTTTATGCCAGGAAGCGGGCGTATTGAGACAAATTATTCTGTCATCCATTCAATTGTCTAGAATAAAGCAGTAGCAATGCATGGTCACCAATCATTCAATTAGGTATGAGTTTTTTCTCCAAACACTTAACGAAGATTTTCTATGTTGCTGTGAAACGATTTCGGCTACTCTAATGGCTGTAAAATGCCGATAAATGAAAAATCTTGTTTCCTCACATTTATCACCTAACTTACGATGTATGTAAAATACTAGTATTGCCTTATGCCCGGTATTTATGAACAAGTATGTTACATTTTGATCACTTTTTTGTGTGAAACTTTACAAATGTCTAATATATCAACTGCACAAGGGTATTATTTTTGACTAATGTTTTTGGAAGCCCTTGAAAGACGTTTGACTTAATTCTTACTTTTTTTGGCTTATTATACCCTCCCCCCCGGTAAGCAAAATTTGGCCGGGGGGGGGGGGGTGATATTCATATATATGAATTAATGACATTGTCCATCTGTCCGTCTGTCTATATGTTTGTGCAATCGTGCCCTGTCCATATTTCTTATGGAGGAACACTGGAAGTTCCTACTTAACACAAAAATTGCTTATGACCTGAATCCAAGGTCATTAAAGGACATATCGCATGTTTTTCAATTTTCGGAATTTTTTAAATAAAACCATTCTATACTCATTAAAAATGTAGTTTATTAACGTTTTCATAAAATATTCTGCCTAATTCGTGAGTTTGAAAGCGATGAAATTCAAATGTCGCGATATGCATATTTTCTCTCTTGATCTACCCGCCATGATGTGTGACGTCATATGCGACCTCGAGCGAGAAGGTGGTGTTAGCCATCTTTGTAATTGGATTAGATTTAAACGACAATTAAACTAATTATCACCTATTAAATTGCCCATAACGGGACATGATGGTGTTCTGTGCCTCCTGTGGGTGATTTAGCCACCGGAATTGGGGATTTGGACTGTTGTTTTTTTTAAGTTTCCCTTACGAAAGTATGCGGAAATCTTGTGACAAATAGGGGTCTATCTGTCGACGAGAGGATTTATAAATAAACATTCAATTCATACATTATTAATAATATGGTACATTTTTGTAATTATAGTTTCATAAATAAATCGTATTCATTTCTCAAAAAGAAAAAAATAGAAGTTTGTGCACAGGGGCCTGTGTACAAAAGGCAAGTTCATCGGAGAAAAATAACCAGAGGGGACGCCATTTTGGATACCGACTCGCTTCATTAGCTGTTTTCTTTTTCTTATTGTTAAACTATACGTTCATGTATGCATCGGTTTTGTAAACATAATTTCTTCTTTCATACATGTAGCTCACCTCTGCAGAAATCATAATTTTAGTACGGTAGGTGATATTTCTGTGAGTTTTATTTTTTGTGGGAGAAGTCATGGATCGAGTTGTCGATATTGATTGTTTACGCGAGAAATAGACAAAGTTTGTTGATATACATTTATATGTAAATGGATAAAAAAAAATACGGAGATGGGATCTTACAGAAATAAACAATAATAAAGGAAAACGTTCTTGCCTGCTTTTATAATCCAGTGTAATATAGAGTAAACAACCTTAGAAAGTGATCAGTTACTGCCGAAGAAACAAACTTCTTGTGCACCACAGTTTTACAATAATGAACATTCTGAGTCGTTAAGAACGCCAAAAAACAAGACTGTTGTAGATTTTAATAAATAAACACCTTTAACAGATTTATTTGAGCTACAATCCTTACTAAGTTGTGTTTACAATGTTTACACGTCGATCAATTTGATCGTCATTGCCGACTTCATCTTCGCTTTTTCGGCAATATCATCGTTTTTTATCCGTACTAGTGGCTCAAACATGTACGACTGAATAATAAGATTCTTTTAATTTAGTCAGCATGTAAAAAAAAACGACATACATGGTGAATGAATGTCAAAATTTAAAGAAGATAATGCTAATACTACAATTTGTTTACAATCAGCTGTTCGAAGAAGGTCGCATGTGACGTCACTGTACCACGTGACACGCTATCTAATTAACGAGTTTTTAAACTGTTAAACGATCGGGGCTATAATTTAAATTGATATTATGGTTAATTACCGCTTTTATACCGTTAACAAACTGTTAGGAGTAATTATTAGATACACAAGGAAGCCAAAAAATGTAAAATGTCGTATACTTTAGAAACATGCGATATGGTCAAGGTCGCTGAAAGGAAAAGTTCTTAATTCGTGTCCAGTTGATATCTTTCTTATGGAGAAACATTGGAAGTTTCTAATTCACGTTAAAGCATGTTATGCATTAAATATGTTTTAATTTGCTTTTTGAGAACATGACTGTAGCTTCGATCATTCTTCAATGTATCACTTCCGGGTACATGTAATAAATTTAATAGGCAAGTTGAGTAATCGTTCCTTGGATCTTACCTTCTTTTTATCTGACCAGTGAAAAAAAAATTATCGAAGCATTTTCAAAACCGAAATTCGTCGAATTCAAAACCATTTCTATAAAAATATCATACACTGACTCGTTATATTTGTTCACATATCAGGCCGCCTACCTGTGAGAGTGATTATAGATGAAGTTCATTGATTAGAGATGTGTTTATCGTTGTCAATGAACTAACAGGCTTAAGCATCAAGGCTATTGTTACAGTTTATCTCCACTATACATCATTTTGCGTGTTAAAATGAAAGTAAAAAACGCCATCATGCCGAGTAGAAACTAGCTGATATTGAAATTGATATCTTCTAGCTAGCTTCTGTACAGTGTTTGAAACAAAAATTCGCAACATCATTATTTTTCCTCTTCTGTTGGATACGTTGAGAACTGTTTGCATGACCAGAAATTCTATTAATGAAATTTATCATAATAATGACTCGCACATAAACATCCAGTAACAATTTACTGTCTATAGTTGTTTCAGAAGGCCATAAGTTATTTTCAATTACTCATCGAGTAGCAAAGAGCAATGTAATTTGAAGTGTAATGAAATATTTACACACAACATAGACACGCGAGAATTGCACGTGGTGTTCCGTTCCTTCATCTGTCTGTTTTATCAATCTTTTATTTGTAGAAGTCACGACAGTACCACCAGGTAAGTACACAATTTGACTTTTCCCGCCACAGCTGTCGTCTGCTTCTTGCATCAAATATATCAAAAACATTTTCAATCGGGATCGAGACATGCGATGAACACATTTTCTTTAACGTCAAACAAACGAGAATGGTAATTTCATTACTAGAATATTTAGCCATGTCACATTACGAAATTAGGGCTAAAACTGTGTGCGTTCTAATTTATTTCTCATAAAACGCAACATCCTAATTACCTACCGATTTAATTAACTTTTAATGTGATTGCTGTTGTCTCTCCCTGTCTTTGTTCTCTTTCACCAGTCAAATGTTTCTTCCAGTAAAAACAATGTGGATCGCTTGTAAAATAAACTACCCTTTTATACCATATGGAATGCTTTTAGTGTGTATTGCAATGTAAAACTATATATAACGCTTTTAGTATTATATACTGCAATCTACATATGATACTTTTCTCGCAAAAGTGTATTTAGAATTTCCTTGTATTTGCAATAAGTCATTTAAAGTTTATACCTCTTTTGTCTTCTTTTTACATTCATTATTGTATGCACGTGACAATTTCAATTTTGAGCATATTCTGTTGCCTAACATGTAACCAATTGTTTCTTAAATGTGTTTTCTAATTTTAGGAATTTCAATAAACGGATCAGAATTCGTGAATAAGGGTGACCCTTTGGTGTTAGAGTGCCAAGCTTCCGGTTTTAACCAAGTGTCAAATTATTTAGAATGGTATAAAGATGGGAAAATAATTGACAATAGTTACATTTGGAAACACCATCGTTTAAGAGGTCGGGCTATGAACATTACAGACCACCATAACATTGAGACCAAGACTATTAGGCGCGTTCTATTTATAGCTCGGTCCACTATGGAGGATTCTGGGACCTATATGTGTCGAATATCGCCATTGGATATTGCAAAGAAGACAGTCCACGTTCTAGATGGTGGGTGGCTAAGGTCCAATCTGGCAACAGAAGTTGAAAATCTGCCATATTAAATAGGGTTTGAAAAAAACAAAATATGAGTAGAGTATTTAATGCGACAAAGACTCGGGATGATAAATAATGGTCAATCTTCAAGTTTATATCAACAACAGATTAGAACTTAACTTGCAAATAAACAGGGAAAATAACCCTTGCATATGTGAATTTTTATTTAGAACGTTAATGAATTTTCTTATTCCTTAAATCGCTTTGCATTGGTAAAAAATATAACATTGTACTTATTAAGTCAAGCATATTACATTTCTATATATTTGCATGATAAACTATCCCCAATTCTTTTGTCTGTAAAACAGAACAATTTCTATTTTCTGCAGTTTTTTATTGAACTTTTTAAATTTTCAAGTTTTTTCATTAATGCATGCTGGTTATCATAATAAATATATATATATATATCTTAAGCCTATATTACATAGTTCAAACCGTACAACAGAAAGGATAGTTGTATCCATTCATGGTTTTTTTTTCTCAAGTACATCCTCGTTTCTTTCTTTTTTTCAGAGGGTTCATCCAGCATTGATAAAAGAGGTAGGTTTATTCATGCATAAATGCATATATACATGTGCATTAGTTGATGGAAAAACTTTGTCTCGTTCTGATGTTTGGATCACTGCGCCTATTCCTTGAAAATATAGATAATGGGAAATAGCAACAATAAATTTAAAATGAGATCAATAATTGAATTAATTCTTGTCGTCCGACAATACGAAAATATCGTTTCATATCTAAACATGGAGTTTAAACATGTATATAATTCATTTTTACACTGTCGAATTAATAATTCTAATGAATGCAGCTCAACTTTTCAAGATGAAAGGGGGAAAACAGATTATTTTTTTTTTCTTGTCTAGAGTATTTGTCGATTTCCATAGTCTCTGGGGGCACCCCTGAGACCTATATATAAGTTATTATGGAATAAGAACGTGCGTTGTTGGTTAGGCTAACAGTCTTCGTAGTGGTCAATATACTCGTGCCTGTGTATGATAATTGAACCGTGATCACACAGAGATTGATTAATGTGATTTTGAATGGTTGTAACACACTGTACAATGAGGTTAATTATTATTTCATTTATTCTGCAAACTCTCAGGAGATCAAGATGCGAAATTGACTCAAGGTAGGTTAAAAGGTCAGAGTGAGAAAAAGATTAAATAAAATATTAACTCTTGCTCTCTCTCTCTCTCTCTCTCTCTCTCTCATGTCGAAACGCTTTTTTGTCCTCGTAAACATTTTAGTAATTCCTTATTTTCAGCAGAAGTAATTGCTTCTTTTGATTGATTCGTAATAGCTCTGTTGAGTTTGAAAGACCTGTCAAGTCTGATCATTGTATTTTTCAGAAACATACAACAATGGGAATAGCCTTGCAGGCCATAGGGTCGGACATATAATAACTACACTCGCGACCACTGCCGCCATTGTGTGTTTTGGTCTTCTGCATGTGACATGATGAAAATAGAGATATGATTTAGCCCAAAGTTGAGAATACCGTGGAATTCTCTATTGGTCCATCAGGAAGCGATAATTTGCTGCAACCGAGCGGGATTAGAGAGATCTCAAACTGTTGTCTACGGCCACTAGCGCCTCAGTTTGGATTTGAAGCAGACAATCTGTGCCATATTGGGTTGAATTTAAGTGTGATAATCATTCCACAGCTCAGAAAATGAAAGTAGAGAAAACTGAAACGAACTTGTTCAGTAGGAGTCTACATCTGCATCGTGAGCGCATGCGCACAATTTACGATTGTCCAAGAAGTCTTTCAAGTTTATAGATATCGTAGTTTCATCATGATAGATTCGTGTGCTTACAATTTGAACATGAACATAATTTCAATTTTGAATCGCAAAGCAAAGACATGATTTGAACGCTAGATCAATCCTTTGGGTTTTGTGAAACAAGTTTTGTTTCTGCACATCTTCATGTCTCTATAATGCTTATGGCATCGCCCTTGATATGTCGTGAAATGGTCGATTATGAAGTCTATGTTTACAACCAATGAATCTTTGCGATATATTTTAGAATGTTACTGAACATAAATTCATAAAATGTTCTTGTTCTTATTGATCACTTGCGCATCTCGCCCACCGATAATGATTTTTATTATAAAGGAGATTTTTTTATTTATGTGACAAAACGGCCATTCCATAGATATTGAATAATTGTCAAAATAGATAGATCTGCATCATAATTGTCTCTTGTTTTGCATTATCGATTACATTTCGATGAAGTCTGCAAAACAAAAATAGTAAAATACAGATGAATGAAGATGTTAGCTACGTTAAACGTCGATAAAAATAGATGTATGGTGATGGTATCGTTAGAGAAATGCGTATATTTATCATTGATATAAAACATTTACCGCACTATTCACAACTGATTGCAGTACTTGTCTTGATGCGCTAAAATACACGACATAGCAATCACAGCAAATGCCTCCCCATTATCAGGCGAGACTAGGTTTATCATGCGCGTGCTGGAGAACAGTGTTCTTCAATATTAAACAAATAATCGGCGCGGAATCGAGGCCATTAAAAGGCCCAGGTCAAGCATCGGGAAGAAGAGTCGTAACGTCTGATTCTAGGAAAATTACTCCCGTGGGAGGTTGAGTGGGGAGAATTGTATAAAAAAAAGTTGGTCCGCCACACGGGTTTACTTCAATTTTTGTCAGTTTATGAGAGGGGAAAGGCCGAGTTAATTATGCATGATCTTGTCAGGAATTCTTTTCAACAACTTTAAAATATTTCTAACAACAATAATTTTAATGCCAAAATGAAGGTTACTCCTTTTATTACTTAATAAATGTTCAATGGTAATGGTCCGAAATACTTCATCAATCATGTTTTTTAAAACCACGATTGCATCAATAATTGTATTCTATATTTTATAACATATAATAATATGTTAGTATACATACATGTTATATACCTAATTTGACACCCACGCTTACACTGCGTACCTTACCCGGTAATTGAGGAATGATATATGACAAGTATTCCTTTTTAGCTCACCTGAGCTGAAAGCTCAAGTGAGCTATTCTGATCACATTTTGTCCGTCGTCCGTCCGTCCGTCTGTCTGTCTGTCCGTTTGTAAACTTTTCACATTTTGAACTTCTTCTCTAAAATCGCTTGGCCAATTTCAACCAAATTTGGCACAAAGCATCCTTATGGGAAGGCGAATATAAATTGCAGAAATGAAAGACCGATCTTTATTCAAAGCGGAGAAAACCTCGAAACTGTAGAAAAAGTGGGGTGCATTTTTGATAACTTTTCTCTATTGAACATACTGACTGTGGAAACATTCAAATTCATGGGGACCAATTTTCATAGAATGTCAATTTTTGAATGGTTTGTTGGATGTAGCTTTGTGGATTAGCTTTTATGTACAATAAATAAACACCGCACTTCTTGTTTCATGGGGAATATCAATGTTTGGGTAAGGGGTATCCACAAAATCCTCGAAAATTGATCCTACACGAATGATGCATGCTTCATAAATGATTCCACAGAATTATTTATGAAGCATGCAGTATTATACATGTATATTTTAACTACCGTATTACCAATCTTAAATTAAATATTTTGTAAATCTAAAGATTCAGAGCAATGCGTATTATTTGTTTACCAAAGTAACCCTTTTATGGTCAGGATTCAAAATTTATACACAACCAAGATATCTGATTTAAAAAAATGAATCAATTTTTTTCCTTCCTTCTGATGGAATTGGATAACATTGTCAACACAAACCCTATTTATACCTTGTTTGTATTATGTATTCAATAATACTGACAGCATGCATTGTCATTTACAATTATTTGTTTCTACAATCTTTAACTTTTCATGAACATACAATGAACAAATTCACAAAAAACCAATTGAAACATATTGCATAGTAAATAAACAAATTAGATAAAAATCTACTTACATTTCTACACTAATGATTTTGTTAACCTACTTGTATAATTAAAACTATACATCTGAATTTCTCTAATTTTTCTCTCTTTTCTTTAATTTTCCTTTCTTGTACCTACAGTTCCAATTACAATCTTCCCAACTCCTGCCAAGATTGTGGTCCAGCCGGGAATGAACGCCTTCCTACACTGCCAGGCTTAGTTTGGTCTCGGGACGGCTACGACGTGCCCCGTGATCCCCGGTTCTCTGTGTACCCCAGTGGAACGCTGATTATCCAGTGGACCCTGGAGCAGGACATGGGTAGCTACCTGTGTGTGGCCAACAATGGAGTGTCCAATCCGGCCCAAAGAATCGTCATACTGCATCTCAGAGGTACGTAAATCGATAGTAAAGTCGCCTTTTGATCTGAACAACCTTTTGATTTAAAGACTATAAAGCTGAGAATTTTAAAATAAAGTTTGCTATAAAATCTTGGATAAAATGAAGAAATTCTTCAGTTTTAATGGTCGCTTGGATATTTTTGTGTTGTAGAATCATTGCGGGCAAGTATAGAACAAGTAGAGGAGAGGAAGAGGGAGGGGGAGACATTGTACCTGACTTGTTCGGGCTTTGGTTACCCCACCCCCTCAATTACCTGGGAGAAGAACGGCCTGCCACTCACATCCGACCAGAGAATTAAAATCCAAGGAGGATGCTTAAGCTTTAGGGTGAGAAACTTGGCACTTGAGGACACGGGCACTTACACATGTATAGTGATGAATGACGAGGAGAAAGTTGAGGACACTGTGTCAATTCAAGTGACTCCATTCGGTAAACTTATCTATAAATGTATCTTCTTCAATGGAAGTTTAAAGAAAATAATAGTAGATTTTTACTTTCATGCATATAGTTAGTTCTGTGATTTCTCTGTTTTAAACCAAATTGTGAGAGTACAAAATATTTTTTATCTTAATTTATACAGTTTATTACTGTCAGGAAAGTAACAGTAAAATTTAAAATCTGCAACAGGTGCTTTTTGGGGTTTTATGGGGATAATTCCTCACGTTTAATTAGGAATCTTAATTAGGAAACTTTGGAGGAGGAATACAATAGTATTTCTAGTTGTAGTTTTTCTTCTGTTATGTTTACTTTGGTTTCCTTATAATTTAAAGTTTCCCAAATGTTTGTAGATCTGCTGTCATCTACTTGTGTGGACTCGGCCAGTAAAGTCAAGTGTTCCCTGATCGTGGCTGCCCGCCTGTGTGGTCACACCAGATACTCGCGCCCTTGCTGTGAGAGTTGTCAGAGAGAGAAGACGAGAATAATGCAGCGGTCCTCACCAATCCTGGGTTAAAGCAGGCGCCACCAATCTCAATACTCAGCCATACTGTGTCACGCCCTTTGATATATTATAGCATTGAATCATGATTTTTTGAAGTATACACTCTCATAACTGCAGCGGTGTGTGCATACAAATTGAGTAACGCGCGTTAGCGCGTTATGAAAATCTGTATGCACACACCGCTGCAGTTATGAGAGTGTATACTTAAAAAAATCATGATTTAATGCTTATATTTACATTTTTTTAACTTCTTGCCTTGTCTGCAAATGTGATTCATACCTTAAAATTCCTATCTTATCCTAAGGGTAAGTTAATATTAATGGAAGAGCCACAGTAACAGCCATAAGCGTGAACTTTGATTTTCGCTTGTGACGTTGCAGTTAACAGCGTTCAACGTTTGTGACGTCATAATAAAACTCGTCAATTTGACCTTTGACTACTTGTTGCATTTAGAGGCATTTAAACATCACGGAATTTAATGGAAAAACACAGTAGAATGTAAATATATACGTGTAACTTGTACACTATAAAAGAAATGTGTACTCTGTTGATTTCTTGTTTTTGTATGAAATTAAGGAACACTTGTACATGTTACTAGCCATGTTAGAAATCCTTGCTTTTTTGTATGGAATCCATTAATCCTCTAGTTATATACATGTATTTGTTCTGTGTTCTGGGTTCATCTTGGTCTCCAGTGTTGTTGGTCTGTTTTTGGAGGCTGTTTCAGTTTTCTTTGCAGTCTTGGCAGCGAGACCTCCTTCCCGTTGGAGTTTGCGCTTTGTCTCATAAGCCTTTCTTCTTTCCAGAGCATTCTTATGAGTATTCTCCTCTGTCTTGTGTCCTGTTCTGGGGACACTCGCTTTCTTTTTGGTTTTATTAAAGATTCCACTTGGTGTCTTGTTTTCTCTGCGAGACACATTCTTTGCGCATTCATTGACACGAGTGTTGGGATCTTCATATTTTTCCTTGGACATTTTCTTTGCATTATTCTTTGCTTTAGCATTCGCAGGTTCTGTGACTTCCAGCATGACAGATCGTATTGGTATTTTGCTGGATCGACTAGACGAGACTTACATTGAAGTTTGAGATAAACATGGCATTTCTGAAGCAAGTTTGGGTGCCTTGTCCTTTGTGTCAAAAATCCTCATTGAAGTTTATACAGGGATCAATGCGCGTATTCAAGACGTCATGACATTGATTGATTGAATCGGGAATGTGTCAATTTTCGGATACCTTTCCTGTTGACGAGACAGATATTCCAAATCATATTCCACTAAACAAATAATAAGACTATTGTTTATTTATTTTTTTTGGAACAAATTTTGGAAATAAAGTTACATGGATTGTACATTATTTAAGGAATAAGGAATCATTCTTTGAGTATTATGAGGTGATAATTTCGGACGGGGCGAGATCAAAATCCAATAAAGCCCGAATGGCTTTGATCATTTGATAGATTTGATCACGCCCCGACCGAAATTATTACATCATAATATTCAAAGAATGATTCCTTATTTCTTATGTTTATAAGAAGAAAAATAAAGAAATTGGATTTTCCTGGTAAAATGCACATTTACACGTGTTCTTAAAGCCTACCAAGTTTCACAAAATTCTGTGCATCGGTTCAAAAGGAGTTACGCTGAAAAACTGATCATTACTTAATTCAGTAAAAGGTTCATTTAAAATTAATTTTTCAAAAGCACCAGAATTCCCGGAAAAATCATTATATCAAAAAACCATTGTATTCCTGGTAATATGCACATCTACACGTTGTGTCTCAGTAGCTTCAAAGTTTCTTGAAATCGTGCACTGTGTCTTAAGAGGGGTTGCACCGACAAACATATAACTGTAACAAATTAATGAATCAGTCATAAAGTGTATGTAAAAGTAAATAAATTATTGTAACGTTGGATTGAAAAAATAGACAATGGAATTTGAGTTTGACATTATCATATTCATTTCGGGTAGTTCATGATTTTTTAAAAAGTTGTTAAAGAATTCGATCGATGGATAAACTGGTTAAAATTAAATTCAACCCGGTCAGTTCTGTTATATCTCATTGGACAGCTGTCTAAAATTAATGAAAAGCGTAAGCTTTACAGTACATGCAATAAACATGAAAAATAGGATTTATCCCACCGGTTTTTTTTTATTTTCGAAATAGCAAGGCATGACTAAACCTTACTCTTAGTAGGCGAAATGTACTTCAGGTTTATATTCTTACGCATGAAAAGAAAATGAATACAGGATTTTTATCATTATGTAAGTGTGTAGATGTTTTAATACCAAGAAAAACACATTAGAATACTGTTTTCTTTTAGTAATTTTGATGTAAATAAAGATGTCATTGCATAGTACTGTGGAATCATTAATTTTCGTGGGGACCAATTTTCGTGGATTTCTTAAATTTTACAGCTTCGTGGGGACGTAATTTCGTGTATTCTCTCAAACCTACAGAGGAAATATGACTTATAGCCTAATTTATTAATTCGTGGAGGATGTTAATTCGTTGATGAGAGGTACCCACGAATTCCACGAAAATTGAGCCACCACGAAATCTAATGATTCCACAGTAAATCAAGTTTGCCGGATGCCTCATATATGGACACAACTGTGATCGGCCGAAGCCGATCACAATATATAGCATGATGCATGTATATGTCCCATACGTATTTCATACTTATATCAAATAATTTAAAATATTATAATACATCAGATATAACAATTCAAATTTCAGATGTATTCGCAAAAACTTCAGTGCATGCTTAAATTGTTCCTTGTTTGCAAAGGGTATTCTTTTACATATTGAAAATTTTCTACCAAAATCATTTTCAGGTCACGTATAGAGCAAAGGCTAAACGGTATTACACATGATGTCATTACCCTCACCATGAGGATAATTAGGTATTTATTGAATGTTAAGAGCTCATCTAGAACGAGGCTGAGTGACAGGTGGGCTGGTTTGTAGCCGGTAACAATCGGCGGCGTAACATTGACAGCCGCCTTTTCAATCTCCCAGTTTATATCTCTGCGGAAAAAACGATCCTTCTTAATGAGCCCTAATTGAATCACTTTCTTTCTGGTGTTAACAGAAAATTAGAAAAATGCCAGCAATCACATTGGTGTAAATCTTCTTTCCTCTTCAGATCCAACGTCGGTCATTGCGGAAATCCTCACTCCCCGTGTTGTTTCTTTTATTAGATAAGTTCTAACACTTGTCATTCAACAACAGGCTAAGAAGGAGTTGTCTGTCAGGCAGAGAATTACTGATAGAATTCCAAATTAAGATATCAAAGAGGGCACTGGTGTATATAATATTCATTCTAATGTATTTATCCATGTGATGAGTTTTGGACTTTCTTAAGAAACGATTGCTGCTGAAATTGTTAATATATTTAAGGCGCTATTCCTGCAATCGAATGATTTAGTTTGCTTAGAACGTACATAATATACACTTTTTTATTAAATTTAGTTTTAGATTAGAATTAGGGGTAAAACTCTTGTAAATGTCAATTAACAGACAATTTCCTTCCAATGATCTGAATAAACCATGATGATTCGTTTATTAATTTCAGTTTATTGGCAATTTCAGTTTAGGGATACAGCAACATCATCTCATAAGCCAACAATACTAGTTTGACTCTGATGATCTTGATAACCCTACAGTGGTATAAGGGAAATTTTGGGTTTGGTTTAGCAGGTCAAGTGTATCCTTTTGATACATACAAAACTAATGAAAATCAATGTGTTCAACTGTTGTTATGATCGCCGCCTACTCAATTCTGATAGCAAGGCCACATAAACTTTTATGAATGACCGGCGTTTATGTACCCTGGTGGCCCAAGAGAACCGAAGGATGTAGCAAAAGTCTCCGGCAATTTCCAAACCAATCCGACAAGCGTAATCCCGACCGTAAGTAATGAGCATGAAACCAACAAGCAAGAAAGCTGCTTGTTTGGTCTTTCACAAAATGGTTAAAACCACGAAAATGATTATGAAGAAATATAACTGCCGGGTAATTACCTTTAGAATGATTGTGATACGCAGCTTTTTTTTCACAAGCCCCAGATTGATTGCCTCTCTGTTCAGAACATAAAGTAAACCGAATAAAATGATCCAATAATAACTGTATGGGAAACGACCCCTTTGAAAGGGTTTGGGAAATGAACTATCTTTCATCTGGAGATGAAGAACACAAATGTGATAGCACTATGACATGAAACGAAGTATGAAAATACTATAACTTAATATACCTACTTTTGGTGGAAGAAAAAAATAAACGCACGCCGCTGCATCTCTCTTATTCCCCAACAGTTGAGCCATTAATATGTCAAAGACAATTTTCATGGTCTCTTTCTTCACCACAGATCTCTATGATTCCGGCTCTTTGATGGTGGACTTTATGAGCAGCGGTTTCCTTTTATCTGTGTCATCGTGCTGAGCATTGTCGTATCATGGCTCTGTTAATCCACTTTGTAGAACAATGACCACCCATTTGTGTGAAAGGATTTGTCTCAAATCAAATCCATGTTTTGTTTACTCCCAGATTCGACCAATTAAGACAGAACAACACTCTCTGTGAGCTCATTATAAGTTTTATGTTTTTTTGCTACTGTGTGTGTGTCTGTATGTTTGTGAAGGCCGGTAGACTAACATTGCCAACAGTCATTTCGTAGAAAGCAGTTATCTCAATGAGTAGAACTATTTTGCACATGTCAAAGAACAGATTATTACAGCATTATTTAATATCCAAGCGAGTGTTGAAATCATGTTAATTTATCATATTATTGTCTAATTTTAGAGCCGAATTCGGACCACCAGGAGGCGGTCTGTGTGGTCTTATGACTACTCGTATCTTGAAATGTCAAGAGGCTTCAAAGACATCTCGGAAAAGCTTATATGTATACTGATCATTAACGATGTCCGATCCTCAATAAAGTTCGATAACTCTTGTACATTCGCAAATTGTTATGGATCCACAATTCACAGATTTGGCTGATCACAAGGTGATATTAAGCCACGGCTTTCACCCAAATGCCACAGACATCCATATTTATTCATTTTATGTATGACAAGTATAGCTTCTACACTCCGCCCGATTAAAAATTTTACACATAAATGTATCTTTATTTTTCATTTATTATCCCAAAAATACTTTGCTGGACAATAATCTACCTGGACTGGGGAGATTAAATATCTAGCTGGATACCACAGTAAAATTTCTTTTAATTTCAATTAATCTACGTGTACATTTTCAACATAAATTAAGGCTTGGAACCGAGAACCTACCACAGATGTTATTGATAAAACCTAAATAATAAAATACAGAATATAAAACAGGATATTTTAGTTAAACGTACGCCACTGCCACTGAACGGAACCAAATTGTAATATTGATAGTCAATTGTACGTGTATGTACTTTTATGTACAATTATATGTTTATATCCAAATACTGTGGAACCCTTTAATCGTGGTGACTAAGAAAGATTCGTGGATTTCGTTGGTTCCCTTCATTCATGAGTTTGAAACGCAAAGTGTAATTGAACAATTCATTAGTGCATTAATCGAACTACTTGATCTACAAAATTAAGTCTCCATTAAGCTATGAAAAAGTAACGGTTCACGAAATTTTGTCCCCGCGAAATTTGATGAATATTTAATTGAGTATATCGCATCAATGTCGACGTAGCCCACGTTTATACGTACGATTTTGATCAAGTATTATATTTCTATACCTATCATTATCAGACAGATAAATGAAGAGTTTTTTTTACCTCAGTTTATTTTAAAGGAAATACATGACATTGTAGCAGATGGATATGAGGAACATTAAAAGCTAATTTGTTAATGAAGCCAAAATCCATTGTTTACCCTTTAAGTGATATAGTAAACCACATCTTATACATGTATGTCGCGGTATAAACTACCAAGTATACACACCTTTTACTAAGGTGAAAATTAGAGTTGTTTTATTAAACACATAAATGCTAAATCTTGCTAACCAACTGTTTAAGGTTCAAAAGCGTAAATCCTTGTTTTTCAGTTTTACAAGTCTGGAATTATGAAGATGCTGCAGTCAAAACTAATACACAATTTCAACATACCAACAATGCTCAACAAAACCACAGACATGCATTTAGTGTTGTCTTCACTTGTGTAAAAATATCTGATATATTACCATCGGCAGTAATATATACTTCAAAATCAATTACTGTATAATAATTCTTTGGCGTTCATGTCGAGATCTACAATTTTATGACTTGTTATTTTTGTGTACATATTTGACTTATTTGAACTGAATAATATTTGGAACGATTATATATATAATTAGGTCGAATTCTTAAGCATCTGATAATAATTTGGCAGCTGATATACTAAACACAATAAAAAAATTGATACTTTTGGGATAATACGCAAATGGGACGAAAAAACTGACTGCAACGCCTTCAATCTATTTAAGAAGGCAATATAGTTGTTGCCATTTTTAGAGATGGTATTGATTTCCTTTAAAAGAAGATCTCTGTATAAAGAGATGAAAAAAATACTCAAATTTAACAACTGAAATATATGTATATCGAATTTTTCTTTACTAAATAATAGTTTACAGCTATTAGACAAACCACATCCAAAATTTTAATGTAGATCCGAGGTTAAATTGTTGATCACCCAGCCTCCTGAAGGACTGAGTTGTAAATGTATGACGTTCATTCCATCATCACACGGACAGCTGTACTGTCAAACTGAATGGAGCTTGTTGAAAATTTCGTCTGTACATGCGTCGTCCCAGTGTTGTGTTTCGATAGCTGTTCGATACTGATATTCACCCTAATCAATATCAATTGATGTTCAGAAATACTGCTTCTTTTAAATAAATTTTAAATAAAAACATCGCACATGTTTTGTTAAATTGGTGGAACAACCGTTACTGTTCAACTTATGAGCATAGAGTTTGATTTTGGCTTACGACGCGTTGCAATTTCCATTGGTACAAAGTTAACGCCTAAAAGATTTTCGCATTAAACTTCAAATTTCGATCTTGTCTGTGTATTATAATTTTTATAACCGCAGTAGCTTTCAACACGATTTAAAGAAAAATATAGCATGTGAATAAAGTTAAACAATTTTTGTTATTATACCTTCATGTTAAATAATGAAATCTGATTGGTTTAGACGCAGTTGATAATCCGTTCTATTACCCTCAGCGTTAGCAACATACTTAGCAACGGGTAACACAACGAATTGTTACATGCGCATAAATTATGCGCTTACGGTTCGTCGTAGAGTTCACGTCATTTCTAGATAAAAGCAATATAAAAATTCTCTAAAATTAAGACATTCAGTATAATAAAATAAACAGTGCCTGTTTGGGAGGATAAGAGTTGAAATTGACACCCCTCGAAAACCATTGTCAACCTCCGCTTCGCGTCGGTTGACAATGGTTTCATCGGGGTGTCAATTTCAACTGTTACCCTCCCAAACAGGTACTATTTTTATATTATCAAATACTACCACATAAAGTTTTAGGATATCAGGTTGTAAGTTCAAAAGGTTTGTTATGAGGAACTGTAACTTTGCGCCCGTCAACAAAATTTTCCCGTAGAGATACAAATCCTGCGCTGTAAAAATTGTTTATTCTAAAAATGATCTAACTACAAAATAAACGATTTCATCGGAAAGACTTTGATAAATTAATTGTTATATGGGATTAATCAATAAATCGATTAATGAATATTCTAAATGGTTCTTCGGGTCTTTGATAGAGATTTGAATTTTAAAAGTTCTGAACATTCAAGACAAGTACGATTTTCTTTGATGTTTCAATACTTATCGATTAAAGTTCCGGTACATATGATAATATAACTGAGGCAAAAAGTCATATCTTGTTAAAATCTTATATTCTCATATAAATTCTAACATTTTTGAAAGGAAAGCGGCTTTAGAGATAATTTTGTTTAGAAAAAGATGCAGTCGTTGGTTTTGCCAAACTGCTGCTATCTCCTCAACTTCAATGACATTACAATATTGAAGATCAGATCAAGAGCTTTCTAGATAAGGGGTTGTTTAGAAATATTTTGATTAATGAGAAGGTTAAACGAGTGATTTATGACGCTTATAATTTTTCAGTAATTATACATTAAGAAGATTTAAACCGGGAGAGATAAATTGTTTTATAAGTGGCGTCTTTGGATAAGGATCACTTTAGATGCAACGCACTTTAGTTTTTGAAAAATAAAATGACGGTGCAAAATTAAAATGCTTAAAACCATCAGAGTTATTATCTCATGACCTTCGTATGTGCTGAACAATATAAGCATGAGAAAACGATTTTGATTTATTTGTTCCACTTTCTTTTAGTGCACTGTCTTTTTCTTTAGAGATTCCAAAATCGCGACTCATTAAACGCAACATTTACCATGACAAATTACTCAAAACAAGGAAGAGAATTGGGACAGTTTCAATTAGTGACAGACCGGCTAATTGAGTGCTTTCGCTGGAGATTTTTATGATAAATATGAGACTAAATGGATCAGGGTTGTTAGAACTTTAGATATCAAGGTTTGTTTGTAAGCATGCTTTTTTTCGTTGAATAGGTACATTTTTCATCAAGGAATTCTGCGCACGCTATGATCATGCATGTATTCTGCAGACAAAGACAGAGGGGAGGGCTGTATGATGTCATCACTATGAAATGATTTCACATAGAGCCTTGTATAATCCAAAACAAAGACTGTAGACGAACATATAAAGATTTCCAGACTATGACATTTTCAAAGTCAACAAGGTGAAATAAAATGAGCCGTATTCACTCCGATAATTCCTTCATTCACACATTCCCGTCCCATATGGGTGTCTCCTTGCGTTTTGTGTACGTTTGCAGTAGATGTCCTTTCTACGATGTATACATAGCGCACATCACATGGGGATCGGTAAAACATTGAATCATGCAGATTCTGGTTTGATTCAAAACGAGAAGCAACTTTGGAATTCAGAAGTTTTGAACATGGATAATGAACTGCAAGGACTATTTATGTCAGAAAATCTGCGAACTGTTTGCATTTGCAGCAAAGATGAGCGTAAACATGTTTGTCTCTTAATTTTCGATTAATTCTGATAATGAAGCTGGGGTTCCTTTCAGGACTTCCAAAGAACTAGCAAAAATGTACAAGGGAACCTGACGCTCAATAAGATTGAAACAAAAAATATTGAACTTTCTGAAGAGCAAACTAATTAATATCAGAATATTTGAAAGATGTCTTAGTTTAAATTCATATACATTTGCCTATTATACAGTCGACTTATAGGGGGAATTGATATTTTATTCAGCTCGCTCATATTTACCTATAAAAATAAAAAATTTCATTTATCTTAAAGCTGCTTGGTTCAATAATTGTCCATACAAACCAATTATCTTAGAAAGTTAACGACTTTAACCTTTTCACACCATCAGAATCGGTCTCCTTTCAAAGATAAAAATATTCAAAGCAAAAACAAATAATTTCAGTATGGTAACACAAAAAATGCATCATGGAGGTGTTTAGAAAAGGGAACCGTTTGGTTTTGACCCTCGATTGATTGCGGTTATTTTAACCCGCATATTATGCATCGATTGCATGTAAACAAAACAAACTTGAGAAAGATTAGTGGGTAAAATGTACATATGTTTATTTTTGATTTGCTAAATCCTTTTTGAAATCTTATTTCCTTTATTTATAGCTAATGTCGAAGCTCTTACCACAATCATACTTGCCTCGACGTCAGGGACAAATCTTGATAAGGGGGAGGGAGGGGATAACACGGTACGTATACGCAATGATGTAAAGTTCTTTTTTTGTAAACAGAATTTGTATGTCATTCCCATTGAAAAAATGGCTTATTAAACCGGAAAACAATTATTATACACGTACTACTTTAAGCAAAACTATCGTTTTCAAGCGTTCATAAAATTTTGTATAAAATAGGAGCGAGTAGCTTTAGCTTTCCTTCATACTAGGATTACAAAATTAATTTCAATAGCATTGCAACGATATCATGTCCCAAATTATTTATTTCCGACTCGAATAAAATTGGTCACAGAATTCTATTATTGGATAATGAATGTAATTTTTTGTTATGTACATGTATTCAACGTACGCATAGGGGCATCTTATCCGCTCTTCTCTCTATGACATATATAGAAATAATACATTATTATTATTATAAATGTGTATTATTTTTATATATCATAACATAGAGAGCAGAGCGGATTAGATGCCCCTGTGTGTATGTGTACAAATATCAGAAAACGAAGCATTATCAAAATCTTATTACATAATAAGATCATAATTTTAAAAAAGAGCATGGATATTATAGCAAAGGGATGTCATGCAGGCAGTTCTGAAATTAACGTTTTCTCTTTTTTTAAATTAATCGCATAATTTATAAAAATAATTATATTAGTGCACATCGTTATTTTCTTTAAGTTTGTCATTCAGCCAACAATTTTAAATAAAATGTTGGTCCAAACCAAATTATTTAATACTAGATGGGTTGATTAACCCATTACACACAATTCCATTAGGTATCACAAAAATGGTTAGTGAAGCTAAAATTTTCTTTTTGAACTGGTCTAAAAGAAATTAGCTGAGATTAATATCATTAAGTAAAATGCAAAAATTACCGGTTTTTATAAGTCTTAACACTGTACGCATACAGTGCAAAGAGTTGTTCTTCAGAAAGGCTAGCCTTTTCTGTTGATTTCTATAAGCCACCCACACTGTCCGCGTCATTTCCTTGTCGTTGTCTGTCAATGGCGGGAAGAAAAAAAACTCCATTCATGTCAAAAATGTCAACGTCCTAAAAATGTCTCCGACAATATTGCGTGGGACCATCTATAATGGTCCATATATGCATACTCTAAATGTCTAATTAATAAGTGTCAATGCATTAGTTTATGAAGTTGTTTTTTTAGCTTGCAATTCAATATACGGTTTTAAAGACATTGATTTTTTTTTCTAAGACACATCACTTCTTACATGTCGTGTAAAGTCAAACTTGTTTTGTGGCAAATAGAAGATTTTACTCCATGAATTGCAACGCTTGAGTCACAGAAGTGTGCTTCAAAACTGGACACAGGGCAAGGAGTTTTGGGGGATGGTAGGGGCGGGGCGGGGGGGGGGGGGCATGTGAAGTCAATTATTTGAGAACGTAAAAACATCCGCGGTCCCAAATGCAGCTGTAAAGTTAACGTTGGCACAGTTTAGTCTCATTGCTTTTAGACTGTCCAAATTACCAGGCAATGGTCCGAATTTAAACCCTTTTCTAGACATCTAAACATAAATAAATATATTTGTAATGGAAATAACCAACGTACAGGTTGGTTTCCGAGAACTCAATTATTCCACTGGGGTTGTATGCACGTTTTTTCTTAATTCCTAATGCGTATATCGGGACCCTTACAATATACTAGAATTTCATAAATATCTCTGCATGCATGTCTGTTACTTATTGTCAATGGTCTCATATACCATTCATTGTTTTACGTTAATCATAGCTTGATTTTCCCAGACAATTTACGCTATTGGGTAATTACGTTTTCTCCTATAATCTACTGTATCCCACATGAGTTTGTCTACAACAGTGTTGTCTGGCTGAGATTGTTTTTTCGTAGGAGTGACAGGGAGATGATTTAGATGTATTATGTCCACGAACACTTGCTACATGTATGCGGTGGCTATATTGTATGATTCAGCTAAAATATTACGAAGCATTAATATTCTAATATTAATATTAGTCTATTAATATTTCTAGTCTAATATTAGCAATTTTTTTGTTGCTTCTGATGAAAAAATGGAAACAATCGAGTTATTTTTCTTTTCGAAATTAACAATTAAATCAAGTTTAATTTTAAGGATGTTTTCTTTCCAAATATTGTTACCTAACAGCATAGCGCAAACGGTTAGGTCTGTAAGTCATGAGTTCGAATCACCCAGGGCTTTTACTATTTAAAAAAAAATTAAAACACATTATTCGATCAAATATTGTAAAATTATATACATTTCACAAAATATATTGTTGAATTTGAAAATTCTAAACCGGTGAACGTATTTTCATGTTAATGTACATTTATCCACATTTGTCCCATATCACCTAAAACATGTTTTTTTCCTCATTGAAGTTCTGTTCAACGGTTCCTCTTTTCCAGAACCCACGAGGAGAGACTAGTTACCATTCAAATGGATATTGGATCAAACCCACCATGTCAATTTTTTAAAATTCTAAACGCCTTTCTGCCCAAAGAATCTATTAACATAGTTTAATATTATAATAATGCTCTAAATGTTATTTGTGCATAATGGTAAAACTATATAGCTGTTATAATTTTCATTAAGTTTAGTTTAAACAATATTTTATTTCAAAATGAAATAGGATCGGACAGCAGGCGTGGCCTATTTTTGTCCTCCCTTTTTTTTTTTTTTTAGTAAACAAATTAACGCATCATTCAAGACAATCAAATATTTTGGATTTATCGCTAAGTTTTCATTTTAATCGCATTTGTGGTCAACGTTGCACATAACGTGATAAATTCTATGTGTAAAATGACAGTTCCAGCATATACATGTATATAACCGGAAATGGAGATAAAATACGTGTTTACACATGTAATTATGTTTTTGTAAAATATTTGCTTTTAAGGAAAAATGGCAATTGAACTAATGTGTAAAAATATCTGCAAAAATAACATTGATTTATTCTGCGATGGTGCCAACAGAAACCTACAGATCAACGTTGGTCGTGTAAAAGCAAGCTCAGCACAATTCCCACAACACAAAATTAAGTTGGACTAGGGCTGTATGTCATATATTGCACTGGCGATATATCCTTGGCCTCCGGAATATCTACGTGAACACGTCCATTTTGAAATATTTTGTCATAGATCAAGTTTATTTCTTTTTCTTCAACCGACTGATCAGCTAATAACACAAAGTACAAAAGATCGCATTACGTAAATTCAATACAATATTCCATTATTCGGTTTAACCAAGCACATCATTGTTCATTAATCTCCTCCAATTACTAGAGGACTCGATTCTTCTCGGCATGCAAGTTCCCCGCCGATGCTGCGCTTTTCATATTGATTTCCTGGTTGAAAATTTTGTGTGTTTCTGGCATGTCCGAAACGAATTTGTTCGGAAAACTTAATCCCACGGGCGAAAAGGAGTAGAAATAATCACTGCCAGTTATCATGCATTCCCTGTGAACCGTAGAGTGTTTATTCCCAAAGTGAAGAAAATGCCGTCTTCTGTGCGCGTACAGCCATATTTTGTTTTTTCAGATATTGATACTCTGCATGCAAAGACAAACGTGATTGACAACTCTATAATTTCAATGTTTCTTATTAGGTTGCATAATCATATGCACACTCTTTTTCATTAGGAATAGGTCTAGCCAATTAGCAATAATTGATTTTATGAATATGAAATGAATGCGAATCCAACAAAATTTGTTAGCTAAGAGACAATATCGCAGAAGTTGGAAAAATGAAATTCTAGAACGTGTAACATTGATAAAGAAAACGTTGTTCTAAAAAGATTTTTCGTTTTTAACCTCTACAGACAGAGACGCAGGCTTAATGATAAGTTAAATATGTTTGCTTCTCCGATTTTGCAGTTAAATTTTCCATTTTAAATCTTGTCAAACTCTTATTTTGCTGGTTTGGCTTTTTTTTCCTTAATTGTTTTATTTTCTTTCTGGAAAAACATCAAAGCACGTGCTTTTTATAATTATTACAAAAGTTTAATCAACTATCGGATCGCCTTGCCCTTTTTCGTCTCAAGCTAGAAATGGCGAAGGGCGGGGTGATCCGATTGGCGTAATCAAATCATCGTGTTCATCACCGAATTCTTTTTTTAAGAAACAATTTTGTATATGATTTATTTCAGAATCTCAAGAAGAGAGGAATATATATTTCATTTTTTATTACTTACTTATGTAATTGAACTATTGTTTATTTACGACGAATTGTTGTCGAATACATGGGCTTGTATATGATGAAATTTATTTTGCGTGGTCAGTGTGTTTTCGCTTAATAGCTAAATTCTTCTCCAATACCGTAACATGCAATTGTTTCATAGTAAGTTTTATAACATTTATATACCGATTGTACCAGACAATATAAGATCTAAGCAAATACCGGGGGTATTTAGTAAAGTAAGATGCCCACATAAAGTGTACGTTAATTCAATTTGACAAGTCATTTCAGTCTGTGTTTCATATATAGACTAAGCCTTTTTATGGAACATTTCGATAACGAAAGCAAATTAAAATCATACTTACTTTTACGTAAAAAAAAAAAACCTAAAGAAAGATTATGTGTATTAGCTTCTAAAAGTACTTACTACATTTTCATCTCAAACAATACAAGTACATGTTCTTGTAAAAGGTTCACTCAATCAAACGAAGAAGATTCTCCCAAAAAGATATACTAAGGGAAGTAAAGACATTTGGGAATTTCGTGGTCTCGCCAAAGACCAACTGCATTCTGTTTCTGGCGACTTCGTGGGACGAAGATCAAGATAAGAGTGCATATGGTCAGACTATGATGGGTACAGTTACTAAATTTATATAATTTAATAATCTATTTGATAAGAAGGTGCACGTGGTTATCTTGCACTATGCATGCATGCATGCATGGTAAAGACTTAGTTTGAAAATTAATCTGTTTTATTGTGCACTAATGAATTTAGACCTTCGAGAACAAAAGAACTGGGCAAAGTGTTTTTGTTCTGTGTACCTCTCTCTCTCTCTCTCTCTCTCTCTCTCTCTCTCTCTCTCTCTCTCTCTGTTTTCCCTTATCTGTTTTCATGCTTTAATTCTTCTACGAAGTACATGTCTGATGACTATATCAAGGAATAAGGAATCATTTTTTGACTAAATACTGGCTGATCACGTGTTTAAGGTAGATTTAATCAGATACTGACCTTTATGTACAGCATGTTAATGGCAAATAATTATTTCTATTTATTTTTTAATTTTGAACGATAAAAAATAAAGACGATTTTTGTAGAGAATGATTGTGCAAACCCCGCGTGTGCCCTACCAGAAAACGTAATTTGTCACATATACACATGTGCATGTATCAACATTTTCATTTAGTGTAGACTATGTTTGACCACGTGACGCAAACAACAAGGCCTTGAATGAAAATTATTTGCAAGCTTAATTTTTTTCAGGTTAAATTTTGAATGACGTTGACTCGATGCAGCTACGTCGGTTTCGTACGTTTTCACGTATATTTAAAAAGATTAGTAATTACCAATTTCTTTTAGAAATTAATTGCTTGTAAATGAAGTAAACTGGGGTGGTTTTTTTTGCTGAATATACAGTTTTCCTTTTTTATTGTACAGGAGTTGATAAGAAGGCCAGAGGACTAATGACCGAAAATGACTGTTACAGAGGTGACTGATCAAATAAAGCGAGTGATAGTAATTGTGGTTGTGGCAGACTTCAATTTTCTTTATAACTACTTAACCAAAGAAGAAAAACAACACAGTCAAGAGTTCTTATTGTTATTTGTAATTTAATATCATAAGTGACCAATATATTCATAAGGAAAAAACCGAACTCGAACCCCAGGGTAATAGAAAGTCAGACAAAATCTTACTTTGTCAATTCTTGTTAAATCTGAAGTAAACTGGCTGGAGTCAAACTAGGTCCCTTATTTCCCAGAAATTAGTGAAGAAGTTCGAAGTTAATAAACGTTTTCTTTAACGATGTAAATTGTATAATCGATAGAGAGGAATCTAGAGCATTAGTATACAGGGTTAAAGAGATGGGCAAGGAGAGAAGTAGAACTACTTGTTTTCAGTATTTACAGGAGACATTGAACCTGATAATATGTCGGACGTCTGATCTAAATTATAGATTAGGATTCTCTATGGGAAAGTAATATTTGTACCTAAATTTGGAGTTTATGTGTACTCCGTGTATCTTAAAATTAAACTGGTATTAGGCCATTCTCCAAATCTGCCAAAGTGCTCATTGAAATGTGATTTGTTTTTTTTCCCATAAAGCTGCTTTTTTATAGAATAACTTGGTACTGATAAACTCGGTACTTTTTGTCATTTCGGCGATGCTTGTGGCAAAAAAAAAAATATGCAAAAAAAATCAATGTTAGATCTGATATATTGATATTTCCGTCAAATGAGAAACAGAAGAAAGATCGGTGTTTACGTAGAATGATAAGGTGACAATGTTCTCTACAGATTTCATAGATAGAATGAGCTGCATATTGACGCAACTCTGAAATGTCACTAAAATACCGAACAAGGACGTTTGTTGTGTTGCATCAAATTGGATTAACCGGGGAATTGTGGCATGTACCTTACGTAAGAGCGAGCAACTCATTAGCAGAATTGTCTTAAACCGATTCATGCCAATAATGTTTGATCGAAATAATTACGAATTTCCTCCAATCTTGTCAAATATTGCTGCTTGTCAGGAAATCCGGAAATGTGTTTAACGAGTAATGTACTTCTCGAGACGTGTTCGATTAAAAAGTCTACACGAACGGGCGAGATTTCCGTCATTAGCTAAAACGTGTTCGATTGTTGCTGGAGAGCGAAGGAACCCGTTAAGATACGTTAAAAGAGTCATTTAAGTGAACGATATGTTTAGTGTCTCCTATGCAAGCCAATCAACAAAGAACGAATATTCTTGAATAATGCTTAGGTAATCTAGAAACATTATAAATGAAATCATGGCCTTGACTTCATAGCGATATTATCACATCATGCATGTACATCAACTTCGTTGAACATTTAAAATAGATACAGATATTTCTTGATGCATAACGTACAACACAAGTCATAAGAATTGTAAATTTATCCCCTGACACTGTTTACAATCATTTTGAAGGCGATGATCTATGTTGTAAAATTCCGAACGACATTAGCATTTATACGAATGACCTTGTAATTGATGATGTTCCAGCGAACATGTGGGCAAGAACTGTCATAGACCAAAAGATAAAGTTTGAACATCTCTGCTGGGGATAACAATTTCCGGAAAGGTCTTATCATCTTTTTTGGGTGATAGTAGACAAAAGGAAAAAAATCGAATCAGCAGCAGATGTAATTTTACTAAAAGTGTAACATTATATTTGTATCTTTGCTCCTGTCAGGTCTGACAAATGGAATCCCGAATTTTGACCACTTTCCGATTTCTTGTCGCGTCTTGTAATTTTCTTTCTTGATTTATTGTTTCGCCGAAATGCGCTGAACAATATCGGGCGATATCCTCCCTTTGATGGTGTTCAGTGCTGTATATAACATCCCTTGTTCTTCACAGCATCTTTCTATACGCCTCTTGTTGTCTACATTTATACGCTTGTATAAATGCTGATGGATTGTTTCTGGTTGTGAAAACTATATTGGTCATTTCTTGTCAGGGTGTTGTGTGGTTTTTAAAAAAAAACACCTTTTATTTCCAACACGAGAAAAAAATCTTTTTCATTGTTAACATACAGAAAAGTTCTGAATGGATTTTTTTTCCAAAAAATTTGCAAACTTACAATATACCTTATGGGCGCCATTAGTTGAATATATTAAAACAATCTTACACACAGTTTAGCATATACACATATGATAGGTGTAATACATGATTATTACATGTAACACAACCATTAAAAGGCTTAGAGTCAATTGAATCATTTCCAATTACTGAGTAATTAACAAAATCAGGAAACCCCATATGCACACTTGGGATATAAAACCCCTCAAATAGAATACACACTCTTTGCACCGACTAGCGTCCCCTCAGAAGCCGTTTAGGTGGATCGTGACTTTGTACAATTACATTATTTCCCAGGAACTCTAAGAGATAAACGTTTCTCGGTCCATGAGGGAGACTGTTCGGCATTTCAGTAACAACGACCATGTTTCACCCTGACATGATAGGGATAGTGCGTGCCATTATAGAAAAAAAGTACTACGTTTTCTCTCTCCCCCCCCCTTTCTTGGTTTATATTTTGGCAATGGATTTATAGTATAGTCGAGTCTTGAGAATACGGGCGACAAGGGGAATAAAAACCTTGCGTAGATTCCCAGATTGAGTGAGATGGTTGAACAATTAAGGGGAGGGGTAATAAGATTTAGATGTCGTTATTGTCTGCTTTCTTAATTGTCTGAGATCCCCACCCCCCTTTCTCCTGTTAGGTGGCGATAAACCGATTACTGCGTGTACTGTAATCTTGGGATAAAACTTCCCTGATCTATTTCATAGAGTAATTTATTGATGTGCTCTCTAAAAGTGCGTTTATCTTTTATATACTTCTAGTTCTCGTAGAATGGATTTCATTGTTTCGCCAGCATTAATTGAACGTACTAACATTACATTTCGCGTCATTATGTCATCCCCAAATATATTGAGTAGATATATAATGTTGCTCAAAAATATTTGTTACAAAGTACCCATTGTGTGTCAAATATAAAAGTGTTAAACATTTTGGCACTATGTATTCTTAAAGAAGTGATCGGAAAGCTATTCTACTTAGTGGAAACGTATTTTTGGACATCTATTTTGGCGCACATAATTAAGAACGCTTCTTTTTGGTACAAGAACACTTATAAATATTATAAAATTGCCAATTACGATGCTTAAGAATGAAACAAAATAGTTTTTGCTATGATTTTTTAACAGAAGGAGGTTCTATTAAAACAAGCATAGGTCTTCAACATTTTAATCGATAATTTTGGAATGGGAGGAGGGCAATTTTACGGTTTGTCAGTTGAAAATCCGTAACTTGTACAAGCATATCTACAATACTGCTAGGAGGTAAAATTACAAGATTTATTTTAGTCTATTCCTATTTATGATTTTGGAATAAAGCAAGCACGTAGCAGGGGGAGGGAGAGGGGAACATCCACCTGAAAGGGGGGGGGGGGGGTATGGCATATAACATTATAAGAATATTAACCAAATTAAAATTAAAATAGTAAAATAGAAGTTTTAGGTATATGTACTTCCCACTATAACCCCTACCCCCTACCAAATTGAAGGATTAGTTAGAAGGGGGTGTTATTCGAGATATCGGATAGGTTTGCCCCCTCTCCCCTTTCAAAAAGCGATGCTGCGTGCATGTAAAGAACAGAAGAAGGAGAAAATCGAAATGATAGAACAAGCATCAACCAGGACAGGAGCTCGACGCCTACAAAATTTTATAATACATGCAGGTACATGTATATTTCAGCCGATTTGGTAACTTTGTACATGTAGAACTGAAAACTAATGTTGCCTTTCTGAGATCAATTAAAATCTTGAATTTTGAATTACATTAAGCAGTATACAATTTCTTAAATATTGCAGAAACCAAAATAGCGACAACCAATCGAGAACTCGATCATTTCTGTATACTCTTTGCTTTTTTTATTCATGAAATAATATAGGGTTTTTTTTTTTTGTTACAGTGTAGGAAAAGATATATGCATGTACACGTGAAAAAAGAGATCTCGAGGTTCTTGATTTAAACCAAAAAAAAAATATTTTGTTTGTTTTGACGGGTTCCTTTTTTAATTGTAAAAAAAAAAACCCAGCAGAAACAAATAACATATGGACGATTACTATTCTATACGGTTGAACCGTTGGTTGACAAGTTTGAAAATTCAAGCTGACACTTTACCTGCATGTGTAAATTGTACAAGGATTCGATTTTATTTTATTTATTTTTTATTTCAATTATTTGCAAAATTGTCGAATACAAGTATGGTATTGTGAATGAAAATTTACACGTGGTAAGTTTTCCTGAGATCTTTTGATATTTTACATGTAAGTTTAAAACCAAATTCGAAACCAATTTCCATAAATTCTGAGATATCTAATTCAGTGAAAGAAAGATAACTGCAATCTGCAAAGACTATTCTATCTAAATATTTTAAGAATATATGTAGGGTTTTTTATAGAAAAAAAAAGGTAATATATAGGAACTTTTGAAAATTCTGACAATTTACTTTAATTTGAGTTTCATGTGAAGAGCATTTATATTTAGAATCGTTTGTCACACTGTTTGCCTATGTTTATTTTGAAAGCATTTTAATTCTCTTGATTTATTGTCCAACTTGAGACATTAAGGTACAAATAAAAAAATAAATAAATAACAAAACTTAATAAACAAAAAGTTAATACAAGTTCATTTTGTAGGTAACGCAAGGAACATAGGATAGATTAGTATAAAATGTATGGGATTAAAATTTAGAAGATTTTAGCCAAGCCTATAAAAGTAAAAAAAAAATCATACTGCTGTTAAAAAATTGATAGATTATGGATAGTTTTTATTTTGATTAACATTTTTAGGCATGTACTTTTGGGGGGTTTTATGTGATAAAAAAACAGCAGTCAAAAATATTAAAAAGCCTTCCTCGTTTAAAAAATGATCGGGTTCGACATTTGCCAGTATTTACAAAACAAAACTGCTGGATTGACGCCTAACATGTCAAATGTCAATGTGGCAAAAATTGTGGAGAAAAGGTGACCAACAGAAGGATGAAGACAAAGAGGTAGCTTTGTGTATTCTGTAAACAGTCAATATTGTTGATAAGTTCAATTTGAGTCTCCTTCAAATAACGAAAAACACGGGTTATTAAATGAAAATGAAAGTACATGTAGATCTGTAGACAGGCTATATAACGTATTTATTTTGAATCTATGATTGAAGGATGTGCATGTCCCTGAAAAGGAGAAGAAAAAAACGAATTTGTAACGTTAGATTGTACTGGGCAACGTTGGTCAAAATTATTTCATTATTATGTCGTAAGTTTGTAGGCCTACATGTAATTGGTGCAATTCATGTATATTGTACGTACATGTGTATATACTTGTGTGACTCTGAATCATGATCATATGCTATGTACATATCTGACGGTTTCCTGGCTTTTTTTTTTTTTAACGATTTTGATATTTTACTAGTCAGGAAGTAAAATGTTAAAAAAAGCCAGGAAAACCTCAGATATTTCGGACTATTCATATGAAGTTAATTAATTTTTTTTCAAGTACCAGTTCCCACCCTTGCAATGAATCAAACATCTCAGTTTACCAACTACATGTATCATGCAACATTAGAGGGATAGCCAGAGCATGTACTTGGCAGAAAACAGTCTTAGACTAGTATATTTTATTTTACCATAACAGGTTGTGGAAGAGATTGAAGGGGAGGAGACATGTAACCCTTACACAGAATTGTATTTCCTCCAGCACCATACAGATATAGTGCGCCATCTGTTGGTAATTGATGATAGAAGGTAATTTATAAAATTTTTATTTATGTAGTTTTTATGAAAGTTTTTCTTCTTTGTAAAATTGTGAGCTTAAGTTGTGAGGTGTTTGACGTATTCTGTAGTATTTCTTGCAAATTATAGAAAAAAAACCATTTCATTTTAACACAAGTTAAAGGAAGACTGTTGTGTATTTGTATATTTATAACCTGATGTAACATTGTTCTTTTTTTAGATGTGTATCAGCTGGTGATGATGGGGTGGTGGTTGTATGGGACACACAGGTATAAGGATTTTAGCAGAAACGTCAATGTACACTATCATAATGAATTTCTATAAATGTCACTAATTTCTCTCATTGATAATTACTTGTGAGTTGTTTCAAAAATATGAGTACAGTCAAGCTTTGTTATCTTGAACTAAATTGGACTGTTTAAAAAAACTTCAAGATATTTGAGTATTCAAGATATCGAGGGTAAACTACTTTAAAGAATAAGTGGTTGGGACTTACAAATCACTTCGAATCGAACATATCCATTCAATGTATTCAAGATATCTGACGAGTGTTTGAGATATTGAAGTTCAATTGAATATTTTAATTTGTAGCTCTGTATGAAGCTGTCGTTTTTCGAGGCCCATTCTAGACCAATCACATGTATGCTATCCATCGATGGGAAGAACAAAGATTCCAATTTGCTGATTACGGGGTCATCAGATAAACATATCAAGGTATAAAGAAGTCATTTTTAAAGAATTCATTTCCTGAAAATTTAATGCATTTTCTATCATGTTATTTGAAGTACCATGGGTGATAAACTTTTAAGGGCTGGTGATAACAAGTTTATGATATAGAACATTTTTAAAAAACTTAATTGCTAACAAGATCATATTAAGGACTTCAATTTTTTACTTGATTAATTTGAAGTTTATTTAATCAAAATGATTTGTGGATTTTTTCATTTGGAGTTAATTTTATTGGATGTTGTATTGCTTGCTTAATTGTGTTTTCTTTCAAAATCTCTCCCCTCCTCTCTTTTATCCTCCCTCTCTCTCCATATATAATTGTATATTTTATTTTTATCTTCAAATTAAAAGTACTGAGTCATTTACAGTAATTGACTGCAAACATTTGGTATGCAGGTTTGGAACATCGACCAAGGCAAATGTGTTCAAGATATCACTGAACATGGAACTTCTGTGAAGGTAAAGACCATAGAAGATATTCTGCATCATAAAATTGATAAGGTACACTTCAAATAAATGTGATGGAGCACATAGCTCAGGTGGAGCACATGACTCAGTGGTCATGGGCGTTAGGCCAGTAACCAAAATGTTGCTGGTTCAAACCCCACTGTGGTCACTTGAAGTTGTGCACTTAGACGAGGCACTTTATCTACATTGTCTAAGTCCACCCAGCTGAAATGGGGTAACGGCTTATGCTGGGGGGTAATCTGCGATGGATTGGTGTCCCACCCATGGGACGTCAATGACTCTCACCCCCTTAGCACTGCGCAAAAGTGGGGATAATCACCGGCCTTATGCGCCTTCATGGCATGGAGAAGGACTTAACTTAAGAAATAAATGTGCTGTTATTCCACTTCACTATTTGTCCCATTAAATGATTGAAAGACTGCACAGAACCTATTCTTCTCCTTTTAGTCTTTGCATATTTGTGCAAGAGGAGTAGAATCTGACATTGAAGTTGTAAAACAAGTGTTCTCCATTTGTTGGACAAACATCAGACTCTTACTTGCTAGATAGGTGTTCTATAAGAATTAGATGACTTCTTTCAATTTTGAGATCATGAGGTCAAAATATTGAAGGGTCAATAGACTAAGTGTTGTCCCCTCAATATTATGAGAAGCCTCTTTGCATGATGGACATCACTCCTGGTGCATAGGTATGCCCAAAGGAGACGATGATTCCTATTAATTTTGAGGTCAAAGTACTGATGTTGTATGCTGAATGTTTTGAAAATCCTTTGGTTAACTTGCATCAAACTATATGTATACTGTTATATGTTTTTAAGATATTTCTTGCTTTTTTTCAAGTTTTTATTATACATCAAAATGATCTTTTTGGTAGTGCCTGCTTCCTGTCTTGGAGAACATGTTTGTATCGGCAGGAGAACAGCTTCATCTGTGGGGAGAGGATGGGGCCCTTTTGGACACATTCCCTTTGGATAAGCAGGAAGGTTAGTTCTGAATTACTTTCATATCTGACTAAACTCTTAACAATTAAACAGATCACATTGCCAAAAATCATTTACACATATGCAAGTACATGTACAGTGGAGCCTCAGTTATCCGGATGCTTTCATTCCCAAGTCCAATCATCCGGATAGGTGAAGCGCCGGATATCTGAAATGTGTCTATTCACGGTTGTCATGAATGATAATGTATTTGTATACAATGGCTCCCAGTGTTGATACTAGGATTTTTTGCCTTTCATACCATATAGCAACACATGCTAGAGTTGTCTGTTGATATGAACGTTTTTGAATATAAAGAACTCTGCTTTATTTTATTATTTTATCATGAAATATTAACCGGACAATAATGATGACCGAATCTAGCTAAACTCTTTGTGTCCAAGTGTGATATGTGTGAGATACACTGTTGTTCGCAGTTTTCCAATTTTTGAAAGTGATTTGGGAAATCAGTGTGTTTATACAAGCTACTCATGAGGGTCTAGCACATAAAAAAGGTGTGAAACTTAATTGACAGTGGTAATCTTTTGTACTGAGTAGGGTATCATCAAATTTTACCGTCCGGTTAAATGAAGCAAAATTAGTAGTAAATCAGTGTTTTGTGGTAAAACAGACCGTCCGGATCAGGAACTCTGAATTCTGGATAAATGAGACAAAATAGCGTATAAAAAAATCTGTTCCCAAATAAATTAAGTCGTCCGTAAACTGAAGAATCCGGTTATCTGGCGTCCGGATATCTGAGGCCCCACTTTATATAACGGTATATGCTTTAATTCAGTTCTAATATAATGCTCTTTGATCATGAATGCATGTAATGTAACTTAAAATGAATGCTTTGAAATGAATACTCTGTTCTGAAATAAAAGTTGGTTCTTGATATTTGTTTTAGCTGACATTTCATTGTTGATTTCTACAAACCTCAAGAATGAGAGATTTGTAACAGCATGTGACAAAGAACTCAGTAAGTCAATTGCCTAATCCTAATGTTTTAATATTTATTCACAAAATGCTATTAACACTACATGTAGTTGAAATGAACTGTTCACATATTTTAAAGAAATATCCCCTTTGTGTTGGAATAAACTACCAGTATTCATATTTAAAGAAATATCCCTTTAGTTTAGGCATGTTCATGATTGTAGAATTGGTACATTGTAATTTTAAAAAATTTCATATGTACATGTATGTTATGTACATGTATGTATAAATAAAAGAGATTAAGCATTTTGAAATTTGCTTATATTAGCTGTGTATTCCATCAAAGACCTACTAGATTTGAATGAAACAAGCTACAGGATTTGTCAGGATAAGAGACTGCCCGAGCACCTAGAGGCCATCAGGGCGCTCGTACCTGTCTCAGGTGGGTTTATTTTGTTCTTATGTTCAACTCATGTACAAATGCAGAAGTTAAAGGAACAGTTCATACACCTAATGGTCTGATTATTTTTCAACTTTATTGTCAAAGGCATTTTGTTTCAGATTTTGCAATTACAGGAAGCTTCAAACAGACTTATGGATGCATTACCTCAAAATTTTGTAACTTTTATTGAAATTTTAAATAAAATTGAAGTCTAATTTTCATTCACGCAATAAATTCCACAATAATATCATGAAAAATCCACACAGTAAAATATTGAACTACAGTTAAATAACATACCAACATCAAATGTTTGATGATAAGTAAAACATGTGATGCTGAGTTGTCTGTGATGGTGGTGATGAGTGCTTAAAGATAATCCAATTAAACATGCTAAAAGATCTCAATCCATATCGCTATTTGGAGGTTGTGACATGCTTTTATAATTTTATTCAGATAAGTTGTTTGCCAGTGGTTCACTTGATGGCACAATATTGCTCTGGTCATCAGAAACATTCACACCCTTGAAGAAGCTTAACACAATGGCCGACTACAAGGGCAAAGCAAACATGTACCCATACAGTGTGCAGTATATAGCTTGTGAAAACCAGGTATAAAAATCTGATTTTCTTACTTTTAAAAATTCAAGTTTGATCCATCTTTTACCATCTAAAGTATAGTAAGATAATTTCTGTTCAAACAATATTTTTATGTTCATGAACCAATGAATTGTTCTTTTGAAGATGCAGAACAAGCATTTTTAATCAATCTCCTTATAAGCTAGCAGTAATGTGCAGATGAGAATTGTATGCACCTTATAAATTCCAAATGTCTATAAACAGAATTTGTGTTGGAAGTTTAGAATGATCTAAATTCTCAAAAATGCAATTTCAATTCACAAAAATTTACTTCTGTTTTAGAAATATCTGCTGGCAGCCATTGGTTGTGGTTTTGCTCTGTTTGACACTGTGTCCAACACTCTACTCTGTCGGAAGGTGAAAGCTCACTACTCCAAGGTCACCCAGCTGACCTTTGTCTGTGATGGGTAATGGTTTAATTGTATTAATAATATTTTCAAGGTCAATCAAATAACATATTTTGTCAAGGTCATTAGCTGACCTCTGCCTGTGATTTTTAAGTGTTAAACAAAAGAGTACTGAATCAGAGAAAGTTATATCTGAGTTACACCACAGAAAATATTTTCTTAACACAAAACCATGTTAAGCACATTGTTGTCATTTTTGCTAATTTGATTTTATAGTCTGTTGCTGGCAACATGTTCAGAAGATGGCAGTATACGATTGTGGGGTCAAAAGTCCCACAACCCGGGTGAACAGTTGGCTGTGAAGGCTTCTATGGGTCTCAGTCCGATAGAGAGATTTCTGGACATCAAGTGAGTCTGTACTCTATACAGTTCTGTTTACTCAATGCATTTACTTGTAAACAATATAAGTCTTATTGTGAATCAGGGTATTTAAAATTTTCTATTTCAAGTCCAGGGTTTATGAATAACATTTATATATACCAGTATATTATGCAAACAAAAAAAAGACTATGTGCTCCTTGCATATTCTTAATATTTAAGTGTAATCTGGTAATGAAATTGCATATCTCAAATTTTTTATTTCAGTTTTGGTCAGTTGCACCATAGTAAAAGTCCGGACCATTTTCCGGAGCCAGTTCTGCTAGGGGAGTGTCTTGGGCACTGTGGCTCAGTCATGGTGAGTAGAGTCAAAGCTTCAAGAATCGTAGATCTGCAAGACTATGTTACTATTTCTGGTATTCCATATGTGACTTAGCTAGTGGGTAACATATGTGTATACCAGTATAAAGATATACTGGTGTCATTATGTGTCTTAAAATTGTAGTCTCACATAACTTTTTGTTTGTTGATGTGTATCAATGGTAGTAAAAAATACTTCGTTAAGAATTTTGTTTCCACATTTTGACAATGAGAAGTCATGGTCATAAACAGCTGTTTGACCTTTGTTATTTATGTCCTGTTGTCACGGTCAATATTTTTCTAATGATTAAATCAACATGAATTGACTTGAGCAGTTACACAATATGAGACCTCGATCACTGCATTCTCCCTCCTGGTTCTTGTTTGAGTATTCTTTTATAATCTTATGTCATTTATTTTTGCAGAGAATAGTTGACCAAGGCCTGGAGGGAATGTTGTCTTGTGGAGGAGACCATCTGGTCATAGCATGGAAGGTATAAAGGCATTTTTCTTTACGAGAGATAGAAAACTTACAGAATCTCACTTGTATTTAAAATACAAGAATTTACAAAGTTAAAATTTTCCCAGATTCATGTGATGCAGTAGCGATATTGTTTTACTTTTGCAGAACAGTGAGTTGCAGAAAATGAAAAGAAACCAAGTTATACAAGAAAAAGTTTTAAATCCAAGTGTTATTGTTTAAGGCATTCCAAATATTTTATCATTTGTTTATTCATTCTGTGATTTTTTCATACATACATGTACATATATAGGTTTATATTCCTGTATAATTAGCAGTAAATCACTACTCGTATTTGTTTTATGGATATATATGGGTCATTAAAATGTCAAAAATGTTAATCATACAGCAAATACCCAAAACAATTTTTAATAGGTGCTGTTGTTGTGCAATATTTATATGTTTGTAAAAACTTAAGAATTAATAAATGTGTGATAACAAAGAGGGTGTTTTATACTCCTTATAACCAGGATGTAGGGAGAAATTGTAATTTGTTGTATTTGATGTTGAATGTTGTATCGAGATTTTCCAATAAAGATATCACCAGGCTGGGAGAGGCTTTAGGTACATGGAATTACTGTTTATCAATGGTAATAACTATTTTATTGTTTGTAATGTCTCATACGATTATTCATTAAGTTTTACAAGAGATTTAAGCTTACTAGATAGATTCCTCAAAGGGAAAATCGCTCATGCGGGTTATGTATTTTTCCGCAAAGCCAGGCTGCTACCTTCATACCTGCATGAATCACCAAAGAAAGCATTTTATTGTTTAAATGTTTACAACTCATTCTTGGCATAGTGTCATATGATGCTGTATAATAAAATTGTTTGGACTGGCATGATACCATACATATTATACAGTTATGCAATGTAGTAAAGTTCTGTGCATGAACATGCATAGAAATAAAAGAGCGACATGTTTTCAAACAAATATATAAATTTATTAATTGTTGGAAATACTTTGGCACTTTACCATAAATTATATATGAAACTTTTCAATTAAAAAAAAATATATATTTAAGTATGTTGAAGTGATGGTCTAGTTCTTGCTTCTCTCTGCTGACCCACAGCACCAGCTAAACAGTTTCAGCAATCGTTTCTTCCACGATTTTCTTTCTTTTTGTTGTTTCTGAATGGCAAAGTAAAGGAAACAATATTTATAAACTTACATATCTATTGCATGCATACAGCGTATTCAATTTCAGGAAAATGATACTGTTTTAACACTTAAGACTTAGGACAGTATATACCTTGCCGTCCTCCATTATTCCGTTCCCATCTTTTTGTGACGCTCTGAACATTTCACAACAACCATCTTCTTGCAGGTTGTCCTTTATGAAAAAAAAAGGTTAACATTTTACATTAGAGATGTTTTTGTCATTTTCATTGTTTATTCCTTTATTTTTATATCTCGCTTGATTGTGTTACCTGCGTATCGTCTGCGTCCAGTCTGTAAAAGGACGCCACGCGGTCATCGGCAGATTGTCCCGAGCTTCTTATCTGTGTGAGGGGAAAACAAATGTTATGATATGTTGTAACCATGACTCGGTCTCACTATTATACTTTTCAAGATAATTTTAATATCATATAAGAATGAAAAATATGAACCTTTGGAGCCTTGATGATCCTTAACTTGATCCTCTCTAGATCGTCTTCGGCCTCGTGTTTTAGGCCGACAAGGGGTCCCAAATCCTGCAAAATCAAATATAGTATTACAATAATTATATTATAAGTACCGTTCGTCAAACAAACGGTTTTTACACCTACATGCACTGATTCTGGAATGAATTTTTTTTTATCAAAATAGTTTTACCGATTCAGGAGTTCTCTCCCAGCGCTGTCTTTCCAAGGTTTTCTGTTGAAAATATAAATCATAGAAATATTATAATCAATTTAATTTAAACATGTTTTCTACCTCAAATAATTTGCGGAATGGGGTAAAAATAAGAAAAGAATGGCAAAATTACCTGTAAATTGATGCCTCTTCGTTGACATAAATGGTCCATAAGTAGCAGTTGAGTCCTAGTTTTCGCCATCATCTAAAACGATGAAAAAAAAATAGCGAGGAACTTCGTCAGTACAGTGATTCTCATATAAACCGAGGCTGGTAATTTGGATATCCCTTAGCAAAGAATAAATAAACTAAGAATTTTTTAATTCTACAGTATGTATCAATAGACTCACGATTCTGTGGTATCTCTCGGCCCGTTCGCCAATGTAAGAGAGGGGTAACTCTCGAAGCATTTCAGGCGTGGGGGACTGTAACAGTAAAGAATATAAAAGATTATGTAGTAAAATTCATTCACTCACTGGTTTGACACATAATTTATAAGGTTTCCACGGTAAATACACGGATAGCATTAAAACTGTTCAGACGAATAAGTTCAAAAGATTCATCAAGTATCCTTCCATACACTGTCAACTTTTCTGTAGACAAATACATCTTTATCCATGAACTCGAATCGCGTCAAAAATACATGGTGTGTAAACTGGTAAATTACATACATAGGCGTCGGAACCGGGGGGGCTAGGGGGGGGGGCTTAGCCCCCCCACTTTTTTTGCAAATTTTTACCTTACCATTAGAAACATAGCATAATAGAGGGTTCAGCCCCCCCCCCACACTTTTTCTCGCAGGAAAGATTATTGTTTCTAAATTTACCTTGAAAGATTGAAAAGCTGGAATCAGAAGCATATCTCCCCCCCCCCCCCCCCCCCCCCACGGATTAGGAATTTCATGATTTCGGGGAAAAAAATTGTTGGGTAAGTAATTTTTTTTTACGGGAAGTATAGGTATACTTCCCCCCCCCCCCCACCACGGATTAGGATTTCCATGATTTTGGGAATTACTTTTTTCTCAATATTTCAGAGGATTAGTCTAGCCCCCCCCCCCCCCCCCCACTTTCAATTTGCTTCCGACGCCAGTGACATAGATGCACGCATGATATGATTTGATAGGTAAAATATAGGCCTCATGAAACAGCACAGATGCTCTGATGATTTTTAAAAAGAGTTGAGTCTCATGTAAAGAAATACATGTACTGCAGTATACATGTAATACGTGTATATGACAAAACACATTATGTTAGTAAAATGTGCCATTAATGATATGTGGTAGTGTTGATTTTGCGTGTGTTTGTTTATTAAATAAAGAGATCAATATGTGTGTTTAAATAAAATAAAATATGTGTTCATGTTCATGTTGTTTTCATCAAATCATCATTTCATTCTATATTCATCTTCTTCTATTGCATGTTACTATTAATAACTAAACGACCTGATCGACAAGACAGTTGTATGTATATATATCAACGTATTTGATTGGCCTAGCCACTTTGGCGGGTCGTGCATTTTATAAAAACCAGTTAACAGGTTCTGAGAGTGACCAGACCAGTTACGACTCAGGGCGTAGGCAGAGCATATTCTAGCCACTTACGTACATATAAATAGTTACATTCAGAAAGCACAGTAAGTAGTTTTTATCTCCTACTAATATTTCCTCTTTTGAATGAGTGAATGAATGAATATTTTTATAGTCTGCCAGAAGTATATATTAATTTAGTATTCTGATAATTTTACTTTATAAATAATGAAAACGTAATGTTGAAGTTTACTTGTAACGCTGTATTCTATCCTCTAATATTTCATGTACCTTTTAATTGAAATACGGCACTGTTCCAGGTATATGTGACAGCTACATTGCCCAGATATAGTTAGCATTAGACTCAGCTCGATTCCATAAATCGGTACGATATCCTTAGATATGCACATTATTACATTTATATTATATGTAATTCTAGAGTACTATTTTATAGCCAATTATAGTAAGTAACTGAGTATATAGTTGCTGATATCATTTTAAATTATCAAGTTCAATAACATAAACGTAATTATTTTATTACCAATGTTAGAGGCTGTGGGACTGTGTGTTTTACTTATATAACAAATACATGTTAGCGTGCAAATGAAATTATTGTTTGTCATATTGTATATTAATATTTATGTTAATTAATGTAGGGCTGATCCCATATATACTATAGTCCTGGGGTCAGGCAATAAAGTGAGAATAACCCACAACCGGACTTGTTTTCCTTAATAAAACACCGGCTACAGATACACAATTCTAACATTAAGGTATTCAATAAGCTAATGATTAACCGAATTTTGTTGCACATAAATCATTTATACAATCATCAGCATACCATCAACTTGTCCGAATTCAGTCTTCGCAAAATATCTTTATCGTCTTGCTCCATTCTCTGTTCTTTTTCCATAACAAACTTGTGTTTCTTTGAAAAGAATAGATAAGAACTATTTTTAAAAAAGGCATACCCAAATCTTATTTGTACTGTAATACATTCAGTATGATGTCATAGCTCTTTTGAGCTTTGCTAACCAAAAACGTACCTTTAGTCTGAACTGTGCTTTCCAACGTTGTGAAGCTGCAATTCCAATTATGACGTCACTCGATTAACTCTGCGACGATATACGAATGTGACGACATAGCGTTGTGACGAAATAATGTTGTGACGAAAAAGATAAATCTTCACCGATATTATTACGTTTCACGTATTTAGAACCATTTTAATAAGACCTTGGACTTTCAGTAGGGCGTAGCTATCTATTCCCTGCGTCAAAAAAGGTTAAAAATGACGCGGTTTCAAGCGAAATATGCACCGATGGCGTATACGTAGTCTTAGCTTAAAGAGTCTCGCTCCTTAGGTTTTAGCCATTTTGGGGTCACCTCTAATATGAAAATTCTGCATCACATATTAATTTTAGTAGTACATGTATATTTATATTTTACGATGCCAAATAATCTTTATGAATAAAATTGTTGAAATAAAATTACATTTTTACAGGGTTTAGTAAGGGAGTATGTTTTGTGACGGAAGGTTTTCAAGAAGAAAATGAACAATTTAACTCAATAGTTTTAGAGTACTGTTACTTTAGCTTCATAGTTTTCAGCGCAGACCAAACTTCTAGATAGCTTGTGTATTACGATATATTTAAGCTGTTCTGAAAAACATATTTGAACAATATTTTGATATTTCTATCGATATATTTTGGCATATTTAGCTTTTATTTCATAGAAGTTAAGAAAAAATTAACTACAATTTTGGCCTAAAATTAGCTTATTTCATGCTATATCTCAAATTTTTGAGATGTGACCCATACTTTTTTTTCTTTTACATGAGGCATTAAATGTATGTCTAGTTGTATGCAAAGGTTTGGAAAGATGACATTAATAATATTTTTGTATTTGCGTTATAATTTGATTACTCCAAAATTTTGTAATAATCTTAACACGTGTTGTTAAGGTTTTTTAAACTTTAAATTTGATATTACTTTTAAAGTCACTACATGTGTTAAACTTCATATTGTATCAAAATCATTATTACATAATAGTTCAGACTATTAATATTTTCCATCCCAAATTTAAATAAATTAGCGTATTAATCCGCTTGACGTTTAATGTAAATTCTGTGCAATTTAATGTCATTTCTTTAAATAAAGGGCCATATTTTGTACTTTAAGTTGTAGAAAATTAAATTATAAGGAATACGCAGTTTATGAAGCGTAAACTGCCCCAAGTTATGTTATAATCGTATAACTTAGAACTTAAATTCATTCTTGAAGATAATAAGTTACAACATATTGGCCAGGAGTTTTGTCTATTTTTGACTGATAAAATACATCTGTACCATTCCTAGTCTCTCTCTCCCCCTCTGTTTTCTCTCTCTATCAAAAAAAAAAGAAAGGTAATATAAAACATGTTTTTTGACCTCTTGTTTTAATTGATGTCAATTGAATATAGGCATCCAGCTTACTTTTCCCTACCCTGAGTGATTCAGGTGACCTTAAAATTATGACATCATATAATGGATAGGGCCTATAGCACCAAAACTACAATCTCAAAACATATTCAATACTAGATCTTGACCTTAAATCAATGTACCGGTACAAACAATATGCATGTACCTAAATATACAGATACATGTATACACATTATCATTCATGTCTTTGTTTTCAATCAATAAAAACAAATTTGATGTGCATGTGTATAAAGAACTTTCAATTTATTAGCACTATTCAGAAACAAAAAATGTTTAAACACAATTTCAATGAAATATCTCTCAAGTAGTTTAGAGTAGTTGACAAAATGCAAATAAAGCTTATTTCAAACCATGTTAGAAATAAATGTCTTAGTAATGGAATTAAATCTTGGATTTTCTCTTCTACTAGCATATATAATTCCAGATAGAGAAAAATCATACTGAATGGAATGTTTAAAGAAATCTACACAATTTACGCAATTTTAATATACAAAGCATGCAAGGTTTTCATAATAAAAAAAATAATATGTCAAACTGTGCAGTTATTTATATCTACAAGCTTACAGCAACTATTTCTAATAGGCAGTAAGAAATTCTGATTGCATGTACATGTATGTGCAAGTAAATGCATTAAAAATATATAACTATTTCACATTAAACACCATTTAAAAAAAAAATATGTTCTTTCACTCTTTCAGCGACTATTGTAAACATGAACAAAAATGAGTGACAACAGGCCCTTTTTTGCAAGATTTGTTAAATACCTGGTAAATGAGAATATGAATACATGAAAATCACAGTAAAAAAAATCACAGAATATTACATCAATACATTGAGAAGTATATATTTACAAATACATAAAGTTATCTCTATAATGACTATATATATGTATATTATTTAAACACATAATTTGGTGTTCTTCAAGCGTTTAAGTATCTTGACAAATTTAAGTTCAGATGGACATCAATAATAATTTGAGCTCATCAAAACTGTCCAAGAAACTGAGAAAAGGAGAGTAAACACTTAAAAAAAAAAAGAAACTAAATTTACGTATGTGTATATATCAGAACTGACAAACTCCCTTTATTAAGTATTCACGTAAAAATGCGTCTTTCTTGTCAACAGACAGGTAAATTGTGTCCTCTTAGGTTCCATTCTCTCTCTAGTATTTACACAGGTTCGTGTATAGAGTACTCCTGGGAACAGTAGCCAGGTCCATTCACTGCCTCAGCAGGGAAACCCCTCCTGGAAACAAAAATATCACACACATGTACATGTAAGCCAAAAATGCCATAATCATTTGGGATGAAAGTAACAGATTCATAACCCCCATTAAGTGGGTCTGAATTCAAATACAGCATGCATGTACATGTACTGTAAATTCCTAATTAAACGCGAGGAATTAATATACGCGTAAAATCGCGAGGAGCATCCTTCGCGGATTTTAAAATCTCGCCATTATTTTCTGAGAGTTGAAAACTATAAGAAATAAGAAAAAAAGTTCAACATTCGCGATTTTATATTCTCGTGATTTGATACAAACCAGCGGGATCGCGGAATTAAGTACTTGCGTAATATAAGGAATTTACAGTACGGTACTTCTATATTTACTGGTATATGTACTTTGATCACTTTGAGACCCTTTAAATTGTACTTTAGAGTAATAATAATTTGAGGTGAGATAATTTTTGCAGATCATCCTCCTCTCCTATGAATTTATCACTAAAACAAAGTACATGTATGAAACATGTTATTCAATATGAGCACAACTTATTGAAATTTCACAAAAATTTGGTCCCCACAAAATAAAATGACTGCACAGTACATCTGTGACTAGACAAGAGTGGCTCCTTACTTGATCATTCTACAGCGGTGTTCCTCCAGTCGCGGTGCTGCAGCGTTGGCATCCTTTACATTCTGGGCACTCCACAAACGCTCAGCTACCACAGAGGCCCGTGGCCTAAAAATTACAACACAGAGACTTGTACATACACAGTATTGTCTACCCATTACACAGGGTGTTCATAATCTGACCACAGAGACATTTACCTAATTTTAACACTGCAATTATGATCATATGTCTTGAAACATTTACTAATTTACTTAAGTACAAAGATTTTTTAAAGCAACAATCACTTTATTTAGATCCTATTTAGTATGAAGCACTACACCTCTACATATCTGGTAGAAATGATAACAGACAAATCACTGGTGTTGGAAATAATGAAATAATCTATTTTAGAATCCTAATTAATACAAATAAAAAGTAATTTATAAGTTTAAAAATGATATACACTGATTAAAGACAATCTTCTAGCTAGGGTATATGATAAGATAAAATTATACAGTAATACAAAGTACATTTTACAGTTTCACTTTCTATATTCATGTGATATTGCTGTGGAGCTATACCTCTGTGTTTATGAGTATCAATAAATCTGACTCACCACGTCCTGGAGAGGACGTTAGTGTTGTCCACATACTCGCCCCACATACATGTCTCTCCTCCAATCACAAGCTTCTTTTGCTCAGCAGTACCTAAAGGGTCAAGGTCAAAATAATGTAGCTCATACTATTGTCAGAAAAACAAACCAATTCATTTAAAAAAATATCATTTGAAGAACATCTAATAATATTTCTAAATTATTACTATACTTGTCTATTTTAATGTCAAAGATTTATGATAAATTAATATAAATATGATAACAAAAAACTTTTAGCAATGAAAACTGTGTTAAAATACATAATGTTAATAAAAAGATTTCCATATAGATTTAAAGGTATACATTAATGGCAGACAAATGATAAGCAACATATAATTTTAACAAAAAAAATATTTTATAGACATGCTTTTTCAAGGACCTGACAGTAATAACGGTACAAATTTAAATATTATCATTGGATGTAAATGAATAAAATTATTCAGCATTTATAAATTCATACAATCCATCTAGATATATCATACCATTGAAGTTATAGGGCTCACAATTGTAATATTTTGGCCAGTCTGATCCGTAGGAAATGTAGTTAAGATACCAACAGGAAGACAAGAGAGTTTTATAGCCAAGGGAAGTAATTTTGCTCATCTCGTTTTGATAGCCTCCCTTCCAAACCTCAACGACTGTGTCTGGCCTAACCTTTTAGAATTCATAAGAACATAAAAAGAAAATGTATTTGAATGTACATGTAACTATGTTTGTAAAGAACTCAAGCTTGCTGGTATTTAGATGATAATGCTTAATTACCAATACCAAAAGTAGCATGTAATTACTGTACATAGAAGTACATATTTTCGTTGGGTCAAAATTTCATTGTTTTTAAACCAAATAAACTTGTGTTACGTAAATCTCTTTGTATTTATTAATACTTGGGTGAAAAATTTGTCATGGATTTAATTTTGTTGATATATACTGCCAACAAAAATTAAATCCTCAACGAATATTTCTGCTTCTACAGTATATATACAATCCATAACAAGCATACTGGGGTAGATATTTTGTTTATAATTATGCTCTCCTGGTAAATGACTTCAATGGTAAGATATACATATCATTACAATAACAGCCTTACATGTACACAATATGTTTTTATTTTTTTACTCATGGAACTATTCACCCTATTCATTTTCCACACACTAAAAACATGCAGGGTTAGAAGCAAGCACCACTGGACCAAGCTAATTAGCATCATGACTACAAATAGTCAACAAGAAATGTATTGGAAATTATCATAAGTGTTCTCCATGTGACAATATTTAATAAGATCAGCTTTTTTTTCCCAAAGTACAAAGGAAACACAAATGGGTTCTCAGTGGACAATACCCTTGTTCGTCAGTGGTTTGACCTTGTGACTGCAAAATTAATCTTCTTAAGTCCAGTATAGTTTAACCATAAACTTTTGACCAAATGACCTTGAACCAAAGCCACATAATTATACTTTGTATGGATACCATTGAACCAAGTTTGGTGTCTGTCTAGCATAAGATTCCCAATATATAAAGTGGACTTTGTCTACATGTCAATATCCCGAGTCATTTGACCTTTGACCTATGGTACTTATTGCTCAAGTGTGATGTCTATGTAGTAAAGAATTTCAGGTTATTTATCAGATAACACCTACAGTCTGCCGTTCAGCAGATGCAAAACAACATGCATAATAAAAACAGCCAGCCAACAACAAGAGCAAAAGTACATGTACTAAATAAGTACCAATAAAGTTGTGTGGATCACAATTATAATATTTCGGCCAGTCTATTCCATAGGAGATGTCACTAAGATACCAACACGAGGACAACAGAGTTTTGTAGCCACGGAATGTAATTATGCTCAATTCTATGTGGAATCCACTCTTCCAAACTTCAACGATCGTATCTGGATTCACCTTTAGAAAGATATATCCATCAGTGTAATGCCAGTTGTATACCCCTGGTCTTTGATTATGATAAACAACATCTCTCAGAAAAATTGGATATTTGCATTATAGGCCTGTTAACTGATATCCAACATGGAAACAATAGAACCAAACTACAGGATCTTACTGTGTTTAGAACAACCCAGTCTTACATATACATATACTCTTAGTGTGTTGAGGTCACATCATTGTTGCTTTGCTGTTATTCAAAATCAAACTACAAAAGGATTTCTTTTTCATTTTTGATCCAATTTGTTTTTCAAATGAAAAACATATAGGTATAGAAACTTCAATGGTATGATATACATTTATTGTCTGAATGTTAGCCACTGCAGTTTACATATATTAAACTACTAATGAGTAAAAATTACTGTAAAAATTTGGCTGAAATGAAAATGGAAGAGTGATACTGGTGACAGAAGACACAGTGTGACAACTTTATGACACCATGTACACAATTCATGCAGTCTTGAACATGTCATTTTGTCAAGAGAATCAGTTCAATGTATAACAAAGGCAAGTTTCATCATTTAGTATCTGTTATGCAGTGGCATAGTCTATGAATTAATTTGCACTAGTAACCACTTTCCAACATATGAAAGATCAATATTCCCAATCCAGAGAAGCAATTAATCAGCCTTATTTATTAAGTCATGCTTTTTAAAGTTTATAAAGTGAAATAAAAATGTTGAATTTTTACCAAAAAAATCATGGGGATCACAGGAATAAAAAGCCGGCCACTGGACTCCATATTTGATTAAGTCTAAATACCAGCATGCTTGAAGTACTGTCCTGTATCCTTTCAAGGTTGTCAAGAATACATGATACATGTATGCCTCATTTTTGTAAATCTCTACAATCGTCTCCTTAGAAATCTGTTTACATATACATTTAAATAATTAGATGGATGCATAAACATATTGATAGTTCAGAAATTTGTTTTAATAACCCACTATACACTGTATCCAGATGATTTTCAGTCTAGTCCTAGCTAGAAAGCTTTTTTGAGCAAGTACCATCCAAAGATAAAGCTTACGTACTATCTCATCAATCAATACTGTAGATTCCTTATTTTACCCGAGTACTAAGCCCGTGATACTGCAGTTTTGAATCAAATCGCATATTTTAAAATTGTGAGCCCCAAACTTTTGTTGTGATTCACAAAGTCAGCAACTGTCAGAAAAAAGGTGAGATTTAAAATTTGCAAGAGACACTTAATAACAATTTTACAGATATTAATTCCTCGTGTGTAATTAGGAATTTACAGTACATATTAGGTTCGTATCTCAACCATGTTGGTATTTAGAGTCAAAGTGTCTTCAAAATTTTTCCAACTGAACAATACAAGGCTTTATGCTTGTACATGTAAATGAGCAAAATCTCTACAACTCTGCTGTGTCAAAAAATTGTCAAGGTCCATTCATTATCCAGTGAGACCAAAACTGAGGACAACAGTGCCAGTGCACACAAAGTGAGTTTGTCTGGTGCAGCTTGTGATGGGAGCGATGGAGATAAATTGGGAGGACTACTTGTGAACAAAGTACATGTAATGCACACCTAAATGAGATGAAATTGTTACCAATATTTTAGCTTTGAAAATTTAGGGTAAATGAACTTCCAAAAATTTTGTTGTTGATGTTCTGTCAGTGACTTTTATAGAGAAAGATAAATTTAAATTATTTATTGATTATATACTGCACTAAATGAATGAAATTTTTTTTTAATTTTTAAGGAAAAATTCTTATAATAATCAATGTGTAAAAAATGATTAAGTTACTTAATGCTATAATAAAACAGTTTAGATATATAAATCATGAGCAACAAGTGTTAGATACAATAGAAAGGAAGGAGAAATATTTAAGACAAATACACCCAGTGAATTCCAATCCACTAAATCCATACCATTGAAGTTTCCCGGGTCACAAGCATAAAAAGCTTGCCATTGTACTCCATATTTGATTAGGTCTAAATACCAGCATGCTTGAAGTACTGTCCTGTACCCTTTCTGAGTAGTCAGGTAAACATCAAACATGTAACCCTGATTTCTATATATCTCTACAATGGCTTCCTTCGATATCTGTTATATTATGCAATGTATTAAATCAATAAATACACAATGAAATATAGTGAAAATACATAAACATGCAGTTTTGTTATACAACTTAAAAAATTGGGGTTTTTTTCCATTAAGGCATCTTAATTGATCGAAGAGTTTAAAATCTTTAAATAAAATCAAAAATTTTCAGTACACTGTTTTGGAAAAGTTTTCCTGTACACCATTTAGGTCAAAAATAGATTGTATTTGATTTCAAAATCACCTTGGCTCCATTGTCTACTACCTCCTGCCAGATCATGTAACCTTTCTTGACCCCACTCACAATATCTAACAGTCTGCAAAACAGGTTCAAAAGTATAATTGTTATTTGTGATTGAGAACATGTACTGTTTACAGTGTTTTTTTTCACCCCATGAAATTTTCACACTTCTTCACTTGCAATTCGTTTCACCCAATCAAGAATTTGCTCAAATGCTGTTGTGTTTTTAAGGAGAGATAGAATCATTTTAACAAGACCTTGGACTTTCAGTAGGATGTAACTCTATTTCTTGTGTCAAAACAAGTTCAAAAAAAAATGAAGCTGGTTTTAATTGAAATATACACTGATTGCTTAGTCTTAACTCAAAAGCCAGACAAATTTTGTTGATTTCAAAGAGCCATAGCTGAATGGCCAGCAATGAAATAGACAGGCCTACGTCACAATGCTGTTTAACAACTACCCAAATTCCAAACTATTTTTAGAATCAATAGGACAACAAGGTAGTGCCTTTCAGCAAAATAGTTCCTATACCTGCAGAGTGTATATACATTTATTGGGACATTTTAAATCAAAATGCTTGACAAATGTCAGAAAAGAGGATTTGCAATTTTAAAAGCAAGTGTCAAAATTGAATTATCATTTGAAGGAAAGAATTGAAATGTTTGATGTACACCCTTTCCAAATTTGTGAAATTCCCTACCTTTACTTTCATTTTCAGAGTTTTTCAATACAGACGCATTTTGCCGGAAAACGAATCTGACTTCACACCACAAAATTTTAACAGGAAAGAGACAATTTGATGAGTTCTCATTCAAGAGATCCCTCATTGCTGAACGAAAATTAGGGCCGGAGCTATGAACCCTAACGTTAACATTACCCCCTATGGAAAATGCATTAGTGGACTATACCCAAATATTTCCCTGTATACAGTATATAATGCATGCATTCAATACAAGCAGCACAAATAAAGTATTAAGTATAAAGTAATTTTACCTTTGCATGTAATATTCCTCCAATTTTGCATAATTAGTTCCAAAGTCCTTTTGTTTCATAAAAGCAGTAATGTTTGGATTACTTTTCCTTTTAAAATAATATTCAATAGTTTATTTCATTATGTGACCAACCTTTAGTGCACACAAGACTGCAATTAGGAAGAATTCATAATTCCTTAAATGATTGGCAACAGTTATGCATTAATATAAATATAATTACAGGTAACTCTCGATAGCTCGAAGTCCCTGGGACCAAGGAAAAACTTCGAGGTTTCAAGAGTTCGAGTGTTCAAGAGTTCGGAATTTTCCGGGTTGACCGACGGGTTTTAAAATTATTTTTACCGGATGTTATGATTAAGCCATTTATTTAGTGCTAACCTTACGCACGTGCTTATACAACGTTTTCTTTCCAGTAAAATATACAGAATTTGATGTTAATAAAACTCAATACAAACAACTATCGAATAAATTCATAATAATTTTTAATTTTATGCATTATATCAAGACCAGATTGCTCAGCACTACTGGACTGCATGCGAGACGATCGATATGTCATAAATGTGATAACTGAGTATCACCCATTGTTCCCACTTACGGGTCCTTCGCAAGCTGCAAGAACTTTTTCGGCAATAATCATTATAATGACAATGATGCTGATAAGCATAATTTTTACAGTTTTATAATTCTAAAATTTGACCATTGCTAAATATTATCGTTTCGTCTCAAATAATTTTTCATTTTCATTACGTCTCCCAATTATCGTAAAACGGTTGGTATTAATGGTTCAGGTATCGGTATGGTCAATCATTAAACAATTACCACCTTGCATGACGAGTGTCGCCTGAATAAACAACCTGTGACACGGGTCCCGCGTCTAACGCCTGGAGCAATTTAAATGACCAGGTAGGTGTTAATTAGGTATAGCGCTTCGAGATACACAGCGACTTCGAGGTATCGAGAGTAAAATACTATAGATTATGAACAACGGGACTGCAGTTTGACTTCGAGGAATCAAGGGTTTCGAGAGATCAAGAGTTCGAGAAATCAAGAGTAAATTTGCTTAGTTATATAGGGGAAAAAATCGGGACCCTAGGCTCACTTCGAGCGATCAAGAACTTCGAGCGATCGAAGTTCGAGCCATCGAGAGTTACCTGTAATTACTTTTTTGCATCATATTTATAAATAAAAAAATATCATACACATTTTTGCAAATTTTCCGGGAAATATCAGTTTATACATGTAAAAAATGTAGCAGGGGTAAATATCTGCTGAGTACTCACCAACAGTCAAAGTTGACTTCGTCACCTCCTAGGTGAACATAGTGATCGGGAAACACTTTGGCGATCTCAGCGAAGAATTTGGAGAGAAATCCATAGGAGGTCTCCAGGGATGGGTCTATGGGTCCGTATTGACCATTAGGCTTTCCACTGGAGTAACACTTTGTAAGGAGGTCTTTAATGGACTTGCCCCAAGACTGAGAGTGGCCTATATATATCAATACAGAGAAATAAACAACTGTGAATTCATTTATGTACATGTATGCATTACATAAAATATGTCTGTAGTTGTGCATGGGTTTAAAGCATTTAGAATATTTCCACTTCAATGGTTTTACATATAATTAACAAGAGATGTTTGTAAAACACTTATGCCACCCTCACTTGGAAACATCTGCGGAGAAAATGAACAGAAACTATAGATAATTGAAATTTTTCTACGTCCAAGGGGCTTAACTCTGTCGAAAATTGATTGATCGTAACCAAAATTGAACTTGACCTAGATATTAGTATGAAAAACCTGTTTACTAAATTTCATTTCAATACGTGCATCCTCTACGAAGAAAATGAACGGAAACTGCAAATAATTGGAATTTTTCTATGTCCAAGGGGCATAACTCTGTCGAAAATTGCTCGATAGAACCCCAAATCGAACTTGACCTAGATATTATTATGATAAACCTATATACCAAATTTCATTTCAGTACGTGCATTTTCTGCAAAGAAAATGAATGTAAACTGTAAATAATTGGAACTTTTCTATGTCCAAGGGGCATAACACTGTTGAAAATTGCCAAAATCAAACTTGACCAAGATAATATTATGATAAACCTGTATACCAAATTTCATTTCAATATGTGTATCCTCTGCGAAGAAAATGAACGGACACTGTTGGTGGACTGACCGACAGACCAACCAACTGGCAGACAGACAGCAGCAAAGCAATATGCCCTCCCTTCTTCAAAGGGGGGCATAAATACCGGTATGTAAGATTTTAGATTCATCATTCAGTATTCTATATGAATTAAATGAGGATGTCAGTCTGTCATAATTAAGATTAAATTTTTTGAATCCGCTTGAAAGAACATCCAATATATAATCACATAAGAGTGACCTTTTAAATGTTAAAATTTTTTATGAATAGTACAGCTGCAAAACTACATCAGCTATAATTTTATCATCGCCATGAAAAATGTGTAAATTATACCTGGTGAGTCAAATTCTGGAATAACTCTTATTCCAAGAATTCTTGCAAATTCTATGATCTCTGCTATTTGGTCCTGAGTGTATATATGTTTAGAATCATATGCTCCCTGAAAATATTAAAAGATAGTTCATATATGTTACATGTAAATAGAACTTCACAAACACAATTAGTACTGGTATTTTAGAAAATATTGTTTTGAAATCTTAAGCAATATGTCAGAAAGAAATTCTAGAAAATTCATTAATTTGCAAGAAAAGGCATACCAGTAATTTTAAAATCACTGATTTCGTTTGGCAATAAAATGATGCTTATGATAACATTACAGGTGAATTCATGCTCTGTAAATATAGGTACAATTTTTTACGTTTTTAATTACATCTTTGAAGTAAAAAAACAAATTTGGTAAACAAGTATACCTGGTATGTAAATTCCCCTTGTGACTTCTAAATACAGTTCAAACCAAAGACTCACAATCTGTTCTCACAGGTCGTTTTTTTATATTACATCACTGATACAAAACTTCACATTATTAAATATTTACCATAGTTGCCATATCAGGGAAGTTGTTACTAGTGTAGGGGAAGGACTGATCGTCAACAATGTGCCAGTGGAAGACATTGAATTTACTCTGAGACATGGCAAGCTGAAAAAATCAGGATTATCTATACATGTACATGTAGTTTTAAGATATTAAGATACAAATTAAGATTCACTAAATATCTACAACTAAATATATACTTTTCAATAGTCACAAAGCAAATGAAAATTGTTTAACTGTTAATGCCTATTAAATTATTGTATTATATTTTATTGTTTGCCATTTTTACAAAAAATTGAAACAATACATGACTGCAATTATGTTCTTCTAACATTTTTTCAATTTTGTAACTCTGTATAATTTTTCTTGATCTCCTTTGTTTTACTTCCCCTACTTCTATAATAGTTTACCAGATTTTGTTTGATGATGGAAACATCCAGGAAATGTCTGGATGTGTCCAATAGAAGTCCTCTGTGCTGGAAACGAGGGTAGTCAACTATTGTTGTACCATTCACTGTGAACTACAAAATAAAGTAAAGCAACAGAGTAGTATACAATTTATATCATTGTACAATGTATATTATCCCTTCATTTGCTACATGTGCACAATTCACATTCCTCTGCTTAAAAGTTTATAATCTAAGTACTGGAGAATTTATTGATATGAAATTGATATGAAATCATCGGCATGCTATCTTATCTGCACACATCTATATTTTGACAACCATACTTGACATAAATATAATTCATACAGTTTCCATTATTTGATTTTAAAACAAGAATAGAATTCCTGGGTCCCCCGCCGGTCAAGCAGTATACTAGTATCGAGTCCATCGACCAAGGCTGATTTAGGAACTTGACCAAGGTATTAGTGGTATAAACATTTAGTATAAATTTAATGAAAATCCGTAAAAATTTGTTGGCATGAGAGCGCTTACAAGACCAATTTTCGGATAAACTAGAGTCATTATTGTGGTCAAAGTCCCATAACTCCAACAAAAAGGATCGACCAATGCTGATTTTCGAACTTGACCAAAATATTAGTGGTATAAACATTTGGTATAAATTTAATGAAAATCCGTCAAAATTTGTAGGCATGAGAGCGCTTACAAGGTAAATTTTTGGATAAAACAGAGTCATTATTGCGGTCAAAGTCTCATAACTCCAACAAAAAGTATAGACCAATGCTGATTTTCGAACTTGACCAAGGTATTAGTGGTATAAACATTTGGTATAAATTTAATGAAAATCTGTCAAAATTTGTAGGCATGAGAGCGCTTACAAGGTCAATTTTTTGATAAAACAGAGTCATTATTGCGGTCAAAGTCCTATAACTCCAACAAAAAGTATCGACCAATGCTGATTTTCGAACTTGACCAAAGTATTAGTGGTATAAACATTTGGTATAAATTTAATGAAAATCCGTCAAAATTTGTAGGCATGAGAGCGCTTACAAGGTCAATTTTTGGATAAAACAGAGTCATTATTGCGGTCAAAGTCTCATAACTCCAACAAACTCCAACAAAAAGTATAGACCAATGCTGATTTTCGAACTTGACCAAGGTAATAGTGGTATAAATTTAATGAAAATCCGTCAAAATTTGTAGGCATGAGAGCGCTTACAAAAAAGTGTGACGGACGGACACACGGACGCACGGACGCACGGACACACGGACGCACGGACGGACGCCCGGCATTTCTATGTCCCCGCACCGCGTTGCGGCGGGGGACAATAATCAAAGTTACACTTTGTAGCTAGAACAAGAAAAAACTGACAGGAAAAGAAATTAAGCTGAATAGTCGGGAAAAAAAGAAAATATGTGTTGTTAAAGAATTAAATTAAAAGTTAAATATCTTAAGTTCATACCATATCTTTACTTTGTTGCAGAACAAGCTGACTGAATGTTTCTATGCCCCGCAAGGCACCCCAGACACTGTTAGAGTTGAGAGTGGCTCCAGATGAACTAATGGTCAGGTTATCTGTTAAAATCCATTAAATCAGTTGCTATGTTACAGTTCAATAAAATTTTGAAATATCAATATTTACAAGTGATATCTTTGTAATGCTTTATTGCATCCAAACTAACAAGTAAATAAAATGTAATATATTTGCAAATATGACATTTACAAAATATGCTTTTTCCAGAACCCAGTTATAGGTATAGTAAGTCTGTCCCAAGTTATTGCTTCTGTCACTTAATGATGATTTTTAATAAAAATAAACATAATTATCAATGAAGCACAATTCAAATCGATAAAAGGGAAAAAACTCCAAATTTTCTTCATTAATACATTGTCTGTTCATCCCTAGAAAATTTTAAATGAACAAAAACAAATGTCCTACAGAGATTCAAAGTGGGAAATATTTACATCTTATCTCCATTTGGAAGTACTCAGGAATCCTTGCACCATTTTTTTTAATGTTATCACCTGGGGTAATTAATGTTGTTTGCATTGCAAAATCACTGTTGATTTTCTATATTGGGTTGTGTATTGAAACCTTAAGCGGTAGAAAGGGCTTTTCATGATCCAGATTATTTGCATTCTAGTGAATGCATGTAGTTTGGGCCCAAATATATTTATGATTATAAGATATTACGCAAAAAGTTGTGAAAGCAATACTTGGGACAGAGTATAGTAAATGTATTGTCAGTTCATAAACTTACATGACTCATCCATTCCAAGGTAAGGGTACTGATCACACTTGTTTTTGACGTTGACATCCAGCGCTGTTAGTGAGCCCGCTTTAAACTTGGGATGAAACTTGAGAACCTCCTCTCTGAATCCAAAAATTATTGTCTGATAGCGGAAGAAAGCGGATGACAAAATATCGCAGCTCTGTCCCGTGGCTCTGAATTTAAATGCATTCCGATTGATTGTAAACGTGTCGCTTGTAGAAGAATACTGCTGAGGCATGGGCCATGGCATGCCATTAGATGCTGTGACCGACACAGTTTCCCTCTCTCGGTACTCCCCATTGCTGAAAACCAATCCAACAATGCAAGCAAAATGAAAGAGGGCGAATGTCCGCGCCATGTTGAGATTGGTCACATGAGTAGTTTCGCATCACATGACATCGATCTGGTGAGATAATCAGTCGATCCTTGTATCATTCGAACTACAAGTTGGGTGGATTCTGTATGGGCTTTATATACAGTGAGGTTGCCTTTAACGAATCGTCTCCGTTAACGAATCACTTTCAGATAAACAATTCTGTATTTTTCTATCAAAGGTTCAATATTTAACTTAACATATCCTGTCATGTAGAGTTATTCTTGTTTTAATTATTTATCATGAAATTATTCAATTTTATCTTGTTTTATATCGTAATTTCTAAACATACATGAACAAGCTTTTTGAAGACGCAGACAAAAAGCATGCGTGCAGCTGACTACTTTCACTTTTCGGTTGAGCTCTGATTTGGTACAGATGTTTAATAAAATTATCTGACTACAAGCACTGAAAGCGTCAAACATTTTATTAATCAGAGAATAATTATATTAGCTATAATGTTGTGGGTAGTCAGGGTTCCAATAACGAATCACCGAGATGCGGGGATCATGGAGGGATTATGTCAAAATTAATAGATACCGCTACGGTTATTTGCACATCTGCTTCAATAAAAACAAAAACAAAACCCAGAAACAACAATAAAAAAAATTAAAAAACACATCTCATTCCCATTTTCTAAAACATTTTTCCATTCGATTATGATTTCAACCATATATTTTGGTTTCCCCAATTCCCCGTATTAATACGGATATTTAACGTTATTAATTTAAAAACCCATTACAAATTAAAGTTATTCGTATTCGATGACATTTAGTAGTTTATTTCCTAAAAATATAATTTTCCTTGAACATGGATCAAGTTTGCAGATTCACTATACTTTTTTAATTTTGTTTTAAAAATATTTCATAAGTACAAAAGATCGCTGATTACATGTACATGTACAGGTCATGGAAAATATTTATTTTCCTTGAACACCTATCCAGCTTGCACATTCAGTCATTTCTAGATTTGTTTGAAAATATTTCATAGTACAAATGATTGCCGATTTAAAATGTCTGTCTTTCCGGTATCTATCGGTGGAGGTTCCTTTTTTTTTCTTGCTGGATGTCAATTCTGGGTCCTGTTTTTTGGTTGCTTAACTATACAATCACTAAACACATTTCTAGGCAATTTTGTGTATTTTATTTTGTTTACTTTAAAATCGCCCTAGGATATGCTTCTAGATTTTTTAAAACCTTTTTTTTATAATTAGTTACCGTGTGTATTCAAACTTCAACTTTTCTAACGTACGTGCTAAAAAATCTTTAAAAAATTCTGAATGGCTAAATATTTTTGAATAAACAAAGAAAAAAAGAGCAGAAATTTAAATTCATTTTAATATATATTTTTATATTCTTCAAGTTTCTATATGTTTATTTTTTTTTAAGTGTCGTTGCGCCGCATTAAAAAACTGTGGTGCTTTCAAAGCAGTGCAACGGATAGAAAACCCGTGGGTTCCGACGATGATATATGTTATAAAAACCCAATCTGATACAGTATTTAATTAATATCGACACATAAATTCAATGCAAATAACTTAAACCCGTTGCGACACAAACTTCATCATTCTGTGAGTTCTATGAACTGAATAACGTCACTTGTCTATGCAATTTTGGGAAAACCCTCGTATATCGTATGTCGGTTTTTTCTCGATCCATTTGCATGCCATTGTATATCTATTTGTAATTTCATGAAAAAATGTTCATATACATGTATCTCATAAAATTAACAATATTGATGACTTACAATGACTAAAAACTAAATGATTTTTAATGAATTGGTGGATCAAAGTTTACAAATCATGCAGTCATTTTTTTTACCATGGAATTCATTGCTATTTTTTCATGAATTGTCGGGTTCAATAGAATGAACACTTAATTCGAAATGAAAAAAAATATTAGCCTTTCCATTTTTCTTATTCATGCTTTAAAGCGTATTAAAACGTAAAAAAAATATTTCGACACTGTCCCTACCAAAAAATAATCAGCTGTATATCACGTGATTCGGTAATGGAGAAAATGATTCGCTAAAGGAGAAAACATCGTTCATCAAAGTACAGCGATAATTTTTGTTTAATCATTGGTTGTTGAGAAAGAAATATATGATGTTATGAGTCAAGTATGGTACAATAAAACAATGTTGTATTATGACTTTAACTCGGGCTTGGTTACGTACTATCAACGCGAATTTACTTAGTGATTCGTTAATGGCGACCTCACTGTAGTATTCACTGTGCAGAAAAACTCGTAATAAACCAGTTTTCATGTGAGATCGCTGGAACATGCAACTGGACATAACCATCCAAGGAAAGGCGATCGTGGATGAAAATAGCTGATATGTCGACAGAGAATAGTATGTATAAGCGACTTTTGTAAACGTTGTGGTAAATAGATAGCCAGTGATGTACTTTAATGGTAGATCAGCCGCTTGGAATGCGCAGAAGGAGTTGATGCATCTCATAGCTTTTCTTTACGACGCTTATTCTGATGACCGATCATGTACGTGTGTAAATTTAAAAGTTATCGTTACCAAACTTGAACAGCAGTGTTACCGTGAAAGTTTATAGGCCTATATGTTCGTTATAATATTCATGGAAAAGGAACAGCCAGCCTCGCTGTAAATGTTGATTGATCTCAAGCAGACGAAATCGTGAGAAGACGCTTAATTTTCTATTTCGTGAATCAAATAATGTGTTTTGTTTATTTTTTAAAGTTAAACTTTCAATTTTTTATATTCACAAGGTTGCATTTTGTTTGCTGACAATAAAACAGACACAACTTTACATTTTCTTGACAGTGTTTATCTTGGAAATTCCCGTTCTATAAATAGTGTTAGATCAGAACAGTTGAGAAAAGTAGATCCGGCAAAAATTTTATTGATGCAGGTATCAAAGAAATTTTTCGACCAATCAGAAGCGCCGATATCTCATCAAACGAATAAATATTAAATGATAATAAGACCTTGGACTTTCAGTAGGGCGTAGCTATCTATTCCCTGCGTCAAAAAAGGTTAAAAATGACGCGGTTTCAAGCGAAATATGCACCGATGGCGTATACGTAGTCTTAGCTTAAAGAGTCTCGCTCCTTAGGTTTTAGCCATTTTGGGGTCACCTCTAATATGAAAATTCTGCATCACATATTAATTTTAGTAGTACATGTATATTTATATTTTACGATGCCAAATAATCTTTATGAATAAAATTGTTTAAATAAAATTACATTTTTACAGGGTTTAGTAAGGGAGTATGTTTTGTGACGGAAGGTTTTCAAGAAGAAAATGAACAATTTAACTCAATAGTTTTAGAGTACTGTTAGTTTAGCTTCATAGTTTTCAGCGCAGACCAAACTTCTAGATAGCTTGTGTATTACGATATATTTAAGCTGTTCTGAAAAACATATTTGAACAATATTTTGATATTTCTATCGATATATTTTGGCATATTTAGCTTTTATTTCATAGAAGTTAAGAAAAAATTAACTACAATTTTGGCCTAAAATTAGCTTATTTCATGCTATATCTCAAATTTTTGAGATGTGACCCCTACTTTTTTTTACTTTTACATGAGGCATTAAATGTATGTCTAGTTGTATGCAAAGGTTTGGAAAGATGACATTAATAATATTTTTGTATTTGCGTTATAATTTGATTACTCCAAAATTTTGTAATAATCTTAACACGTGTTGTTAAGGTTTTTTAAACTTTAAATTTGATATTACTTTTAAAGTCACTACATGTGTTAAACTTCATATTGTATCAAAATCATTATTAAATAATAGTTCAGACTATTAATATTTTCCATCCCAAATTTAAATAAATTAGCGTATTAATCCGCTTGACGTTAAATGTAAATTCTGTGCAATTTAATGTCATTTCTTTAAATAAAGGGCCATATTTTGTACTTTAAGTTGTAGAAAATTAAATTATAAGGAATACGCAGTTTATGAAGCGTAAACTGCCCCAAGTTATGTTATAATCGTATAACTTAGAACTTAAATTCATTCTTGAAGATAATAAGTTACAACATATTGGCCAGGAGTTTTGTCTATTTTTGACTGATAAAATACATCTGTACCATTCCTAGTCTCTCTCTCCCCTCTGTTTTCTCTCTCTATCAAAAAAAAAAAGAAAGGTAATATAAAACATGTCTTTTGACCTCTTGTTTTAAGTGATGTCAATTGAATATAGGCATCCAGCTTACTTTTCCCTACCCTGAGTGATTCAGGTGACCTTAAAATTATGACATCATATAATAGATAGGGCCTATAGCACCAAAACTACAATCTCAAAACATATTCAATACTAGATCTTGACCTTAAATCAATGTACCGGTTTAAACAATATGCATGTACCTAAATATACAGATACATGTATACACATTATCATTCATGTCTTTGTTTTCAATCAATAAAAACAAATTTGATGTGCATGTGTATAAAGAACTTTCAATTTATTAGCACTATTCAGAAACAAAAAATGTTTAAACACAATTTCAATGAAACATCTCTCAAATAGTTAAGAGTATTTGACAAAATGCAAATAAAGCTTATTTCAAACCATAATGGAATAAAATCTTGGATTTTCTCTTCTACTAGCATATATAATTCCAGATAGAGAAAAATCATACTGAATGGAATGTTTAAAGAAAACTCACACAATTTACGCAATTTTAATATACAAAGCATTCAAGGTTTTAAAAATAAAAAAAATAATATGTCAAACTGTGCAGTTATTTATATCTACAAGCTTAAAGCAACTAATTCTGATAAGCAGTAAGAAATTCAGATTGCGTGTACATGTACAAGCAAGTAAATGCATTAAAAAGATATAAATATTTCACGCTAAACACCTTTTTAAGAAAAAAATATGTTCTTTCACTCTTTCAGCGACTATGGTAAATATGAACAAAAATGAGTGACAACAGGCCCTTTTTTGCAGGATTTGTTAAATATCCGGTAAATGAGAATATGAATACATGAAAATCACAGTAAAAAAAATCACAGAATATTCCATCAATACATTGAGAAGTATATATTTACAAATACATAAAGTAATCTCTATAATGACTAAATACATGTACATGTATATTATTTAAACACGAAATTTGGTGCTCTTCAATGGTTTAAGTATCTTGACAATTTAAGTTCAAATGGACATCAATAATAATTTGAGCTCATCAAAACTGTCCAAGAAACTGAGAAAAGGAGAGTAAACACTTAAAAAAAAAAAAGAAATTAACAGTATGTGTGTATATATCAGAACTCCCCTTATTAAGTATACATGTATAAATGCGTCTTTCTTGTCAACAGACAGGTAAACTGTGTCCTCTTAGGTTCCATTCTCTCTCTAGAATTTACACAGGTTCATGTATAGAGTACTCCTGGGAACAATAGCCCGGTCCATTCACTGCCTCAGCAGGGAAACCCCTCCTGGAAACAAAAATCACATACACATGTACATGTAAGCCAAAATTGCCATAATCATTTGGGATGAAAGTAATAGATTCATAACCCCCATTAAGTGAGTCTGAATTCAAATACAGCATGCATGTACATGTACTTCTATATTTACTGGTATTTGTACTTTTATCATTTTGAGACACATGTACTTTGAATTGTACTTTAGAGTAATAATAATTTGTAATAATAATAATAATTTGAGGTGAGATAATTTTTGCAGATCACCCTCCTCTCCTATGAATTTATCATTAAAACAAAGTATATGTATGAAACATGTTATTCAATATGAGCACAACTTATTGAAATTTCACAAAAATTTGGTCCCCACAAAATAAAATGACTGCACAGTAGTGAGTACATCTGTGACTAGACAAGAGTGCCTCCTTACTTGATCATTCTACAGCGGTGTTCCTCCAGTCGCGGTGCTGCAGCATTGGCATCCTTTACATTCTGGGCACTCCACAAACGCTCAGCTACCACAGAGGCCCGTGGCCTAAAAATTACAACACAGAGACTTGTACATACACAGTATTGTCTACCCATTACACAGGGTGTTCATAATCTGACCACAGAGACATTTATCTATCTTTAACACTGCAATTATGATCATATGTCTTTAAACATTTACTAATTAACTCAAGTACAAAGATATCTTAAAGCAACAATCACTTTATTTAGATCCTATTTAGTATGAAGCACTACTCCTCTACATATCTGGAGGAAATGATAACAGACAAATCACTGGTGTTGTAAATAAAGAAATAATCTATTTTAGAATCCTAATTAATACAAATAAGAAGTAATTTATAAGTTTGAAAATGATATACACTAATTAAAGACAATCTTCTATCTAGGGTACATGTATATGATATGATCAAATTGTACAGTAATACAAAGTACATTTTACAGTTTCACTTTCTATATATTCATGTGATATTGCTGTGGAGCTATATATCTATGAGTATCAATAAATCTGACTCACCACGTCCTGGAGAGGACGTTAGTGTTGTCTACATACTCGCCCCACATACAGGTCTCTCCTCCAATCACAAGCTTCTTTTGCTCAGCAGTACCTAAAGGGTCAAGGTCAAAATAATGTAGCTCATACTATTGTCAGAAAAACAAACCAATTCAATAAAAAAATATCATTTGAAGAACATCTAATATATTTCTAAATTAATACTATACTTGTCTATTTGAATGTCAAAGATTTATGATATATTAATATAAATATGATAACAAAAAACTTTTAGCAATGAAAACTGTGTTAAAATACATAATGTTAATGAAAAGATTTCCAGATAGATTTAAAGGTATACATTGATGGCAGACAAATGATAAGCAACATATAATTCTAACAAAATAAAAAAAAATTTATAGACATGCTTTTTCAAGGACCTGAAAGTAATAACGGTACAAATTTAAATATTATCATTGGATGTAAATGAATAAAATTATTCAGCATTTATAAATTCATACCATCCATCTAGATATATCATACCATTGAAGTTATAGGGCTCACAATTGTAATATTTTGGCCAGTCTGATCCGTAGGAAATGTAGTTAAGATACCAACAGGAAGACAAGAGAGTTTTATAGCCAAGGGAAGTAATTTTGCTCATCTCGTTTTGATAGCCTCCCTTCCAAACCTCAACGACTGTGTCTGGCCTAACCTTTTAGAATTCATAAGAACATAAAAGAAAATGTATTTGAATGTACATGTAACTATGTTTGTAAAGAACTCAAGCTTGCTGGTATTTAGATGATAATGCTTAATTACCAATACCAAAAGTAGCATGTAATTACTGTACATAGAAGTACATATTTTCGTTGGGTCAAAATTTCATTGTTTTTAAACCAATAAACTTTCGTTACCTAATCTCTTTGTATTTATTAATACTTGGGTGAAAAATTCGTCATGGATTTAATTTTGTTGATATATACTGCCAACGAAAATTAAATCCTCAACGAATATTTCTGCCTCTAGAGTATATATACAATCCATAACAAGCATACTGGGGTAGATATTTTGTTTATAATTATGCTCTCCTGGTAAATGACTTCAATGGTAAGATATACATATCGTTACAATAACAGCCTTACATGTACACAATATGTTTTTATTTTTTTACTCATGGAACTATTCACCCTATTCATTTTCCACACACTAAAAACATGCAGGGTTAGAAGCAAGCACCACTGGACCAAGCTAATTAGCATCATGACTACAAATAGTCAACAAGAAATGTATTGGAAATTATCATATGTGTTCTCCATGTGACAATATTTAATAAGATCAGCTTTTTTTTCCCAAAGTACAAAGGAAACACAAATGGGTTCTCAGTGGACAATACCTTTGTTCGTCAGTGGTTTGACCTTGTGACTGCAAAATTAATCTTTTTAAGTCCAGTATAGTTTAACCATAAACTTTTGACCAAATGACCTTGAACCAAAGCCACATAATTATACTTTGTATGGATACCATTGAACCAAGTTTGGTGTCTGTCTAGCATAAGATTCCCAATATATAAAGTGGACTTTGTCTGTATGTCAATATCCCGAGTCATTTGACCTTTGACCTATGGTACTTATTGTTCAAGTGTGATGTCTATGTAGTAAAGAATTTCAGGTTATTCATCAGATAACACCTACAGTCTGCCGTTCAGCAGATGCAAAACAACATGCATAATAAAAACAGCCAGCCAACAACAAGAGCAAAAGTACATGTACTAAATAAGTACCAATAAAGTTGTGTGGATCACAATTATAATATTTAGGCCAGTCTATTCCATAGGAGATGTCACTAAGATACCAACACGAGGACAAGAGAGTTTTGTAGCCACGGAATGTACATGTAATTATGCTCAATTCTATGTGGAATCCACTCTTCCAAACTTCAACGATCGTATCTGGATTCACCTTTAGAAAGATATATCCATCAGTGTAATGCCAGTTGTATACCCCTGGTCTTTGATTATGATAAACAACATCTCTCAGAAAAATTGGATATTTGCATTAGGCCTGTTAACTGATATCCAACATGGAAACAATAGAACCAAAATACAGGATCTTACTGTGTTTAGAACAACCCAGTCTTACATAAACATGTACTCTTAGTGTGTTGAGGTCACATCATTGTCGCTTTGCCATTTTAAAATTTGAAGTTATTCAAAATCAAACTACAAAAGGATTACTTTTTCATATTTGATCCAATTTTTTTTTCAAATAAAAAACATGTAGGTATAGAAACTTCAATGGTATGATATACATTTATTGTCTGAATGTTGGCCACTGTAGTTTACATATATTAAACTACTAATGAGTAAAAATTACTGTAAAAATTTGGCTGAAATGAAAATGGAAGAGTGATACTGGTGACAGAAGACACAATGTGACAACTTTATGACACCATGTACACAATTCATGCAGTCTTCAACATGTCATTTTGTCAAGAGAATCAGTTCAATGTATAACAAAGGCAAGTTTCATCATTTAGTATCTGTTATGCAGTGGCATAGTCTATGAATTAATTTGCACTAGTAACCACTTTCCAACATATGAAAGATCAATATTCCCAATCCAGAGAAGCAATTAATCAGCCTTATTTATTAAGTCATGCTTTTTAAAGTTTATAAAGTGAAATAAAAATGTTGAATTTTTACCAAAAAAATCATGGGGATCACAGGAATAAAAAGCCGGCCACTGGACTCCATATTTGATTAAGTCTAAATACCAGCATGCTTGAAGTACTGTTCTGTATCCTTTCAGGGTTGTCAAGAATACATGATACATGTATGCCTCATTTTTGTAAATCTCTACAATCGTCTCCTTAGAAATCTGTTTACATATACATTTAAATAATTAGATGGATGCATAAACATATTGATAGTTCAGAAATTTGTTTTAATAACCCACTATAAACTGTATCCAGATGATTTTAAGTCTAGTCCTAGCTAGTAAGCTTTTTTGAGCAAGTACCATCCAAAGATAAAGCTTATGTACAATCTTAACAATCAATACTGTAGATTCCTTATTTTACCCGAGTACTAAGCCCGTGATACTGCAGTTTTGAATCAAATCGCATATTTTAAAATTGTGAGCCCCAAACTTTTGTTGTGATTTCACAAAGTCAGCAACTGTCAGAAAAAAGGTAAGATTTAAAATTTGCAAGAGACACTTAATAGCAATTTTACGCATATTAGTTCCCCGTGTGTATATAATTAGGAATTTACAGTACATATTAGGTTCGTATCTCAACCATGTTGGTATTTAGAGTCAAAGTGTCTTCAAAATTTTTCCAACTGAACAATACAAGGCTTTATGCATGTAAATGAGCAAAATCTCTACAACTCTGCGGTGTCAAAAAATTGTCAAGGTCAATTCATTATCCAGTGAGACCAAAACTGAGGACAACAGTGCCAGTGCACACAGAGTGAGTTTGTCTGGTGCAGATTGTGATGGGAGCGATGGAGATAAATTGGGAGGACTACTTGTGAACAAAGTACATGTAATGCATACCTAAATGAGATGAAATTGTTACCGGTATTTTAGCTTTGAAAATTTAGGGTAAATGAACTTCCAAAAATTTTGTTGTTGATGTTCTGTCAGTGACTTTTATGGAGAAAGATAAATTTAAATTATTTATTGATTATATACTGCACTAAATGAATGAAATTTTTTTTTAATTTTTAAGGAAAAATTCTTATAATAATCAATGTGTTAAAAATGATTAAGTTACTTAATGCTATAATAAAACAGTTTAGATATATAAATTATGAGCAACTAGTGTTAGATACAATAGAAAGGAAGGAGAAATATTTAAGACAAATACACCCAGTGAATTCCAATCCACTAAATCCATACCATTGAAGTTTCCCGGGTCACAAGCATAAAAAGCCTGCCATTGTACTCCATATTTGATTAGGTCTAAATACCAGCATGCTTGAAGTACTGTCCTGTACCCTTTCTGAGTAGTCAGGTAAACATCAAACATGTAACCCTGATTTCTATATATCTCTACAATGGCTTCCTTCGATATCTGTTATATTATGCAATGTATTAAATCAATAAATACACAATGAAATATAGTGAAAATACATAAACATTCAGATTTGTCATACAATTTAAAAAATTTGGGTTTTTTTTGTTAAGGCATCTTAATTGATCGAAGAGTTTAAAATCTTTGAATACTAGTAAAATCAAAAATTTTAAGTACACTGTTTTGGAAAAGTTTTCCTGTAATTTAGGTCAAATACTTGATTTCAAACTCACCTTGGCTCCATTGTCCACTACCTCCTGCCAGATCATGTAACCTTTTTTGACCCCACTCACAATATCTAACAGTCTGCAAAACAGATTCAAAAGTATATAAATTTAATTTGTGATTGAGAACATGTACTGTTTACGGTTTTTTTTTTGCCCGATGAAAGGACTATGTGTGGTTTTATGCATTTTTTGCCCCCAAAATTAAAGTTTTATAAAGTGCTTTAAAAATAAGGGTATAGATAGTTAGAATCATATTAAAAATAGGGGTGCAAAAGGTTATCACCACAGTGACGTCATAATGTAGAAATGACGTCATGAAGATTGCCTAATTTTGATAAATTGATGTTTTGAAGTGAAATATGGGTGTTTTCCGATGGTTTTCGACTGGGAAACATTGAGCGCAGGCTAGCTCAAGTACCATTTTTTAGTATAATGTGTATAATTATCTGAATAAAAACATATGTTAAAATCTTACTTGAGCAGACCTGCGCTCTATACTTCCGTATGCAAAATATAAAGCAAAAATGAAAATATTGTAACGGGAAAAGGGGGGTTGAAATACAAATGCAATAAATGATTATTTTCCCTTTTGTTACTAAATTACGTGGGCTCTGTACCTTTAATCAGTTGACAAAACAATGCAATGTAAAAGTTAAACAAATATTTATTATACTGATAATACAATGATAAACAACGCAAGTACACGAATGGCACCTTCTGGAATGCGGAAGGTGTAACTTTTGTCAGGTTGGAGCTTGGCACTGGTATTATCCTACGTGAATAACAATTCAACTATAATTGTAAGGACAAAATAGATATAAGGACTATAATATGCATATTTCGGGTGTAACAGGCATACGCCTTAGATATGGGAAGGTCCACGACGGGTAGGTGCTTCCTAAACTAAGATAAACAATGACAAGGAAGTGAAGGGGCACTACGGTAAATATGGGTATAATATCCTCTGGAAATAATTGGAGAAGGTGCAGTAATCTTCTGCACCTTTGAAGGGTAAGGTTCAGGTGCTGCTGGGCCATATTTGGGAGAAAAGTAGAGTGGTAACGGGAGCAGAAGACAGAAGGAAGACCCGATTTCTATCAGTACCTCATTTATATAGTCTATATTTGCCAGCCAACCAGCGCGCGGCTTGCACTATGCGTCAGAATATGCTGACGAAAAATGGAGGGAATACAGAGTACACTGGTTTGCGTTTGCGTAAAGTATGGACGAAATGACAACAATAATGATTGAATAAAGTAAAGAAAACGGTACGGTAAGCATAAATATGCAATGTTCTTCTTTTGTATCAATGCTATTGCATCACTCATGGTGTATTAGACTATAATGTAAAATGTAATCAAGAGACAAATGGTTTTTGTGTCAAAACATGGCGTACACTCGTAAATACGGAATACACATTATTCCATAAATTAATCATATCATACTATCCGTAGCATCGGAAATAATGGCATATAAATAGATAAATATATTTTATGTACACCGTATAAATACAGGAACTGGTTATTGGTACAGGGCTATACCAATTTCATAACATCATTTTCAATTGTTTACAAATTTGCGGGAATAAGGTCATTTAGTTGACGTCATAGATAAATAGCGAATGAGCAATGGTGGTTAAAATCAAGATTAAAGTGATAGGCGTCCACTGTACAATGATTTATGAAGATTTGATTTTTATACGACACTATTTAAAAATTGATTAAAATTGGGGGCAGATAATTGACCATACCGCACATAGTCCTTTTCACTCTTCTTCACTTGCAAATCGTTTCACCCCATCAAGAATTTGCTCAAACGCTGTTGTGTTTTTAAAGAGAGATAGAATCATTTTAACAAGACCTTGGACTTTCAGTAGGATGTAACTCTATTTCTTGTGTCAAAACAAGTTCAAAATGAAGCTGGTTTTATTTGAAATATACACTGATTGCATAGTCTTAACTCCAAAGCCAGACAAATTTTGCTGATTTCAAAGAGCCATAGCTGAATGGCCAGCAATGAAATAGAAAGGCTTACGTCACAATGCTGTTTGACACAACTACCCAAAATTCCAAGCTCCTGTTAAAATGGTTCTAATATGAGACATTGGAAATCCCCCAGTCTTAAATTCACCCAAGGGTGAAAGGGAGCAAATAAAACGAGGACAAATATTTCCCTGTATACAATACATAATGCATGCATTCAATACAAGCAGCACAAATAAAGTATTTTTTGTAATTTTACCTTTGCATGTAATATTCCTCCAATTTTGCATAATCCGTTCCAAAGTCCTTTTGTTTCATAAAAGCAGTAATGTTTGGATTACTTTTCCTTTTAAAATAGTATTCAATAGTTTATTTCATTATGTGATCAACCTTTAGTGCACACAAGACAGCAATTAGGAAGAATTCATAATTTCTTAAATGACTGGCAACAGTTACACATTAATGTAAATATAATTAATTACTTTTTTGCATAATATTTACAAATAAAAAAATATCATACACATTTATGCAAATTTTCTGGGAAATTTTAGTTTATACATGTAAAAAATGTAGCAGAGGTAAATATCTGCTGAGTACTCACCAACAGTCAAAGTTGACTTCGTCACCTCCTAGGTGAACATAGTGATCGGGAAACACTTTGGCGATCTCAGCGAAGAATTTGGAGAGAAATCCATAGGAGGTCTCCAGGGACGGGTCTATGGGTCCGTATTGACCATTAAGCTTACCACTGGAGTAACACTTTGTTAGGAGGTCTTTAATGGACTTACCCCAAGACTGAGAGTGGCCTATATATATCAATACAGAGAAATAAACAACTGTGAATTCATTTATGTACATGTATGCATTACATAAAATATGTCTGTAGTTGTGCATGGGTTTAAAGCATTTAGAATATTTCCACTTCAATGGTTTTACATATAATTAACAAGAGATGTTTGTAAAACACTTATGCCCCCCTCACTTGGAAACATCTGCGGAGAAAATGAACAGAAACTATAGATAATTGAAATTTTTCTACGTCCAAGGGGCTTAACTCTGTCGAAAATTGATTGATCGTAACCAAAATTGAACTTGACCTAGATATTAGTATGAAAAACCTGTTTACTAAATTTCATTTCAATACGTGCATCCTCTATGAAGAAAATGAACGGAAACTGCAAATAATTGGAATTTTTCTATGTCCAAGGGGCATAACTCTGTCGAAAATTGCTCGATAGAACCCAAAATCGAACTTGACCTAGATATTATTATGATAAACCTATATACCAAATTTCATTTCAGTACGTACATTTTCTGCAAAGAAAATGAATGTAAACTGTAAATAATTGGAACTTTTCTATGTCCAAGGGGCATAACTCTGTTGAAAATTGCCAAAATCAAACTTGACCAAGATAATATTATGATAAACCTGTATACCAAATTTCATTTCAATATGTGTATCCTCTGCGAAGAAAATGAACGGACACTGTTGGTGGACTGACCGACAGACCAACCAACCGACAGACAGACAGCAGCAAAGCAATATGCCCTCCCTTCTTCGAAGGGGGGCATAAATATGTAAGATTTTAGATTCATCATTCAGTATTCTATATGAATTAAATGAGGATGTCAGTCTGTCATAATTAAGATTAAATTTTTTGAATCCGCTTGAAAGAACATCCAATATATAATCACATAAGAGTGACCTTTTAAATGTTAAAATTTTTTATGAATAGTACAGCAGCAAAACTACATCAGCTATAATTTTATCATCGCCATGAAAAATGTGTAAATTATACCTGGTGAGTCAAATTCTGGAATAACTCTTATTCCAAGAATTCTTGCAAATTCTATGATTTCTGCTATTTGGTCCTGAGTGTATATATGTTTAGAATCATATGCTCCCTGAAAATATTAAAAGATAGTTCATATATGTTACATGTAAATAGAACTTCACAAACACAATTAGTACTGGTATTTTAGAAAATATAGTTTTGAAATCTTAAGCAATATAACAGAAAGAAATTCTAGAAAATTCATTAATTTGCAAGAAAAGGCATACCAGTAATTTTAAAATCACTGATTTCGTTTGGCAATAAAATGATGCTTATGATAACATTACAGATGAATTCATGCTCTGTAAATATAGGTACAATTTTTTACGTTTTTAATTACATCTTTGAAGTAAAAAAACAAATTTGGTAAACAAGTATACCTGGTATGTAAATTCCCCTTGTGACTTCTAAATACAGTTCAAACCAAAGACTCACAATCTGTTCTCACAGGTCGTTTTTTTATATTACATCACTGATACAAAACTTCACATTATTAAATATTTACCATAGTTGCCATATCAGGGAAGTTGTTACTAGTGTAGGGGAAGGACTGATCGTCAACAATGTGCCAGTGAAAGACATTAAATTTACTCTGAGACATGGCAAGCTGAAAAAATCAGGATTATCTATACATGTACATGTAGTTTTAAGATATTAAGATACAAATTAAGATTCACTAAATATCTACAACTAAATATATACTTTTCAATAGTCACAAAGCAAATGAAAATTGTTTAACTGTTAATGCCTATTAAATTATTGTATTATATTTTATTGTTTGCCATTTTTATAAAAAATTGAAACAATACATGACTGCAATTATGTTCTTCTAACATTTTTTCAATTTTGTAATTCTGTATAATTTTTCTTGATCTCCTTTGTTTTACTTCCCCTACTTCTATAATAGTTTACCAGATTTTGTTTGATGATGGAAACATCCAGGAAATGTCTGGATGTGTCCAATAGAAGTCCTCTGTGCTGGAAACGAGGGTAGTCAACTATTGTTGTACCATTCACTGTGAACTACAAAATAAAGTAAAGCAACAGAGTAGTATACAATTTATATCATTGTACAATGTATATTATCCCTTCATTTGATACATGTGCACATTCCTCTGCTTAAAAGTTTATAATCTAAGTACTGGAGAATTTATTGATATGAAATTGATATGAAATCATCGGCATGCTATCTTATCTGCACACATCTATATTTTGACAACCATACTTGACATAAATATAATTCATACAGTTTCCATTATTTGATTTTAAAATAATCAAAGTTACACTTTGTAGCTAGAACAGGAAAAAACTGACAGGAAAAGAAATTAAGCTGAATAGTCGAGAAAAAAAGAAAATATGTGTTGTTAAAGAATTAAATTAAAAGTTAAATATCTTAAGTTCATACCATATCTTTACTTTGTTGCAGAACAAGCTGACTGAATGTTTCTATGCCCCGCAAGGCACCCCAGACACTGTTAGAGTTGAGAGTGGCTCCAGATGAACTAATGGTCAGGTTATCTGTTAAAATCCATTAAATCAGTTGCTATGTTACAGTTCAATAAAATTTTGAAAATATCAATATTTACAAGTGATATCTTTGCAATGCTTTATTGCATCCAAACTAAAAAGTAAATAAAATGTAATATATTTGCAAATATGACATTTACAAAATAAATATGCTTTTTCCAGAACCCAGTTATAGGTATAGTAAGTCTGTCCCAAGTTATTGCTTCTGTCACTTAATGACGATTTTTAATAAAAATAAACATAATTATCAATGAAGCACAATTCAAATCGATAAAAGGGAAAAAACTCCAAATTTTCTTCATTAATACATTGTCTGTTCATCCCTAGAAAATTTCAAATGAACAAAAACAAATGTCCTACAGAGATTCAAAGTGGGAAATATTTACATCTTATCTCCATTTGGAAGTACTCAGGAATCCTTGCACCATTTTTTTTAAAATGTTATCACCTGGGGTAATTAATGTTGTTTGCATTGCAAATTCACTGTTGATTTTCTATTTTGGGTTGTGTATTGAAACCTTAAGCGGTAGAAAGGGCGTTTCATGATCCAGATTATTTGCATTCTAGTGACTGCATGTAATTTGGGCCCAAATATATTTATGATTATAAGATATTACGCAAAAAGATGTGAAAGCAATACTTGGGACAGAGTATAGTAAATGTATTGTCAGTTCATAAACTTACATGACTCATCCATTCCAAGGTAAGGGTACTGATCACACTTGTTTTTGACGTTGACATCCAACTCTGTTAGTGAGCCCGCTTTAAACTTGGAATGAAACTTGAGAACCTCCTCTCTGAATCCAAAAATTATTGTCTGATAGCGGAAGAAAGCGGATGACAAAATATCGCAGCTCTGTCCCGTGGCTCTGAATTTAAATGCATTCCGATTGATCGTAAACGTGTCGCTTGTAGAAGAATACTGCTGAGGCATGGGCCATGGCATGCCATTAGATGCTGTGACCGACACAGTTTCCCTCTCTCGGTACTCCCCATTGCTGAAAACCAATCCAACAATGCAAGCAAAATGAAAGAGGGCGAATGTCCGCGCCATGTTGAGATTGGTCACATGGAGGTATAGAATAGGCTACTTTTTATATACCATAACCAGGCACTATAACCAGGATGTGCGCATGCGTGAACCAACTTTCCATCGGGATCGGTAAACGATTTGGAGGAAATTCGAAAGCTATTTGGAGGAACTTCGAACTGATATATGTGCAATATTTAAAAATGCGATTTTTATATGAAAACTTCACCAGAAGGGATAAAAATGTTATGTACAATAGATTTTAAACTTAAATAAATAATTGAGAGAACAATTGAGAGAACAATAAAAAGCAGTGTTACAGGAAAACAACAGGCACTTAGCATCTTGAATTTACTTATAAAAAAGTAAATTAACATACAGTTGCACCCCCCCCCCCCCAATGTTTTTGGGACCATGTAAAAACTTAAATGAAAGGGATGAAATAAACTGTGAAATTGATGTTAAAGGTACACTTAGCACCCTACCCCCACGGATTAGGATTTTCAATTTTATTAAATTATTTTTGGGTTGTTTTTTTTTTGCAAGTCAAGATTGGATAAGTCTGTCCCCACCCCACTTTGCTACGATGCTACGTGCCTGAACAAAATATCATGGTTTCATTACATACATGTATGCTAAAATAAAGACTTTATGTAAACGAATATTATCTCGTGCATTGTGTCTTTCACAAGGTTCTACAAACACTTTAGTCCAAAATAAATAAAAATCCAAGGCTAGAAGTAGGAGAGAGGAAAATATCTATTTTGCTTTTCTTTTTCTCAGGCCTGAGCTATTTGGGGGGGGGGGGGGTATTAGGGGTAAACAGGTCACTGACCCCTTGTTCATGACCTATCACCAGGGTCTGTATACACATCACCAGGGTCAGTATACCCATCACCATGGTCTCCAGGGTCAGAGTACGTATCACCAGAGTCTGTACACCCATCACCAGAGTCTGTACACCCATCACCAGGGTCTGTATACCCATCACCAGGGTCAGTATACTTATCACCAGGGTCAGAGTACCTATCACCAGGGTCTGTATACCTATCACCAGGGTCAGAGTACGTATCACCAGAGTCAGTATACCCATCACCAGAGTATGTACACCCATCACCAGAGTCTGTACACCCATCACAAGGGTCTGTATACCCATCACAAGGGTCAGTATACCTATCACCAGGGTCAGAGTACCTATCACCAGGGTCTCCATATCTATCACCAGGGAAAGAGTACGTATCACCAGAGTCTGTACACCCATCACCAGAGTCTGTACACCCATCACCAGGGTCTGTATACCCATCACCAGGGTCAGTATACCTATCACCAGGATCAGAGTACGTATCACCAGAGTCTGTACACCCATCACCAGAGTCTGTACACCCATCACCAGGGTCTGTATACCCATCACCAGGGTCAGTTTACCTATCACCAGGGTCAGAGTACCTATCACCAGGATCTCCATACCAATCACCAGGGAAAGAGTACGTATCACCAGAGTCTGTACACCCATCACCAGAGTCTGTACACCCATCACCAGAATCTGTACACCCATCACCAGGGTCTGTATACCCATCATGAGGGTCAGTATACCTATCACCAGGGTCAGAGTACCTATCACCAGGGTCTGTATACTTATCACCAGGGTCAGAGTACGTATCACCAGAGTCAGTATACCCATCACCAGAGTCTGTACACCCATCACCAGAGTCTGTACACCCATCACCAGGGTCAGTATACCCATCACCAGGGTCAGAGTACCCATCACCAGGGTCTCCATACCTATCACCAGGGTCTGTATACATATCACCAGGGTCAGAGTACATATCACCAGAGTCTGTACACCCATAACAAGGGTCTGTACACCCATCACCAGAGTCTGTACACCCATCACCAGGGTCTGTTTACCCATCACCAGGGTCAGAGTACCCATCACAAGGGTCTAAATACCTATCCCCAGGGTCATTATACCCATCACTAGAGTTTGTGTGCCCAACACCGGGGTCTGTACAACCATAACCAGGGTCAGAATACCCATCACCAGGGTCTCCATACCTATCACCAGAATCAGAGTACGTATTACTAGAGTATGTGTGCATATCACCAGGATCAGAATACACATAATTAGGGTCAGTATACCCATCACCAGGGTCTCCATACCAATCATCAGTGTCTCCATACCAATCACCAGGGTCAATATACCCATCACCAGGGTCAGAGTACCTATCAGCAGGGTCTGTATACCTATCACCAGGGTCAGAGTACGTATCACCAGAGTCAGTATACCCATCACCAGAGTCTGTACACCCATCACCAGAGTCTGTACACCTATCACCAGGGTCTGTATACCCATCACCAGGGTCAGTATACCTATCACCGTGGTCAGGGTACCTATCACCAGGGTCTCCATACCTATCACCAGGGAAAGAGTACGTATCACCAGAGTCAGTATACCCATCACCAGAGTCTGTACACCCATCACCAGAGTCTGTACACCCATCACCAGGGTCTGTATACCCATCACCAGAGTCAGTATACCTATCACCAGGGTCAGAGTACCTATCACCAGGATCTCCATACCAATCACCAGGGAAAGAGTACGTATCACCAGAGTCTGTACACCCATCACCAGAGTCTGTACACCCATCACCAGAATCTGTACACCCATCACCAGGGTCTGTATACCCATCATGAGGGTCAGTATACCTATCACCAGGGTCAGAGTACCTATCACCAGGGTCTGTATACCTATCACCAGGGTCAGAGTACGTATCACCAGAGTCAGTATACCCATCACCAGAATCTGTACACCCATCACCAGAGTCTGAACACCCATCACCAGGGTCAGTATACCTATCACCAGGGTCAGAGTACCCATCACCAGGGTCAGTATACCTATCACCAGGGTCAGAGTACCCATCACCAGGGTCTCCATACCTATCACCAGGGTCAGAGTAAGTATCACCAGAGTCAGTATACCCATCACCAGAGTCTGAACACCCATCACCAGAGTCTGTACACCCATCACCAGGGTCTGTTTACCCATCACCAGGGTCAGAGTACCCATCACCAGGGTCTCCATACCTATCACCAGGGTCAGTATACCTATCACCAGGGTCAGAGTACATATCACCAGAGTCTGTACACCCATAACAAGGGTCTGTACACCCATCACCAGAGTCTGTACATCCATCACCAGGGTCTGTTTACCCATCACCAGGGTCAGAGTACCCATCACAAGGGTCTAAATACCTATCCCCAGGGTCATTATACCCATCACTAGAGTTTGTGTGCCCAACACCGGGGTCTGTACAACCACAACCAGGGTCAGAATACCCATCACCAGGGTCTCCATACCTATCACCAGAATCAGAGTACGTATCACTAGAGTATGTGTGCATATCACCAGGATCAAAATACACATAACCAGGGTCAGTATACCCATCACCAGGGTCTCCATACCAATCACCAGGGTAAGTGTACGTATCACGTCTGTGTGTTCACCAGGGTCTGTACAACCATAAACAGGGTCAGTATGACCATCAAAAGGGTCTCATTACCTATCACCAGGGTCAGACTCCGTATCACCAGAGTCTGTGTATATCATCAGGGTCAGTAAACACATAACCAGGTCAGTAAACGTATTACTAGGTCTGTAAACCTAACACCAGGGTCATTATACCCATCATTAGAGTTTGTGTGCCCATCACCAGGGTCTGTACACCCATAACCAGGGTCAGTATACCCATCACCAGGGTTTCCATACCTATCACCAGGGTCAGAGTACGTATCACCAGAGTGTGTGTGCTCATCACCAGGGACTGTATACATATAACCAGGGTCAGTATATGTATCACCAGGGTCTGTAAATCCATCACCAGTGTCAGAGTACGTATTACCAGAGTCTGTAAATCCATCACCAGGGTCACAGTACATATCACCAAGCTCTGTGAACCCATCACCAGGGACTGAATACGTATCACCAGGGTCTGTAAATCTATCAGCAGGGTCATTATACCTATTATTACTGTCTGCGTGCCCATCACCACGGTGTAAACACTAATAACCAGTGTCAGTATACCCATCAAAAGATCTCAGGTCCGAACAAGGTCAGTGTTCGTATCACCCGGGTCAGTATACCCACTACCAGGGACAGTAAACCAATCACCAGGTCAGAGTTCGTATCATCAGGGTCTGTAAACCTATCATCGATATCAGTATACCTATCAACAGGGTCTGTGTGACCATCACCGGGGTCTTTATACACATAATCAGGGTCAGAATACGTATCAACAGGGTTTGTAAACATATCACCAGAGTCTGTAAACTAGCGTCTGTGTGCCTATCAACAAATTCTGTATGCCGTTAACGAGGGCAAGTATACCCATCTCCAATGGGTCTCAATACCTATCACCAAGGTCAGAGTTCGTATCACCAGAGTCCGTTAGCTCATCACCAGAGCCTGTATACATATAACCAGGGTCAGTATACGTATCACCAAGGTCTGTAAATCTATTACCTGGATCAGAGTACACATCACAAACCACTGTGTATCCATCACTAGGGTCTGAATACGTATCACCAGGGTTTGTAAATCTATCAGCAGGGTCATAATACCCATCATTAGTGTCTGTGTGCCCATCACCAGAGTCTGTATTCCCATAACCAGGGTCAGTAAACCCATCACCAGGGTTTCCATACCTATCACCAGGGTCAGAGTGAGTATCACCAGAGTCTGTGTGCCCATAACCAGGACAAGCATACTGATCACCAGGGTCTCCATACGTACACCAGGGTCAGAGTACGTATTACCAGAGTCTGTACACTTAAAACCGGGACCAGTATGCCCGTCACCAGGCTGTCAGTACCTAACACTAGGGTCAGTGTACGTATTACCAGGGTCCGTGTGCCCATCACCAGGGTCAGTTTACCCATCTACAGGGTCAGAGTACGTATCACCAGAACTGTAAACCTATCACCTGGGTCATTATACCTTTTACTAGGGTCAGTGTTCGTAGTACAATGTACTAGGGTCTGTGTGCCCATTATCATGCTCTGCATATCCATAACCAAGGTCAGTTTACCCATCACCAGGGTCTAAATACTTATCACCAGGGATAGTTTACGAATCAATAGGGTCTGTGTGCCCATCATTAGGGTCAGTATATCTATCACAACAGTCAGTGCACTTATCATCAGGGTTTGTACATCCATTACCTTGGTCATTAGACTTTCACCATGATAATTGTACCTATTACCTATCACCAGAGATAGATTACCTAACGGTCGTGTCAGTGTACGCATCACGAGGGTCTGTGTGCTCATCTCCAAGGTCAGTATACCTATCACAAGAGTCAGTACATTTATCACCAGTATATCTATCACATTCTCTATCACCAGGGTCAGTATACCTATCGACAGAGTCAGTGTACGTATCACAAGGGTCTGTAGCCAATCACAGGGTCACTTTACTTATCAACAGGGTCAGTATTACCTGACTCAGGAATGGATGTAAAAACCCTGATGATAGGTGTACTGACTGTTGTGATAGGTATACTGACCCTGGTGATGGGCACAAAGACCCAATTGATGCGTACACTATCCTGGTGAAAGGTATTAAGACGCTGGTTATGGGTATACTGGCCCTGGTTATGGGTGTACAGACTCTGGTGATGGGCACACAAATTCTGGTGAGACGTACTCTGACCCTGGTAATAGGTATGAAGACCCTTGTGATGGGTTAACTGACCCTGGTTATGGGTGTTCAGACCCTGGTGATGGGCACACAAACTCTAGTGATGGGTATAATGACCCCGGTAATAGGTATTAAAACCCTGGTGATGGGTATACTGACTTTGGTTATGGGTGTACAGACCATGGTTATGAGCACACAGACTCTGGTGATACGTACTCTGACCCTGGTGATAGGTATGGAGACCCTAGTGATGGGTATAATGACCATGGTTATTGGTGTACAGACTCTGGTGATGGGTATAATGACCCTGGTTATGGGTGCACAGACTCTGGTGATGAGCACACAGACTCTGGTGATACGTATTCTGACTCTGGTGATAGGTATGGAGACCCAGGTGATGGGTATTCTGACCCTGGTTATGGGTGTACAGACCCCGGTGTTGGGCACACAAACTCTAGTGATGGGTATAATGACCCTGGGGATAGGTATTGAGACCCTGGTGATGGGTATACTGACTTTGGTTACGGATGTTCAGACTCTGGTGATGAGCACACACACTCTGGTGATACATACTCTGGTCCTGGTGATAAGTATGGAGACCCTGGTGATGGGTATAATGACCCTGATTATGGGTGTACAGACCCTGGTGATGGGTATACAGACCCTGGTGATGGGTGTACAAACTCTAGTGATGGGTGTACAGACTCTGGTGATGGGTGTACAGACTCTGGTGATGGGTATACCGACTCTGGTGATACGTACTCTGACCCAAGTGGTAGGTATGGAGACCCTGGTGATGGGTACTTTGACCCTGGTGATAGGTATACTGACCCTGGTGATAGGTACTTTGACCCTGGTGATAGGTATACTGACCCTGGTGATGGGTATACAGACCCTGGTGATGGGTGTACAGACTCTGGTGATGGGTGTACAGACCCTGCTGATGGGTATAATGACCCTGATTATGGGTGTACAGACCCTGGTGATGGGTATACAGACCCTGGTGACGGGTGTACAGACTCTGGTGATGGGTGTACAGACTCTGGTGATGGGTATACCGACTCTGGTGATACGTACTCTGACCCAAGTGGTAGGTATGGAGACCCTGGTGATGGGTACTTTGACCCTGGTGATAGGTATACTGACCCTGGTGATGGGTATACAGACCCTGGTGATGGGTGTACAGACTCTGGTGATGGGTGTACAGACTCTGGTGATGGGTGAACAGACTCTGGTGATGGGTATACCGACTCTGGTGATACGTACTCTGACCCTGGTGATAGGTATACAGACCCTGGTGATAGGTACTCTGACCCTGGTGATAGGTATACTGACCCTGGTGATGGGTATACAGACCCTGGTGATGGGTGTACAGACTTTGGTGATGGATGTACAGACTCTGGTGATGGGTGTACAGACTCTGGTGATGGGTATACTGACTCTGGTGATGGGTATACAGACCCTGGTGATAGGTATACTGACCCTGGTGATGGGTATACAGACCCTGGTGATGGGTGTACAGACTCTGGTGATGGGTATACTGACTCTGGTGATGGGTATACTGACTCTGGTGATAGGTATACAGACCCTGGTGATAGGTACTCTGACTCTGGTGATGGGTTTACAGACCCTGGTGATGGGTGTACAGACTCTGATGATGGGTGTACAGACTCTGGTGATGGGTATACTGACTCTGATGATACGTTCTCTGACCCTGGTGATAGGTATACAGACCCTGGTGATAGGTACTCTGACCCTGGTGATGGGTTTACAGACCCTGGTGATGGGTGTACAGACTCTGATGATGGGTGTACAGACTCTGGTGATGGGTATACTGACTCTGATGATACGTTCTCTGACCCTGGTGATAGGTATACAGACCCTGGTGATAGGTACTCTGACCCTGGTGATAGGTATACTGACTATGGTGATGGGTGTACAGACTCTGGTGACGGGTGTTACAGACTCTGGTGATCAGCACACCAACTCTGGTGATACGTACTCTGACCCTGGAGACCATGGTGATGGGTATACTGACCCTGGTTATGTGTATACAGACCCTGGTGATAGGTCATGAACAAGGGGTCAGTGACCTGTTTACCCCTAATACCCCCCCCCCCCCCCCCCAAATAGCTCAGGCCTGAGAAAAAGAAAAGCAAAATAGATATTTTTCTCTCTCCTACTTCTAGCATTAAATTTTTATTTATTTTGGACTAAAGTGTTTGTAGAACCTTGTGAAAGACACAATGCACGAGATAATATTCGTTTACATAAAGTCTTTATACTAGCATACATGTATGTAATGAAACCATAATATTTTGTTCAGGCACGTAGCATCGTAGCAAAGTGGGGTGGGGACAGACTCATCCAATCTTGACTTTACATGGTCCCAAAAACATTGGGGGGGGGGGGGGGGGTAACTGTATGTTAATTCACTTTTTTATAAGTAAATTCAAGAAAAATGTTTGCTGCGAGAAAACGTGTACTGGAGGGGGGGCAACTGTATGTTAATTTACTTTTTTATAAGTAAATTCAAGAAAAATGTTTGCTGCGAGAAAACGTGTGCTGGAGGGGGGGGGGGAGGGCAGTCCCGTCCCCCTGTCCCTGCACCACTCCACCCACCCACCCCCCCCCCCTTCGATGCTAAGTGCCTGTTGTTTTCCTGTAACACTGCTTTTTATTGTTCTCTCAATTGTTTATTTAAGTTTAAAATCTAATGTACATAACATTTTTATCCCTTCTGATGAAGTTTTCATATAAAAATCGCATTTTTAAATATTGCACATATATCAGTTCGAAGTTCCTCCAAATAGCTTTCGAATTTCCTCCAAATCGTTTACCGATCCCGATGGAAAGTTGGTTCACGCATGCGCACATCCTGGTTATAGTGCCTGGTTATGGTATATAAAAAGTAGCCTATTCTATACCTCTCACATGAGTAGTTTCGCATCACATGACATCGATCTGGTGAGATAGTCAGTCGATCCTTGTATCATTCGAACTACAAGTTGGGTGGATTCTGTATGGGCTTTATATACATGTTTAAAAAATCAATTTTTATCAGAAGAAATATTAAGGCTATGGATCATTGAATACTTAAGGTGTCTCAATCCTTGATGCTTTTATGGTTTAATCAATATGCCTATAATCATTGTTGTTTAAAGGACAATCATGAGCGTGCAAGGCCTGACAAACCCCCCGTACCCAGGATTTTGAAATGGCAAATGAACATATAAAAAAATCTTTATATTTGAAGCTGTGCATCTGTACATGTACATGTATAATATCGAACTGCTTTCTCTTACAAATACATAATATACAATAATACATGTACATGCACTTGCTACTTATCTCCTTTGTTTTATTTGCATGATGCTTTCTAAGCATTACAGCATGATCTCATATAGATCTAGCGCTATTTTTATCCGACATTGTGTGTACAGATTTTGAATTGTTGTCATTATATAAATGGTAATAGATATTTTTTTTTCATAATAATCCAATAAAAAAGCAAAACATGTTTTACTTAAAAGCAAATGAATTAAAAATAAAAAGCCATCTATACGATTCGAACACCCTCTTCATGGAGAAGGATGGATTATGCGCCTCCGCCTATCACAGTGAGCTACGTTGACACATTAGAGTACGTGTGAATGAATTTAGCTCTTTGACAATTATTACTTAAGTAAAACGTTTTTGCGAAAATCACGAATTTGACCCATTATGGGTCCAGACTCCATTTTAATAAATCAATAATAAAAATCAATATAAACTTATTCTTTAAATAAAAGTTCTTTTAGGATGGAGTCAGGACCCATTCATACCTAATTTTGCAATCAAGAACAGTGAATGGTCCAAGATGTACATGTAGGCAAAAAACGGTGTGCAGCTTAATTTGGAAACCTATATCTGTTGTGTTAATAGAATGAAATCACAGACCTTTGATTTTTAAACTTATACATGTATAAGCTTCTAGAACAGCATATCTGCCTTTCTTTTAAAAAGATATTGCTAACTTATTCTGAATTTGCCCTATTATTTTTTATTTGTTTGTTTGTTTGAATTCATATACACTTGATTTCCTTCAATATGACAGTAGATGGTTTAATTGGATTGTTTCCCTTTGGCTATATTAAAAAAAAGGTCTTTCACCTAGGGAAGTACTTTTTTGACCATTATTTCAATTCGTTCCAAAGCACACTCTTACACACAATTTCGTGTCATTCCTTCAAATCTAAAAAGAGGAGATCATTGAAACAATTCCTGTTGTTTTCAAAAAATAATTCTGATAGTAGGTTATCTTTCTTGATCAGACATTTTTGTGTAAAATATTACACAGTATAAATTATAAAGTTGTAGTTGCAAACATCTGTGAAGAATTCCTGTTTCATAATTAAAAACTAGAATATACTTCCTCAATATTTTCATCGTTTTCATCTTAAAAAGATTGTTCCTTTCGCGGAAACTCAAACCCTAGTAGGCCTATACTGGAAATTATTTTGTCCCAAGCATGCTGTTGTGTGTATACGGCTTTTTCTTTTCATTAGACAGATACTTTTTTACAAATTGGACCCAGGTTTTTTTCTGTTTCAACATGCATTAATTTAAAGAGTATCTCGCCTATATGTATATGTAAGCACTTCCTCAAAATGTGTTCCAATGTTAATTTTTTTTTTGCTTCAATCAACTGCAAGTTTTGCATTTAGGTAAAATTTGAAGAGACACGGGGGGCCACATCGCTCACCTGAGCAACAACAGACATAACTCTAAATAAATCATCATTACAGCATCAAAATCAAAATATCTAGACAACTATAACAACAATAGATCTTGCACACACAAAATTTTCTCTCTGTATTTTATGTAAAACTTGATCCCCTCATGGTGGTCCCACTCTAACCTGGGGACCATAATTTAAACAAACTTGAATCTACACTACCTGAGGATGCTTTCACCCAAATTTGAGCTTTTTTGACCATACTACGGGTTTTTTTATAACAGATTTTAAGTTTTTCTCTATATATTGGGTGTATCCCTCTAACTATTTTTAGAATCGACAGGACAACGAAGTAGTGCCTTTAAGCAAAATAGCTCCTATACTTGCAGAGTGTATATCAGAATGCCTGACACATGTCAGAAAAGAGGATTTGCAATTTTAAAAGCAAGTGTTAAAATTGAATTTTCATTTGAAGAAAAGAATTGAAATTGTTTGATGTTCACCCTTTCCAAAACTGTGAAAGTCCCTACTTTAAGTATCATTTTCAGAGTTTTTCAATACAGACGCATTTTCCCGTAAAAAGAATCTGACTTCACATCAAGAAATTTTAACAGGAAAGAGACAGTTTGACAAGCTTTCATTCAAGAGGCCCCTTGTTGCTGAACAAAAATTAGGGCTGGAGCTATGAGCCCTATCATTACCGCCTATGGAAAATGCATTAGTGGACTACACCCATATTCTATGTAAAAATGCATTAGTGGACTACACCCATATTCTATGTAAAAATTGATCCTCCCCTTTAATGAGAGACTGACCCCTCGTTTAAACAAACTTAAATTCCCTTCATCTAGTGATGCTTTGTGTCAAGTTTGGTTGAAACTGGCCCTGTGGTTCTAGAGAAAATGAAATGTGAAAAGTTGACAAGGTGAGCCTTTGGGTCAGATGAGCTAAAACCTGAACCAAAATTCCCAAAGTACTACAACCATTATATTTGCATGTATATTTCTTCATGGATACATAATGAAAGCAATCTTGTATTTAATGTCATCATTTACTCACCTATTTGAAATAATGAGCCACTATGATGATTTCTACCATATGATAAAAAAGAAAACAACAAATGGATCATTTATGTATTATTTATAAAGTCTTTATTTCTTTATTCAACAACTGCCACAATGCAGAACCTTTGTTTGGGCAAAACCAGACAACACCCTGAACAGCCTGACTTGGGACCTGAGATCCAGCAAGGCCTACCTTTTGCCAGGTTTCCTGCCCTGCCTTCATTGAAGCAGGCCCACAGTCACACTGTTCCAGGAATCAATTTCATTAAGATTATGGTAGACTTGTAAATATGCTCCTCTTAAACATGATTTGCAGATTTACAAATCCAAGATTAAAACCATAGATTTGTAAATCCACCTCTCTATAATATGCTGTGCAGATTTAATAGACTAATATTAAACGAGTAAATACGCTTTTTTGGGATATATGCTTTGCATATTTACAAGTCTAAAATTTTGAATATTTACAAGTCTATGATTACCGTAATTGGATTGTTCCAAGAGCCCAGCTGGGTCTTTACAAACAAAGAGAAATGCACTGCCTTTACAAACCTGCTCTGTGTTATACATGTAAATCAATGTTTTAAAAAAATTATTCTCTCTCAAATGGAAACCACTGGATTTATGAACAATGGAAATGATATAATTTTTTTTAAGTACATTAAGTGAATTTGTTGTACATTTATGTGAAACAGATACCTATGTGTTGCTTTAATGTCAAAGATAAAAAATAATAATTCAAATCCAAAACAGAATCTGAACTCACAAAAATCATGTTATGCATTCTAAATAAAAAAAAATACATACAATTTTTCTTATTGTGACTTTTCTTTTTTTTTTCAAAGGTAATAAAAGTTACAAAAATTCCAAAAGTGTGGTCCTTGAATGCAAGTTCCATTTATCAACATGCTTCTGTAAATGTTTTTGGTGAATGAAAAATGAATATGATCAAACATTGATTACTTATGTAATCTTTCTTGGAAAAATGCTTCCACAGAGTCTGTGTTCCATTTATCTATCCCAAGCTCTTCAACAACATTACGGTTTTCGTCCATCAGTTTGATTGTGGGATCCATACCCCGCATGTACCTCACTGTTAGACGAGGAAATTGCTTTAGACGGTCCGACTTCACAAATGCTGTAAGAACAACAAAACCTGTTCATTGATTTACTAATTACTACTGTAGTTACTGTTAGCAATTTCTGGATTTCTTCTCTAGAAATACTGCATTTATTACTATGGTCATCAAACAATGATTGTTATTTTGTGCATCAAAAATAAGTCATGAAAATATACCTTGCACTTGTGGGAACCGTCCCAATTTTCAGTTGCAGACATGCAACTCAGCATATGGATAAACCTAAAGTCACAGACATAAGGAATGTTAATTGTTCACCTCACTGAACAAATCATAACAATAAACCAACTATATGTACATCAAAGAAATACAGTCTCAGATAAAAGTAATATTTAAAAAATTTGCAATTTTTTTTTTTTTAAAAATACCACCTGTATAAAAACAAGAGTCAACAATTTACAATCATGTGATTGTCATTTTGTATACCAGTTACTTGAAAAATAATGTTAACACATAAATATACCATACATGCACTATTTTAACTACACTTTATGACTTTTCATAAATTCCTATTGCAATTTAAATTTTCCTACTGGTAAATTAATCTTTGTTTTCCTGGTTAAATTAAATGATATAATTATCAATTACATGGTATTTCAAACCACTCAGGGCTTGACATTGCCTGATTGTACAAGAGTGAAGGAAAAAACCTCAGCAAATAATATTTGTGTGGCCAATTATTTTTCTCCCTTACTTGCTCTTAAAAAAGTTTTTCACTGATTCAGTAAGATTACATTGCATTTTATTGTTCATTTTAATCTGAAAACTATTTATGCAAGTAATACTTATTATACATGTATCCTACTTATCAAGAACACTGAATTTCAATAGGTAAGGTAACTTACTTTTAAAGCTTCATTTTCTGTATCTTCTTTTTGACAACACTTCAAACAACTCTCTTTTAATGAAGATAAGTTAAACTGATCCAGTTCATCACAAGCACCGCAGATCAGGTCTGTTGTTACAAATCCGAGACTTCTACACTCCTCCACAGAGAGCGAACTACATGCCACTCTGTCTATATACAGCTATGAAATGAAAATGAATAAAATTGACACAAAACAACATGACACCAGATAAATACTAAAATTAAATCCTAAAGTTTTTAAGTGTTTAAACAAATATATCGTATATTTTTTTTTAAATACTGCCCATCAAGATCTATTTGTTTGCTAACACTGAAAACAAAAAGATCATTAAAATTTTAACAAAATAGTAAATCTTGTTCATATACACACTGAATAAAATAATAAGTTTCATAACTTTTCAAATATGTCGATAAATAAAGCTGATAAATACGACGAATGAAGCAAGATATTTCAAATGAAAATTGCGTGAGAAAGGATTACGTGTCAACAAGAGGTATAATTTCTTGTAAATAAAATACTTGTACACTTCTACAGCAAAAAACTATATAAAAACTACTCGAGAGATTGCTATTCTGTAACATGAAATGAATCAGGAGTCTATCTAGGTCTAACAATTATTAAAACTTACTAAAATCGCTAGAAAATAGCCGAGGACACCACCTGTGTCCACCATGTTGGAAAAAACTTCTTCCGGGAAAAGTTGCAAAACTCAAAACCAAATCCGTTTTAAACATCCGGTATAATGGGTTAGTATTTTTATTTTTTTTTTAATGTTTGCGCATGTTGTATGGAGCATAAAATGAATGTTCAAACACATATCCTATTTACTATTATATACAGTATGTAGAGATTAAAACACTCATAAATCTGCATAAAATCATATATATACATGTACGCTACGTTTTAGCTCATACATACATGCATATATGCATTTCCATCATGACGGTCACTTTTCAATATTTTGTTACAGTAATTTATCATCAAGAATAACTTGATCTTATAGTTATCCTTAACTTTATTAAGTTGTGCGAAATTTTAAATCGTAAGTCTAACGTCGGAACCGCCATCCCCACTTTCAATTTGCTTCCGACGCCACTGTTTTACATTCAACGTAACGTTATTCATAAAGCAAACTAGAACTTAATACCAACTTTTATAAGACTATGTAATAAATTCAAAAATGGCTTCACAGAAAAATCGTTGTAAAAAACTGCCTCCCTGAGACAAAATTAATTTTATGTTGAAATTAAGAGTCAAAAATTTTCTAGAAAACTGCTATTTCTGATTTTTGTTTCAAGGAGGCATATTTTTTAAAATCTAACTTTTTGGAGAAAAAAAGTATTATTACCTGCGAATTTTAGGAAGGCGTCTTGATTTCCTCCACTTTTTTATTGTCTAGATTAGGCGAGAGTTGACATAGTTAGATGCTAAGCAAGACTGAATTTTTTTTTATTAGGATCGGATTCCGAAACGGTTTCTTATTTTCTGTATATACATGTACATTTTTAATTGCATAAAAAGTAATACATGTATATGAATAATTCTGAAAATAAATAATGTCAGGATAAAGTTACTCAAACGTTTGTTAATGTACTATTTTGCACATGTGCTTATTTGTTCTTTCAACGTTACTTACATGAACGTTATACGTACACGTAAAGTCAAATTAAAAAAGACACTTTGGCTAAACCTGAGCACATACATGCTATTTAGACTGGTTAACATTTTTCAAAATCGTCCCATGTAACAAACAAAGAGGAGGAAGGGGAAAGGTTGTTTTGGGGGGGTTTTTTGTAAAAAAAAAAAAAAAAAAAAAAGCAAAAAAAAAAAAAAAAAAAAAAAAAAAAAAAAAGTTTATTTACAGATGCAAAGAGTTACTTTATTATAGTATTATCAATTAACAAATTAACCGTTAGATTCGCTATAAATAATTATTTATTAAAGAAAAAATCCATAAATTTTACCTTTTAAATTTGGGCATATTCCTATAATTTTACTTAGAGATCTTCTTCAAAAGGAGATCAATACAGTCTAAAAATGGCCATTACCATCGACAACGTAACTTGTTATGTAAAAATAATTTATTTTACATGACGATCAATAGCAATTTATGCATCAATCGCAACAAAATTATAATATACACCGAATAAGAGCAGACATAAAAATGTCATGTATACATAAAAGTAAGTGCAAACATTTTTGTATAGAACTAGAACAAAGTACATCTCTGAATTCAATATTTTCATCAAAGGAATAACACTCCAGAAAATAGAAGTGATGGCTTTTTATATGCAAACCCAATATCCACACATATACATATAAATCTACAAAAAAAGTACAATGCAATAAAAATATCAATATCATGCAAGTATGTAAATAGTGTTGGACAGTTTCAGTTCTTTTCAGTTCGAAGACGAGATATGACCGATATGAAATCAACAATAAATGTAAGGCATTATTAAAATGAACACATGATGCCTTTTTATAATTACAAGTAATCAATTCTATTTCATAATTATACTTATCTAGTGACCTTCATTATTGTTCATCCACCACATTCTAGTACACTTGAATACTACTACATGGACCAAAAGATAGTGATACAACGTGTATTTTTTCTTCAAATTTTCAAATTCGTTGTTCTTTTAAATCGACACCAAAAAGAACTTAGCATCTATATCTAATAGAGGCAGAGTATTTTCCATCAGAATTTCATATATCAGAACAGATATCCGGTATTTCTAATCATGCTATTTTTCCATTAAATACTAGTCATAAAACTCTCAACCCAAGAAAAACAAGTGCATCAAAACACCGCTGTTTTTAGAGAGGTGCACAAGACAGAGATAATTCTGGAGAAGACTATATATAGACCCTTCTTTGCAAAGATAAAGATAGCTAAATTCTTACATCTTTAATTAATTTTTTTATCAAATCATTCACAAAAAACCGCAAAATTATCGAAACAAAGGGCGCGATTGATTTAGCTGAACTTGATGTACACCAGTGTACACTGCGGTAAAAACATTTTGAATTGAATATCAAGTGCACTTATATGGTGTAGTGTATATGGTGTAAGGAAGATAGGAATATATATCTCGGAAAAGGGTGCAGTTTTAACAGAGAATCTGATGTTTCGCGACAGTCTGAGGATTTTTAGAGAAATAAGCACAGTTCAATTTTAATGGCTTTCATACAAAACACAACTTACATGCGACTTCTAACCCGTCATATTACTTCACATCATTTGTCAAGTATCCAATCATAACATTCGTCCGCCATTTTGGTTTCAGTGCTACACCAAACAAGATGGGCCCCTGACTTGGTGTAGAATTGTGCACACTCGGTGTACACCTAAACGCTACACCACTGCACTTGATTTACAAGAGTGTAAACGGCGCAATCATTTTTGGAAAATCAAGCACGCCCAAAGATTCAGAATAAATAAACAAACAAAAAAAATGAAAATTGCATTGAAAAAAGTGTGCAGTGTTGTATTGTTGTATAAAATTTTATAGAAACATGTTTGGCGTAATTGTGCCCCGTTAGGCTTATTGCTATACTGATGTTAATTTTTGTAGACATTTATTTTTAAAAAAATTAGGATATAGAAAAAAGGTAAATTTATAACATTAGGCCCGTGGGCCACACCGCTCACCTGTTTATGATAATTGGTTCTTGTAGCATTCTATCAGAAATTTTCAAATATGAAACTCTTTTAAAACAAATGTATTATAAAACTCTCATATATTCCAATTGATATTACATTAAACAATGATATAAAAGAACGCTACTTTTTGGACATCAATTCCTAAGATCTACGAAGTATCAATTGAGCAATCGTACTATCCTAGCCCCAACGTATTAAAATTAACACAATTGTTTATTGAACCGTTGAATAATTATATAAAATGTCATTGTAACCTGGATATGAGTATATAAAGATGCTAACATAGTAAAGTAAATATATGTACCATTGTATTTCTTGAAAAAAAGATTTTTAAACATTGCTCGATCGTTTATACTTCTTTGTTAAACTTTGAACCCCTCTTAAGGCCCCAGTATTGGAGAACAGTTTAAAAAGTTAATTATATTGGCATTTCTGGCGCAGTTGTTCTTGAAAAGAAGATATTATATTTACATTTTCCGGTGTCTTTGCCTGTGATAAAACTACGTATCGATTTTGTACTATATAACCCATAATACGAATGACGCAAAATTGAAGCGCCAGCGGGGTTTGCTTATTGATATTTAAATAATATTTAATCGTACGATGGCTTCAAATTATATAAATATAAGTAATAAGGAATCATTCTTTGAATATTATGAGGTGATAATTTCGGTCGGGGCGTGATCAAATCTATCATAAAGCCCTTCGGGCTTTACTGGATTTGATAACGCCCCGACCAAAATTATCACCTCATAATACTCAAAGAATGATTCCTTATTCCTTATTTAAGACACACACCCTATTTGTATTGTTTATTCTTTATCTTCCTTTACAAAAGGGGTTCGCTTCTTATACTTACAATTTATACTCAACTTTACATAAGGATACTTTGTACCAGTTTTTAAATAAATTTAGCTTTGTGGTTCTAGAGAGGAAGTCAAAATATTAAAGAGAAAGTGAAAAGTTTACAGACAGACGAACAACAGTTGATTAGAAAAGCTCACTTGAACATTTGCTTCGGGTGAGCTAAAAACCTCTCTAAGTTGAACATTAGTAAATGTTCTGTTACTAAATTACATTAATTTATAATTCATCAAAGTTTTTAAAAAAAAAGGTTATAAAACAACCTTTAAAAATGCTGACTATTGAACACTGCCATTAGCTTTTAAAAGTCGTCGTATTATTTATATTTTTTTTCTTACAAAATAACATCTTAAACTTATACGTCATCATAATGCTGGTAAAGAATGCATTTCTTCGCTTATAAATGAATCTCGTTTCGTTTGCTTAAGTTTGGGATTTGGCAAAAACGGAATGTACTTCATGATTGACAAGTTTTTGACGCGTTCCGGAAGCAGAGGGTCGTACAATGAGATATCCCCCTGTGTGTATACACTGGACTGGCCTTCTTCCGGCGTCTCTGAACTCTGCCAGGCCGTGATTCCTCGCTCCTCCTTTGTCCCTTAAAAAAAATTTCATTCTTTTATTCGTAAATATACATGTATGTATTCTGATATCGTAGGAAATCCACGGCCAGCCTCTCATACACAAGCGAAATCGATGCACGAGTGGAGTGGAGTTTTGTTTACACATGAAAAACGTACCTGGAAGAGTATTGTCCATAAAACATGCTAAAAGAGCACCAGTTAAATTAGCATTGCCCAGAAGCGTGCGTAAAATTCTGTCGGCGTTTTCATTCCCTGAAAATGGAAAGTAAAATAGCATTCAATGTATCATTGTTTTCATGAAAACCCTTTAAACATCAAACCTTCATCAGAGCAAAAAAGGCGCACCTGTTTGAATACCATCGGGAGTTTTCTCCACCCAGTAAGGTACAGCCAGTCCCATTATAACGGACAGACCAATAATTGCGAGGTTTCGAGTGGAGGTGAGATTGACGTACTGAAGATTCGACAGGACCACCCCAATGAACATCCCAAACATGACGATGAGCGCCCCACCAAGCACGGGGTGGGGGATGGTAATGAAGACAGCAGAAAATTTACCCACCAAGCCAAAGGCGATGTAGATTATTCCACACAGCACAAACACTTGTCGGCTGCCAACCTGTACAACACATACACGAGATGACAACATCACGAGTTAAACAGAGTTTCAGAAGAAATGAGAAACGACTGAAAGTTAACTGATTTAATTTAAAAACATTATAATTTTATGAATAAAAAAACAATTTTTACTTTTGTAATGCCGACTGCTCCAACGTTGCCGCCATACGTCGACGTAGCGTGCCCACATCCCATGATTCCAGAGAAGAACGTACAGAGTCCTTCTATGGCGATACCCCTGTTGGTGGCGTGATTCGGAGGCGGTGGGACGTTACACGTTTTTGCGCATGCGTAATAATCTCCGATGGAGTCTAGAACTGAGATCATGGTTGCGATGAGGAATCCCACGAACACGCTTACACTGAAGTCAGGGGGACCAAACTGTCCTAGAAAAATAATAAACAGTCATGGTGAAGACCTCGTAAGTTGTTAGAACTTGTGTCCTATCCATTTGGATATGTGTGTTATATATATATACAATAAAATATGTTAAAATCAGATTTGAATTAATCTGCGATACATGTTTATTTATTTTTTTTACAAAAATGCTATACTATAATATATAGGTACAATTGTGTACCTGTCTGATCAACCGAATTATAGAAAACTCTTATAGGCGGAATTTTTATTTCAATATTTACATGTGTCAGTGTCTTTGTTTGTGATTACACTACTAATCGATTTTGTAATGCATAGATTAATACATTTCATCAATGTCTATTTTAATGTTTATTAAATTAAATATAAGTAATAAAGAATCATTCTTTGAATAAATACGACCCGGGATGATCAGATTTGATCACATCCGACCGTATTTAATCACCTCAAATAATACTCAAAGAATGATTCCTTACTCTTTTATTAAAATGGGACTTTTCAATACCTGGATATGGAAAGTAAAACCAGTTAGCATCTGCGATGGCTTCATGACCGATATCAGTCCTTGCCAGGTCGTTGCCCTCTAACAAGCCACATGCTGTGAAGATTCCAGAGACTCCCCAGCCAATCAACATGGCGATCAGGATCTGTCGTAAATAGGAGAAAACGTGTGTGGAGAGGAATTGATTTTTCAATCAAGATTTACTGTTTTCAGCAAGAAATTAGACAACCCGGCCTAATATTAGTCTTCAGTGACTGCAAGAGGCTCTCAGACTGATTTATGAGTTAGATTTCTCTAGCCTTTTGATAAACAGTTTTCGACGCTTTTTTGTATTCAAGAAAAACGATTAAACGAGACTAGAAAGCATAGTTTTTTTTACCAAGCAAGAGCTATTTGGTTTTTCTTTAAACCAATGTCGAGTGTCGTATCAAGACTGTCCTTTCATATTGTAAGGTAAGATTAATATACCGCAAACACTTGATGGAGGGGATATCGCATCACGTGACAGCCTCTCTTTTTGGTCCACATGGGGATAGGAAGCTTCCATCTAGCGAGATACAGGGAAAATATGACGGACAAACCAGCTGTCCTAAAAAAACGAAACAAATGATCAGTTGCAGTTAAATATACATACACATGTTTTTTAAGTTTGAGAATTGAATAAATGTATTTTCAAAATGAAAATTTACAAACAGAGTAAAATTCGTCCGGTCCTCTGGAGGCCTAACATTTTTGTTTTAACATCTTTTTTTGAAAGAAGATGGATGAATAAGGCGTGTAAATTGTCCATATGGGGATAGATATGATACTATAAAATTAAAATATGAACAAATCTCATAATTTCTTTCTAAATTATTGAAAACAATGTTTATTTTCCCTAACATCGATTTATAACCTTTAAATATGTTAGATATTTAGAATAGGTTGATTTAAACTGGCGTATGCGTATCAAAATCTCCAAATAGTGTCATTTTTAGAACTTCAATGCCTTTTCTTCTATAGAGTGGGTCTGAGCTCCATATTTTTGTCATTGTCTACATAAGGTTTAAAGGAAATCAAACCGATTTCAAACAACGAAAACATGAAGAGATGACCCACTTTACTTTAAAAATGTCATTTTGTATCCCAACAATTGAACGTTTTAGTGAAATACTACAAGTCCGTAAATTCGTGGTTGAAGTTCCATTTAGCACTTCATATTGAAGTTTGTTATGACTGAAATGGCTCAGTGGTTAGAGCACCAGACATTAGGTAACATTATAGAGCTAGGGCTTTTAGGTTGTGGGTTCAATACCACCAAAACTTTAAAATTTATTTTTTTTCTTATCGTTTGTTAAAATTTTTAAAACTGTATATAGTTAGAAATTGTGCTTTTGTAAACTTGTAATATAACATCATCTAGTATTTTTGTTGAAAAAAAATTAATTTGAAATTGTTTTTTACAATAAAACCAAATGGGCATTTGCGCTATCTTGTTCCCCCATCTTCTTTCATTTTAGAAAGCTCCCTGTTTTTCAACGATTTTTTTTTTCTAAATTCAAAACCAGAATGCTAGAAAAGGCAATCAAACATTTCGTTATAAGCAATGGAGACAATTAAAAAAAATGGCACGTATTAATTATAATCAATTGCCGAAAAGAGAAAATACGTGTATACACTTGATCTACGATAACACTCAGAAATGTATAAAATGCACAAAATAAAAATATAACGAAGGAGACGCATGAGAACTTCATATCTATATAGTTGAACTATAGTTTCATTTCCCTTTTCAATATTAAAATTAAGACACTTGGGATTCTTCGACTACAACTCTCATGCATGATGCACTATTCTATGACGAGCCCTCTTTTGATGGAGTTTAGTGGAGTAAGAGCCTGACTTACAGTAAGCCGATGCCCCAGTGGACAGACACGAATTTGACGGCCGCTCTCTGCATGTAGATTCCGATCAGTAGGATTGTGGGAACGATGGTCACTGGACCCACGAAGTTTAGGATCAGTCCCACAAATCCGGTAGCTCCGATCAGGAAGTGGATGAATCCGGCGGTCATAAGACTTCCCTGTAACTATACAGACATGGACAAATGTATAACAAATGTATACAATAAAATCCCTGGACATTTTAACATTGTATGTGTCCGAAAGTCTAAAAATCCAAATTATAATTCATGTAGTTAGCGACCAGGCAAAGCATGACCTGATATTGGTATACAAACTAATCAATTATGATTAACGAAAACACAAGTATATACTTGATAAAAAATAGTCATCTATGTATAAGAAATAATATGGATAAAGACATTGAATTTTAGATAGAGTTTTTTTTAACAAATTAATTAATCAACCCTGTAAGCCTTACGTATTGTACGTGTGACATAATTAATTCCCATTCATCCACCGTGGCATTCGTCACAATGGTTAAATTCATGCCCGTTGTTTCGTTGAACATTGTTGTTACTGAAAGTGGACAAAAAAAAGTTTGATATAGAATCTCTTAATTGAATAGATGATAATTGTATATAATATGAAGATATTTGTGGTCGTAGCTCAATTTTCGTTGATTTAGTCGGTAAAATTTATACGATATGATCTAGAAGTTTTGATGTGCCTGTGGTGCATGTATAATTTACACTACCCATGTATACTAGGGCTGTTTAAAATTTACATGTAGTGAGACACCCCATTTTGTTTAATTGGCGGATTTTTGGTGAAAATGGCGAACACGTTGAACAAACAAGACCAGCGTACCTGACACAGAGCTACCGTACTCGGAGAATAGAAATCTGAAACTACTACATGTAATTAAACATTGTCAGTAGAACCAAATAATGAGGAAAATATATCCTTTCTGTCTTTAATCATTAGTAACGTTTGTGCAAGTTTCTTTTATTTAATTCTAAATACGAAGATAGTATTACACAAAGCCATGGAAATCTAACGGCGACATAATGAATGATGAAGTCAAGGCGGTGCTGCGAGCATTTATTAAACGGGTGATCTGGAGAGAAACCCTTTTCACACCAAGGAAATGCAGGGTCGATAGCTTAAGTTTAATGTTTTGGGTTTTTTTTGACAAATTGTTTGACCTAAATGAAAACAACAGAACCAAATACAGTACATGTTTCACACAACTTAATGTCAAATGCCTATTAAAGACTTTTGACGGCATTCGACTCATTTGATTTTCTAGTAGCAAAAACATGTGTCCAATAAAAAAAAATGAGAGCAGAGAGAGTATGTAAGAGTGTTGGCTTCCTAAGAAGAAAATTTCTCACAATAATTTGTAAAACGGATCTAAGATTACACTCCGGTATATTTTATTTATTGATCTTTTTGGAGGTCTAAAGAATATCTGAACAGCCCTTGTATACATGTAGATATATGTACCATTATGTACATATTATTAAGTATATGTAGAACATGTGATAGGTATTGGTTTGTACCTGACGATATGTCGTCAATCAATACTTACCTGTGGGTTTCCCAGCATCACACCTGTCTGGATAAAGGGTCTGGAGCGCCAGTAGGGGGACCACGTATTCAAAAGCCGCTCCCTGGAACAACGGTAACCTAGGAAAACAAAAATTCATTTTATGCTGGAACTGAACATAACAAAAGTCACCAGGGTCGAGATTATGAAATATATACCTGATATCTCAAGCAAGTCAAACTTTCAGTCATTCATTTTATTCATAACTGCAATCCTAAATTACATTTTCAATTTTGTAGATATTGTAGGTATAGTAAAACTGTACATGTCGTGTTATAAATTCTGACTAATTCTGATCACTCTATGATCATGGAGGCAGTAATCAATGATTATAAATCTGGATTATTATAGGAACAAGAGCGCTAAGGATATATAATCTTAACTCAAAGCTTAGAGCGATGGATTTTCGGTAGGACGTAGCTACCTATTTCTTGATTCAACACAAGTTAAAAATGACGCTGGTTTCAAGCAAAATATACACCGATTGCGTAGTCTTAGCTCAAAAGCCAAAAAAAATGTTAATTTCAAAGAGCCATTATGATAGCTGAATGGCCTGCAATGAAATAGACAGGCCTACGTCACATAGCTGTTTTCAGAGTCCAAGCTCTTGATAAAATAGTTCTATACCTAAGGCTAGGACCGGGTCTAGAGTCCTGCTACAAATCACGTACAGGCGATATTGTAGGAAATGGAATCCGAATCTCTATAAAACAGATTGTGTCATTAAAGCCTACAAGCATGTAGCTTCAACAAAATGACTTGCAGAAGAGAAAAGACAAGACAGATACATCTCGTTTAGCGTTACTTCCTTCGTAAGGGCTTCCATGAAAATCAGATCATTTAGATCATGTCTGAGAAAGAAGTTGATACCAATAGCTCTGTTCATCAACAAATTACTTTGAAATCCAGAGACAGCAAAATACCGAGGACAAGAAATGTCTACCCCATTAACGCCTTTTTAAACAGATTGCCCCTCGACCGAGTAAGTCAGAGACATCTCTCTGATGTATGGTTCTTGTGATTCCGCTTTTCCGTCTCTTAGGACCACGCAAATGTTTCCCAATAAATTCCGTCATCAATAACATGTTCACAACCTTTCACGTGGAATAGTTTTTTGCTGTTAAAAAATGAATAAATGATATCCACCGATCCCTCTATGTTCCTTAGCTGAAAATGCATTTAGTCACAAAATTGTAAAAACCAATTATAAATGATGTTGTTAGCCCATTTTCAAATCAATATTTTTCATATTTCAAAATATACATGTGTATGAATCGCTCTCAATTTCCATCAAGTTATGCATAATACAGCTGACCCAAAATGAAATCATACAGTCATGGTTTTCTTTCTTTTATCTAAATGTGTGTAATATACGAAAACATATACTAGCATACGTGTATGTATCAAATATCCACTGATACATAGGGAATACGATAGGTTTATTAAAATATGCGAACACGACAAAAGGTCCACCCTAAAACTAATATAAGTAAACACCTGACTTCAAACTAGTGGGCGTAGATACACACCTAGCCCCAAATCAGTGGGGATCAATACACACCTGGTCCCAAACCAATGAGGGTAAATGCACACTTAACCACAAACTAGTGGGTGTAAATACACTTCTGGCCCCAATCTAGTGGGTGTAAATACAAAATGACCCCAAACCCGTGGACGAAAATATACATTTTACCCCAAACTAGTGGGCGTAAATACACACCTCACCCAAAACCAGTGGGCATTATCACACACCTCACCCTAAACTAGTGGGCGTTAAACACACATTGTCCAAATCTAGTTGATGTACATGCACACATAACCCCAAACATTTGGGCGAAAATACACATTTAACCTCACACCTCACACTAAACTAGTGGGGGTAAATACACACCTCACACTAAACTAGTGGGCATTATAACACAACTGACCTCAAACCAGTGGGCGTAAAAACACACTTAACCCCCATTTAATGTCCCTTAATACACACCTCACCCAACTAATGGGTGTAATTGCACACCTTACCCAAACTAGTGGGTGTAAATACACACCTGCATGGTCTTATACTAGTGGGTGTAAATGCACACCTGTTTTTATATTAGTGGTTGATATACACACATGGTCCTACACAAATGGGTGTAAATACACACCTGGTTTTGTACTAGCTAGTGGGTGTAAATACACACTTGGTCCTATAGTGGGTGTAAATACACACCTGGTTTTGTACTAGCTAGTGGGTGTAAATACACACTTGGTCCTATAGTGGGTGTAAATTCACACCTGGTTTTGTACTAGCTAGTGGGTGTAAATACACACCTAACCCCGAACAGCACCATGGCCAGGGTGGTGATCCCGTCCATTAACAGCGTGGTACTCAGCAGCTTGGTCTTGAACTCTGGGTTCTTGTCCCCACACACCGCCTCCGCTACCATCAGGGACAGGGCCAGCTGATTAGCCAGCGACAGGAGCGCTTGCTGAAAGAGCAGACAGAGATCGGTTGTCATATCAACTAGTTTATGGTGCAGAAACTAGTAAAATTTAACAAATTTACCTACAGAAGATAACATAGTTTTTTAATGAGTTCTGGACCATGTAATTATTGTACGTTATGAAATGCATGCCAGAAAAGTGTAGAAAAATGATGCATATCTGTTCCAAGGAAATACATGTATTAATAATTGAATTTATATTCTGTATGGTTAATTTAATGAAGGAGAGAGAAATTGATTAAATGTACATTGTAGTTTGTTCTTCGAGCGGGGTTCTTTTCATTTTGTCACGGTAAATTTATATGCAATACATGAATGTGCATTTACAATCGTTTAGCATATCCCACTTTAACGAACCACCTACAGCTCAGATCTAGTTCCACGCAAAGTTTCACTCTACTTATCATTCACCATTAAATCCCTATACTGGTGAACCTACACAGGTCTATTTTCGGTAAGATGCTGTTGAAGATTATGAAGCCGTCTCTTACACCAGAGAATAAGAGAATAAATATGTAATTTATCAACATGTTAACGTCAAATTATAGAGCAACCATTTATCAAATTAATTCTGTACAAAAGTGCCTAACCTGAGATGTTACCACTGCATTGCAGTAACATTGTGACGAGAGAGAGAGAGAGGGAGAGAGAGAGAGAGCAGCCTTTCAGTGATTTCAGTCTTTAAGGTCACATGATCAAAGACACCTTGCCTTATTTCAATAAAGATAGATCAATGAAGTATTAATTAGAGCGAAATATTCCTATAATGGAAAGTGTAAACAATCGAATTTTTGAATTTGTTAAAACCATCAACCGTAGTTTTATTTTTTTAAATTATCTTTTCTTTAGAATCGTTAATATATATATATATATATATATATATATATATATATATATATATATATATATATATATATATATATATATATATATATATAATTTCAAATGGGTTTTTTTTTAACCATTTGCAATTGTTTGACACTTGGTATCGTGCACGAATGTTACAGCATAAGACAAAAAACAAATAGTTAGAAAGAAGGCCAATATGTATATGTACGACACCTCCCCCCCCCCCCCTTCCAATCTGGTCGTGGCTGCGTGAGACGAGAGAATATCTCAATATCTCATAGTTCATTAAAATACTGGCCAAAGCAAACTAACATCAATATGTACGATCCTCTCCCATCAGGCTGGTAGTTCTGACGCACTCTGTCTGGTCCGTGGCTTGATACGATGATAGCTTAACGACCATTTAATTACATGCACAATTCTTTAATTTTTCAAAGTAAGTATAGCATAAACATCCATCGAGAAAATAAATCAAAAGGTTTAAAATTAGTTGAGTTTTAGACAGATGAAATGAACATTCAGGTAACAGGTTTGAAGTATGACCAGTTTATGTCTGTCATAAAACACCACACAAAAATCAATCAGATGCATAATGTATTAGTTTGCCACTGACCTGGAAAGCGAACAATATGGTGAGGTGCATGGGCGGGTTGTCAGTGACCTTATAGATGAGACCGTCCTCACATTCCATCTCCTCCACAGTCACCGCGTCATCCACGTGACCATTCTCCGTGTGGTTGACCATCTTCATCCCTTCCTCTCCCACGTGGTTCTCCATCTCACTGTTATAAAGGAAACAATAGAAAAACAAATTTAGCTTCAATTTATACAGTAATAATTTTTTTTTCTTTTGCGAGCAAGTATTTAACTTCCCATCTGGAGTAAAATTAAAAGGGTTACGTTTGTAAAAACCAAACCATCCACACTGATTATTGAAAGCTTTATAAATGCATGTTATGTGCATTCTTTAGTAGTTTTACGTATTAATTGAAACAGTTATAAACGTTTATATTTTTTTTTTCATTCAGAGACGTGTATGCATAATTATGCAGTCTTATAGAGAAAATGTCTACATGATCTCCGAAACACAACGATGATGGAAACAAAAACAAAACAAGATACAAAAAGTTCAAATACATGTATATGGGAATCGAGAAGACGAATTGTTTCTGGAGTTATATTTTGAAATTGCATTGTTTTTCAAATAAAGTGACACACCTACAGAATATTTCGCTCATATTAACATTTCATTGACCTATCTATATAGAAACTTTGATCACGTGACCTTAAAAAGCAATCATTGTGGACTATTATGCATCATTAAGTGGACTAAAGCTCTCTCTCTCTCTCTCTCTCTCTCTCTCTCTCTCTCTCTCTCTCTCTCTCTCTCTCTCTCTCTCTCTCTCATGCAGTTAAAAAAAAGAATAGATGAAATTGAACAACCAATATTGATATTGTATTTACCATATGATTTCAAAGTCATTGTCACACTCCATTTTATCACCAAACACAAGATAAGCCAGGCATAAAGAACTTGCAGCTCACGTATTTTTACTATAGTGTGTCACAGAGTATATAATACATGTATTTAACGCCTGCAATCTCCAATCCCATTATCATAGATAAATTCCGGACACAAGGAACGCATGTAGATTTGACGACCCAGAATGAAGACAACAGAAGCCATGGGCATTCTCGTATCTTAGGTGAATATCTACTTTTAAGAAATCGTTAAGGTAAGAATTTACGTAACGGAAAAAAATATAATTTGATGTTACAGGGCACTTTAAAAAATTACGCACTTGAAAGATTTTTCAAAGTGTGTTAATTTTGGGACCAGGTCATAAATATGTTCAGGGTTTAGCGAAAATAGTTGATAGTTTTATATACAATAAATGACTGTTTTAACCTTGTTTAGCTTAATGTGGTATATTCAAAAAAGAACTCATTGCATTCTCAGCTAACTTGATAAACAGTTTCTAGTTGAGAATATTTTTTCTTTTCTCATAAGACAATATCGACAATTTACACAGAAAGAAAAATGCGGGAGGTTTGAATTATCCAAATATGACATAAACTTCATCGCTTAGCAACTGCATTTTCCTTTTTTGAGTATGCAGCAAATTTATTTCTTATCTAGTATATTGGGCTATGCCCGAACGAATATGATTTAGAGATATGAATAATGGAGATCAATGTATAATACATTTTAACTGGCTTATTGCAAATGTGATAAGAAAAAGGATACATTAGTTCTGTTAATCAAAAATAATATGATCTTTAAGAAGATCAGTGCGAGAATTTCTAAGTTTATAATAATTTAATGTTCGTTAATGTTAATATTATTTTATTGAAGTGATTTATTTGATTAGAATTCGAAAAGGGGGTTACTGTTAAAACACATAGATTCTTTAACATACCTCTAGAAAAATTGTTGTTCGGCCAGCTCATTTTTTCAATAACACTGCATGTACTTATACAGAGCATATTTCTTTTTCCGATCTTAAATGTTTACCCAAAGTTGCTGAATATCATATGGTTTGGAAGAAAAAATGAGTAACAAGGGGCCTTCATCCTGTAATCAATTAAATGATGCACTGGTATTTGACTTGTATCTTTGGTTAATCTCCACCCCCATCCCCGTACTAAATACGGTAAATTAGATTCACGAGTGTTAACAAATCATCATACTATCAACAAATTAGAAATTCAGTTCCAGAATATGCGATATAAAAATATTTTTTCAAAGTGCGTTAAGAGTGTCGATACAAAAAAATGTTAATGTACCTTCATAACGCACTTTGAAATTCTTTTTTCAAAGTGGGTTAACTTGGTCCAAAATTTAACGCACTTTGAAAATTTGTTTCAAAGTGCGTCGCCACATTTGAACTAATAGTGGCAGTATGTGTCCACTGTCTAGTTAAGTTGAACTATAGATCTATAGATAGGAAACACCGATGCCGTAGAACTGTAGATCTACGGAAAATTGCAATGTTTCCGTTTAAAGCTACAACAACAGTGCGCATCATAACCCTAATTAAAAAGTAGGTAATTAATTAAATTTTAATTCCCCGTCAATATACATATACTGCGACCACTAGTAGACTACGCGTAAAATATCGAAAATTTTCCATCTAAGGGAGAAAAAAAAACCAAGATCCAAAATACCCTTGAGGAGATAACCTAGAAAAACCATTGACCTTGTTTAGAACGGTTGTTTTTTGGGGTTTTTGCACAACAGACATACTGAGATAAATATGAATGATAAATTTCGTATCCATGACCAAGGGGCAAGGGCAAGGCCCACGTTATCTTTCTTCAAGAAATACAGAAGACAATCATTATGTGAAAAAAATTATGCATAATTAAGAATGAAGTAGGTTTTTTGGCACTATATAAAGTGACAGGTCTGTAATTGCACAAGATGATGTGACGTATCCTAACAGGCTATTCTAAAAAAAGACTATATGACTTTATTAATAGAGAGTTAAGAGTACTGACAAGTATTTATGTATCTGTACGTACAATATAAGTTCAAAAAAATAATGACCCAATGCCATTAATAATCCTTAACACTGTACATTTATGCGTTTACATAATGCAAGGTTTCCTTCTAAATAGTTTGTTTTTAAATCACAAGGGCACATCTTTTCCGGAATCGAATGGATTGAAAATTACCTGGTCAAAAAATAGAAAATTGATATTTACCTTGAGACAGTGAACACCTGTACGGCCGGACCTGTGGAGTTGCTCATTTTCCCCACTATAAATTTTTTTTTACTAAATTCCAAAGTTCAGAATTCGACGTAAAAATATCCACACAACAGTCAGGTGACCTTAAAACCAGGCAGGTAGGTCGGTAGCCTTGCTACCTCTGAATTTGTGTACTTGCATACTTCTCGGACGCTTTTGTTTTTATTAAGGCATCGAGTGATCGTATACCACAAATGACGGACTGACACTGTTATTGTCCAAGAGTCTATTAACAGATTAACACATCAGTCAGACAGATATACGCTCCGATTGATTAAAGCTAACATGTGCACTAATTTTCTATCGTTCCCCCAAATGCATCTGGGGTGTAAATATAACTGTCGCGAAAAGTTACGGTCGGGCGCTTTTCGATCTAGTTCATTAATGCACTTTTCTTTGTGTGAATGCTTACATGTCAAAAAATTGGGTGATATGCAAGAAGTTCCAAAATTGTTCAGAAAAGGCTGTCCTTTTTCACGCACAATTAGAACAAGTAAGTCGTTCCTTAGGGTGCATTGTCTCGCTTGTATCATATTGTATGCCCTATAAGTAAAGTTATAACTCTCACAAACTCTTGCTGGGTAGTAAGTAAGTAATAGAAATGCATGGTAATCACTTCAAAAGGCCCAGTTATAACAAATGAAATAAGAATATAAGCATTTTAGAGTAATTTGCCTTGATCTTAACATATGACTTGAAACATTGAACATTCATTATTCAACATGGCCTTGATATTTGATAAATACTAGCAGTTGAACTTTGCTGTTTTTTGGGCAAAATATTGGATATCCCTATTGTTTGAATAACTTCTCCTACAGTTTTCAGGTTAGGAAGTTTTTGTTTTGTAGATCAGTTGTGCATTTTTCATAAATCATCAAAAATCAAAATTCAAGTAGTATGCACATCTCTGTTATATATACAAGTGATCTTCAAAACAACAACTTCCCAACTTGAAACCTTAAGGATCAGATATCCGTACAATAGGGGTACTCTATACATGTATGTAATATTACAATTATGAGAAATAACAACTTTAGTTAGTTAATCAGCTGGTATTTTTTTCATAAATTATCAAAAACCAAAATCCAAGTACTATGCAAATCTCTGATAAATGTACAATTGATCAGCAAACAATTAACAACTTCCCATCTATCTTAAGCTTAAAAACAGTAGGAGGAGTTATCCGTACCATAAGGGGTTTACCCTTTTGGCAGCCGCCTGCCGCCCGCCCAACCGCCCGCCATTTTACCATTTCAATATCGGAATTTTTCCTTGGAAACCCGATTAAAAAGTGAAAATGTCAAATTGTATACCAAAAAACCCATCTTCATCGGACAGAGGTGGACCATGCAGACAAATGTTTTTCTGACAATACACATGACAAGCGTAATAAGCCACAGGCATGTAATGGACTAGATACATTCATTAAACTAGAACCCTTTTAACAAGACATTGGACTTTCAGTAGGACATAGCTATCTATTTCTTGTGTCAAAACAAGTTCAAAATGACGCTGTTTCAAGCAAAATATACACCGATTGCGTAGTCTTAGCTCAAAAGCCAGACAAATCTTGTTGATTTCAAAGAGCCATGGCTGAGTGGCCAACGATGAAATAGACAGGCCTACGTCACATAGCTGTTTGACACAACTACCCAAAGTCCAAGCTCTTGTTAAAATGGTTGTATTAAGCATAAGCAAATAATTTTATCTGAATTAAGAGACAGACAGACAAATAGACAGATAATACGAGACAAATCAAAAAGACGGACTAACAGAATGAACTACACTGCAATGTCAGTCCCAGTAGAATCTACCATTGGTTTTTACTTATTACTGAGTATTACAATAAGTTAAATCTAGACAGTCATTTTTTTAATTTAAGAATAAACAAAATGCCATAGATTAGTATCGTAAGCGTAAATAAATTTTATTCTTAATCAAAATAATTATTATTTAGATCACAAACCTGTGTAAATTGCGGTTTTCTTATTAATCTCTTGATTGCTGAGTTGAGTTTCTGACACTAAAATCCTTTCCTTTATATTTTTCACGCATAATATATATGATTATTCACATTAAAGATCTTTAAATAGTAAAAGGTTTAAATGGAATAATTCATTACATGAGTGCAAGTTTTAGAACATGCAATTTTCAAGTAAAATCATGAAATGATTTTATCTAAAAATATCTCCACGTAAAATTGTCAGCAAAAAATTGCTCTTTTGCTTAAAAATAAAATCAGAATTCCTTTCATTCATAGGAAATTAATTCGACTTTTAAGATATTCTCATTTTTCAATTTCATCCGTAACATCATCGTCTAAAGCCACAACGCGGGGTCTCTCTCTCTCTCTCTCTCTCTCTCTCTCTCTCTCTCTCTCTCTCTCTCTCTCTCTCTCTGAGATGAAAAGGATCGGCATATTGGCCGTGGTTTACGACGATGAAGTAACACATTCGGATCTAACTCATCGATTTGAAATTTATATAATTGACGAGAAATCACAACTATGCGAACTTCGTATTTTATTCTATAACACTAAAGAATGTATACCATAACGAGGCATGACTACACGCAGCTCTACAGGTAAGGTAGCGGATTACAAAGCCTTTTAATTGGCTGAAATATTCTCGTTTTCGATTTTTTTTCTTTATCAATATCATTTTTAAAAAATTTAAAAATGTCAGAGGGACACGCTTAGAACGCACGTGCTTATACCTATTTAAATATATCTCTCATTTCAAAACACAGCTTAATTATGAAAATATGTAATGCCTATGAATTTGTAAAAATCAAAAATAAAATCTGCCTGACTTGTCTCGTAATCCACCTCAAATTATGAATGAAATTGCCATCGTGTTACAATGAAACAAACGGTCGATATTGTTTTTGAAAATGCAGATTGATTTAGTAGGCCGTAACATGTGCAGAATTACGGTCCCATTATATTACAATATTATATTTACATCTACCGAGTATGATTCCCTCTGTTTCTTACGGTAACTTATAGTTAATTTATAGCTCTATAGAATCTACACGCCCCGTCAATCGATTGGTCGAAACCTGCAGCGACCTAAGACGGACTGCACGAAATAATCATGATGATATTTCCATAGGAGACGATTTGGCTGTTTCTTTTAGCTAACGGACTGATGTACATTAACAGTAATTTAGTGAATTTTACTTAATTTTTACAATCAATTTATTACATTGTTAAAAGAAAGATGCAAATATAAACAATAAAATGATTTCTTTGATTATTAATGCGGGCTATGAAGGTAGCGATCATTGCGGGTTATGTATTTTTTCTGCAATGTCGCCATCTTCATATCCTGCATAAATCACTAAAGAAAGCACTTTATTTTTTATATATTGAACCAATAATGGTGAGAAACAAGATTTAACGCTTTAAAAAAATAGATTTCAGATGACAAAACATACCTATCTTGAACACGCATTTATTTACCACCACATGGCAACAGCGTAAAGTTCTCCGCTACACCTGTAGTTTATTTAGTTTGTTGATCAAAATCTCTTGACACGTTGTAACATCTAGTTACTATGAAACAAAATATCCATGGATGGCATAATCTCACAGCGGGAGGGTCTTTGCGTGACCCACATTCTCTCTTTCTTTACCAGGAAAATCATTTTTCTTCATAATTTCAGCTTGTAAAATACAAATATTTGTCAACTTTTTGTACTTATTTCAGTTTTCTAACTTATGGGACTTATTAAAAATCATTGACTGTAAACACAGTACAACATAACATTTATTGATTACAGTTCTCAAATTGCAGTTACTGAAAAAAAATGATTTCTTACTTCTCAGAAAACATGAATATCTACATATGCGTATATTTTCACTAGCATATGTGTATACAGTCATTAAAAGTCCAAAGAAAGAGCAGTAAAAATTTCTGTATTCGTAGATTCATCACAGTTGATTATATATGTGGGTGGGTGGATGTGATCAAAGAAATATATGAGTTGTAAATAACAATTTTATGTTCTAAATGTTGATCTATGTGTAGAACAGGACCATTGGAAGCTCTGGGAGCATTTAATGAAATGCTCTTATTTTTTATCGTTCTGCGCAAAACATTCTCTATACATAAGGCCACCAACCTTTGATTGCACGGGCTCTCTGTGTGAATGTGCCTTTAACTATTATAAATTCCATACAGTAACTGCAATTTAATGAAATTTAATTCACCATAGCTTAAAGTGTTATTTATGACGGGAAATTAATTTGTCAGCTAACAGTGCAAATAAACCCGGAACTCCATGCCCTATTTCTTGTGACCTCTGTATGATACTATGTCCATACTGCATGTCCGTCTCTAATTTATCTCCATCACTCTGAATCATGTAGAACACTCAATACACACAGGGCATTGTATATACACACTTGTGTAATTAATACGACAATGATCTTATTCTTCATTGTAGACAGCGCCTCCCCGTACCCCACAGAAAAAGAGGTCATTTCACACCACCCAAGTCCCCAGCCCCTGATGGATGGGACCAGAACCTACGGTAAATACATCTTACAAAACAAAACACAAAACATGAGGACTGATAATTTCGGTCGGGGCGTGATCAAACCTATCATTTGATCACGCCCCTACTATCTCCTCATAATACTCAAAGAATGACTCCTTGTTCCTTAAATTCGCCAAAGCTGAAATTCTCAATTCGTGTGTGATTGAGGCGGGTTGGAGTGGGGATGGGATCAATTATAAGTAGTCAGCTCGAAGCTTTTAAATTCATTTAAAGTGGTACATTAGTTATTGTTAGTCATGGGGAGATGACTGCATCGTTTTCTCCACTGAATTACACATTAAAAACTGTCTTCACATGATTTAAAAATTAAAACAGGAAGATATGACAATTTACCAAGAAGTAATAGGAAATGTAATTTATGTAATCGCAATGAGATTGAAGATGAGAATCAGTTTGTATTGATATGTTTATTTTGCGTTCAATTTAAGATATAAATCTATTAATTAATATACTATTCCAGCAGAACAAGAGTATTCAAATTAATTCAATTGTTTTGTAGTACAAAAACGAAAGAAATAAACAATTTATGGAAATATCTGTATTTTGCAAATAAACTTGGAGCTCAGTACTAAAAAAAACTATATAAAGTGTGTAGTTACTACATGTAAATGTCAATATGAAACAAATATTTACCTACTATAATTAATATACTATCCTCTGTCCATCTATGAACTATGTACTTTTCATGTACCTATGTTACATGTTATTATTATGTAAATCTATGAGACAATTATCTTACGGAAATAAATAACTTGAACTTGATTTGATATTATCTATATATATATACACCCGACCATATGACATTTACATTGTACTGTCATTCACCCTTGTGCATCCTCCATGTGAAGAATTGATCATTATCAACCCTTTCTCCAGTATATTCATCCACAACACATTATTTATATCGGATTTCGCTACATGTATAGAGAGAGAGAGGCCCGTGGGATACAGCGTTCACATGAGCAGCAGCCTACTGTGTAGCTTCACAATATATGATGTGCATTTCAAAACTAAAAAAAAATGTAATTAAAAGCAGTATTTCATTAGATCAAAGATACCGTTTTTCACACATGTACAAGTATGTTTTTTTTCTTTATACTTTCATTAATTTTCCAGTTCTACGAAAATAGTGGCTTAAGTTCAAAGCACGTTTAACCCCAACTCAGGATCCATTATGATGCCCAACGGATCATTATTTTCAAACACTTGAAAGTAGTCTTTACAATTTATCGTATGTAAGTGTTTGAGATTATTATCTATTGAGAAGAAGATTTTTATTATTAGATTTTAAAATATCATCATTAAAAATACTTAATTGACTAGTTTTTGACGGGAGCTAGTCCTATTCAAGGTTGGTGTTAGGCGACGACATCGACAACCAGTTTTCAACACTATCTCAGCGTTGATTTTTAAATGTTGATCCAACACCATTATTTAAAATAAGCCACTTTCAATCTATTTTTTGGAGTTGATTTTAATCAACTCTCCTATGCAGTTACTCTGGCAAACCGAAAGTGAAACAGTGTTTGGACCTAAGCACAAAGCATCACCGCTGACAAGACTTAGATCTTGAAAATAACAGATAAATTCGGTTTACTGTATGCTGAACCATTAATTTTCAAGGAAACGTATTTATAAATACCTTCAAAATAGTCAGATTTTAAATAGTAAGAATAATTTAGATATTTTTGTAGTCGTATGTATTCCTACGCCAGAGTTCAATTTAGTCTCGTTCAATCAGATGCTCGGCTGTATCCGTAAACCTCAGACAAACAGAGAGTCTCTCTTGGTAGTTGGAGATTAACAGAGACAGTTGAGCGTCTGGTTGAACGAGACTAGAGTTCAATATTGCTTGGATCCAGACATGTGTACAATTTTTAGAAATATTTCGATTACTGATACATAGTTTGATGGAATTAATTCTATCTTTAAATATTACACAACATGATTCAAATGGGGTTTTCTCGAAATTCTTGTCGGAAAAGTTCGAGAATTCATATTATAAAAATGTGCGTAATTCAAATACAGATTAGAAACTACTTGCCATGCAAAATAACATATCGTTGATTTTAGAATTAATAATAATCGATAAAATCAACTCCCGCCAGTACTTCAGTACTTTGATTAAAACATGGGAAAAGAAACCCCAATATCAATTTTACATCATTTTAAAGAGGCGGTCAAGAGCTTGTTTAATTCCGTTTTTGGAGAGACTGAAAGTATTCTAGAGATATTTTATTAATCAAAAATAGACAAAACTCAGAAATTTGTTCCATATTTCCTTCATAATTCATTGAAAAAGACAGTTTTAAACATGATTTTTCATTGTGTTTACCAAATCTTTTAGCCCCGGTACACCCTATCAAACAAAGCTATTGTTATGAAACAGCACTGAAAGAATTTATATCTTAAATTTTATAAACCTGTAGGTACCTCTCATTTACTAGATCTTGACTTTTATCAATTTCAATTAAATGTTGACGATCAAGTTAGGCTATTTCAACGTTTAATTAAAAAAGTTACTTAAAATTTTAATATCACTCGCTTGTTCTGAAGAAATTGGCCGAGTATGTAGTGAGTGGTCGCACAAAGTTTATAATAGCTAATAGAAGACGGATAGACGCGAAGCAAGACAGGCAATCAAAATGGCCCATTAGAACATCAGTTCAAGTGAGCTAAAATTACAACTGAAGCAACATCGATCAAATCACACGCTCCTCCAACAAACGCTGTTTGGACGCGTTTTTATGACTGGCCCTCGAGGCGTGAGCTATTATAAATAAATTAATTAGCATCTTTATCTCTGCTAGGATGTACATAAGTGCATGTTAAAAGTGTTTTCACTTTCGTTCTTCACTTCTAACAATATGACTATGTACGTGCTCTAAATCAATGCATCATTAATGTTATGCAGGTACATGTAAGTTAAATCCATTGTTGTTGAGAAGAACAATATGACTGTATATATTATGCATTCATTTCTTGATACATAAAATGCAAGTATTTACTACTGTCTGTTTATTTAAATCAACTAGTTCAAATTGATTTTCATTATTTCTTATGAGTCTATGCTAAAACATTAACTCCCCCACTATACTCCAATACCTCTCCCATGCAATATCTTTTATTTTTAAGAATGTGCACACATATCTAATTGTTTTTTACTTTTGTTTACATGTATTTTCTTCTCAACAACGCGCATTCTACAGCTTCAGCATTTATGACCGCCGACTTCAACTATATGGGCGCTCATTAAAAAGATCCTGTACCTATAGATGCTCATACTTTCAACCTTCACTTCACCGCACCCCTATTACCTAATGGGTGTGGACATTTTATGTTACCGAGCCCGAATAGGACTATTTATTAACAAGTGTAAATTTTCAAACATGTTGTAGATGAGCCAATCAATGGCTATAGTAATATTCAATCGTTCAAAACTGTAAACACAAAGAATTGTGGGCTCTGTATCTCGATTATAACTCGACCACTGACACTAAAATTTAAGTTGACTATTATAGATGCCTTTTTGAAGCACTGTAAACACGAAAAACGGAAAATTAATTTTTGACAAAAATTGACCTTGCCCCTTTAAAGGCAACGGATTAGTGTAAGTTTCACAACTTGTTTCCGAATCCTATTGTAATTGTAATACATTTCAACCTGCTGCGCATCAATGTACTATAATATATTTTCTATTAAAAAATATTGTTTACAATAAGTGCATGTGCTTTGATTGAAATGTAGAACCATTTTAACAAGACCTTGGACTATCGGTAGGACGTAACTAGCTATTTTTTGCGTCAAAACAAGTTAAAAATGACACCGGTTTCTAGAGAAATATACACAAAGAGCCATGGCTGAGTGGCCAGCAATGAAATAAACAGACATCTTGACACAACTACCCAAAGTCCAAGCTCTTGTTAAAATGGTTCTAATTCCAATAGTTGAGAACCTATAGTTTTATTGCAGAATTTCATATTGATCTTAAGCATGTCAATTGGTATGGTCAATTTGAGGCATAGGCAGACTGTTATAAATTGCTCCCATTTGATATTATCAAAAGCCAACGAACATGCGACCAGGCGTGGACGGGGAATACCAAATCCATAAAGCGATACTCGCACAAAATACCGTGGTGTTCGAATTACCAGCGCAGAGAGAATCAACAGTCCATTAATGAAAACAATCTTTTGTCTGAACCCTGTGACATACAAACAACTTTTAAAACTCTTTATATTGAAATTCAATAAAATTCGCCATCTTTCATCGTTATGTGTCCCCTCCCCCAAATAAATTATTCGCAGCGTTTATCTATATAAATCGTGAGGTGAGAGTATCGACACAATCAGGTCAATGACCGCTTCAATAGCCATATCCAAACAAGAACTTGGTGCTGTATTTCAAAATCTCTCAAAAAAACTGAGTACCTCTACAAAAAATAAATACTAGCCTGTCAATGCTCAGTATAATCCTACAAGAGTAGCGTTCGCTGATCTGAAGAGTAAAGCAAACAGTTGTTCATTGCAGTCGTATCAAATATACAATAAATCATATATATACACAAGTTCACTAACTACTTCTTCATACCGAAAATGTCAGATGTTACATTGATAACTCATAACACTACAACGGTGTTTAACAACAAACTTCCCTTTTTTTTTTAAATTTTCAACATTAGTCAACACGCTTCTTGCAAGGCCTAACAACTAAAACGAGCTGATTTTGTTTTATCTTAATTCCAAATAATGGCCCAAGGGCCTGAGGTCGGACACATTAAAGTCATTATACCTGGTATATTCACGGGTTTCTCGACTGTTACATGTGAGATGTTTAAAATAATTTCCTTGAACTCACTGAATATGGACTTGCGTTTTTAACAATATAAATCGACGTAATGAAACTCTGTCATTGTAATTGTCATTATTTTAAAATAAATCAAAATCGCTGTTTTTAGAAGATGAATATGGCATATGAGATATTATTATTTTCCTGACGTTTCTAAATGCATGCTAGTATCTGCACAACGTAAGCATTACGTTACGTATAGAACCTTTGAAAGGAGTGTTAAAACACAAAAAATGGTAATTATAAACTGTATACTGGGAAATATTCGCCCCCGATTTATTTTTGCTCCTTTCGCCCTCGTTGTCAGCGGGCGAATTCAAATATCTCAGATTAATTTTCTTTTAACACAACTATGTCTGGGGTGAAACCGTTTGCAAGTGAGGGCGGGCAAAAATAACACGGAGCGAAAATAACCATGTAATATTATCTATACAGTACATGTATATTTTTGATGTTTAAGGAAAAAAACCCCACCTAATATCTTATTATTTTTGAGACAGCAAATTTGGCTTCTCCATATCATCAATCTTTTTATTTGTATAAGTGTATATCCAAATCTCGAAGAACTTGTAAATCCCCCACATTGTGATGTAAGTTTAATTATGAATACGCTCAATGAATTCTTTACATGACTTAAAACTCTATTGTCGTCAATTATAAGTTGTCCACGTTCATAGTTTTAAATAAAGAGTATTTATTTTGGTTATGTATTTTTCTCATAATAAAAATAAATACCCTACATCTAATATAGTAATATATTAGATATAGGGTATTAATTTTTAATGTGAGAAAAATCCATAACGTCAGGCGCTTGTAGTTATGTAAAGTAGTTTGATTGGGCTCATAGCATCGTTTTTTAAGGGGGGGGGGGGCGAAATCCAAATCCTTGGGGTGGAAAGAAAGGGGGGTGCGTGTGCTATTAATACCTAAAACTTTTCACCCTCTAATTTTTACATACTTTAAAAAAATTGGGTCCAACTCTTTCAAATTTCAATTTTCTATATGTAAATTTAAGAATATCTGTTGTGAGAACAAATGTGGGGGGGGGGGCACCCCATCCCCCTCCCCTCCACCGATGACAGCAGTAATCGAATCAATTCAAAATTTCATAACGTATGTCTAGAAGAATAAAATGCTAATAGAAGACTCTCTCTCTCTCTTTCTCTCTCTCTCTCTCTCTCTCTCTCTCTCTCTCTCTCTGAGAAAATTCAATGTTCTAAATCCTTACCCTTACTATTGTTGACCTGATTAAACTTGAACTTGCTACACCTGAGACCGATCCATTCATTTTTTTTTCAATGTTGTACTACCGGTATTTATATTACAACAGGGGTTGCTCAATGAACCAATGAACTCTTGCTGTCATATAAAAAAAAACTAAATCGAAAGTCTTTTTAACTGATATACCCGTTCATTGTGAAAGGAAAAAAAACCTTGGCCCCAGGGTGCTCTGTCCATTTAAAATTTGGTCTTGCGAGTTGGTCAGTTTTTAGTGACGTTAATACATACACATGTTAAGCATGTTTCTTGGACTTCCAACCACTAGAATAAGAGTTCATACCGACCATCAAAAATACTTAGACATGAATTGAAGTCAAATTTTTCAAAATCAATTTTTTTAATGTTTAATATCTACAATTATTCAAGAAACAGGGCATATTAATGTGGGCATTTTGTTTGTTTGTCATTTTATGTCATTATTCTTTAATTTTTTACTATTATTTTTTAGTCGATCTCGTTAGAGACCAAAACATTTACATAATTATGTACATAGTAATTCACTTCACATTTATTTTATATCGTTTGTGTGATTTAATTTCAGTAGCCCTTTTCAGTGTGAAAAGAAATATGGCGCCAATAAATATATTATCAACATCGACTGCAAATCTTTCTATTTTTTTTTTTATTTTAAATTTCGGGAATTCGAGTAATTGTATTGCACTGAATTATACACATGTGTAGACCATGTCAGAAAAGGTGAAATATTGATTTACAGTGACCAAAAACACGCAGTGAAGGCATGATATTTTAATAAGCTACCAGTATCATTTGCTCACTGCAGTCATGGGGGTTAAATCAAACATTTTAAGACCATATACAATTATTCCTAGGTATTTCACGTATTGAAATACCCGATTCAACAACATTGCAGTTATGTTATAAATTAATCGCATTAATAATGACTGTCATGCAATAAATTTGAAATTTTTCAGACAGCAATGTAAACATTAGAAAGTTATCCGTCCTGTACATGTACAGTATTCCTTCCAGGTCAGGCTTTTAACACAGTAACCTAGGCCGACTACCTCTCTCTTACGGTTGGGCCACATATGACGAATACTTTTTGACCAGAAAAATAAGAGAGAGAGAGAGAGAGAGAGAGAGAGAGAGAGAGGTTCTCATCAATAATTCATCAATAAAGACATGGGGTTGGTTTAAAACACAACCATCATTTAGAAAATTTATATTAACACATATATTGATCGAGCGGATATTGGTTTGTGTGGGGTTTTTTTTTTAACCACCACAAATGTTTCACTACAATGATCGTCTCTATAATCATATATTGCGAGAATCGAATTTTATTATAACTATCGTAGTATTAAATGGTCCCTTTTGAGTGCCCCTTAAAGCATGTTCCATAACTTTGTTTTAAAGACAGGAAATTGAAAATGTTTCAGCGTGGCTTTAACAATATTGGACATGTATTGTGGAAGTAAAGGTCAGACAGTGTCCGTATAGCGACCGTCAGACCATAAAACGGTCTGTGTAGTCACCAATCAATAAAAACATCCCTTCCTCTAGTCTTCTTTCACACGTGCGCTACAATTGTTATGTAAACTCCCCATCCCGATATTTTTATATAATTCTTTAAACAATACATACACCACAAATCTAAAGTTAGATTTAGTACTTCTTACCTGAACAAATACCACTGACTTTAATCAACAGTCCAGTCTTTGAATGTTAAAAGGCTCAAGAATCTGTCTTGTTGTGGTCACCGCGGCTTTACAGCCGGTTCATGTTTTCAAAGTGTTTATAATAATATCCGTACGAGAATTAATGCCGATCAGGACCCAGTAATGATGAAACAATCTATGTAGTCTTGTTTCAACCCTAACAATTATTTTTCAGCGTTTAAAATCAGTTTCAGTTACGTCTACACAGTCATCGTAAATACGAAAGCATGTATTGGACAGCTTTCATTATGTAAAAATAACTCCGGGGCTCTCGATGGGAAAAGAAATCATAAATCAAGAGCATTGGGGATTCAGTGGGATTTACGGAAAATAAATGAGCCCAGGTTTATAACACACGCGTTCGGCTGAATTAGCTGCTTTTTTATAGCTGTAGATCTGTATCTCCCGGTCTGAAAAAATTCGGATGGACGACCCATTTAAAAAATTTGGATGAACGATCCATCCGATTTTTTTCAGACCCTGGTGCTATATTTTGATAAAGTATTTACAGTAGCATATCTTAACAGTAAATAATACATTCATAAATTAGAACGTAGTATGCATGCTATTAAAAGCAACGGGGCAACATTTACAGGAACTGTATTTGGAAACATCTAATTTAGGAGCTGTCAGAAATATATATTTTCCACAGATGACAAATATGTATGAAGTTTATTATACTTTAAATATTTCAGCATTTATTAAATAAAAAATGTAGGCGAGGGAATGACGAGTCGAATAAATATACCAGAATTTTGAAAGCCATTTACATTAACATGTAATTTTTGAATTACAGAATGTTTGGTTTGTTTTGGTTTGGTTAGCTTGTCACGATATGGGTGTGGATCTGGCCTTACACCGAACAAGAAAGATGTAATGTGCCTGTATATTTACGCTATGACAATATTATTTAACACAGGCACGTAGCATCAGCCCCCCCCCCCCCCCCCCCCCCACTTTCCCACTTTTTCTCGCAGCAACTAATTTTTTAAAATTTACATATAAAAAATTGAACTATCATGGAGTTGGCCCCCCCCCCCCCACTTTTTTGGAGGATGTAAAAAATTGATATGAAAATAAGGAAATTAGGATTGAAATAATTAAAGTTGTATACTACGCCAGCCCCCCCCCCCCCCCCCCCCACCCCGGATTAGGATTTTGAAGATTTTGGGAAAGTGTTATAACCGTAAAGAAATATTAGTTTTATCCGATAACTGGACTTTACTGTAGGAGTGAATTTGTCATGTTTGCTGCAGTTGTGTTTATTGATTGTGCAATAAACAAGCAAATGAGAGACAAAGTGACACAACGGCATGATTGCAAGTCCTTACTTAAGACCATTATGCTGAATTTGAAATATACATGTACTGGCCTATGTTGATACAATATAAGCATAGCGATGTTTGTCAAACATGCATAATCTAGGTAGGTACGAACATGCATGCGTTCATCTATTTCAATTTATTTGACATGACATACTTGCAACCGTAAATTGTCGACAGGGAATACACCGTATTTAAAACAACAAATGCATAGGTTATTCCTAAACTGGCATGTTGTTTTGAGGGGTTTTTAGTGAGAATGTTCAAGCTTAACATCATATTAAATTAAGCGCTGGGATTCAAGTTCAAATTATAACAGAACGGAAAAGCTTCATCAAATGATTATATTTATTTATTAAACGAGCACGATATACCTATAATCTATTAAGAAGAAACATTTAAGGCATGAATAAAGTATTATTTTGGCAGTGTTAACTTTATTCATACATGTAATTAGATACCCGAATAATCTTCGTAACTAAAGCATTCAATTTTTAAAGTAATACGTTTAAAATCAGGTTGTAAAATTTCGAGGAATATTTATATTCATGATAGCTTTAATTTGGTTAGATCGTCAATATACATCTATAAATGCAAACGGGTTTTCATCGAAAATACTAAGAATGTAAATCATATACTAGTATATAAATACATAAATGTACATGGAGCAATTCGAGAGGACTTCTTCACGTATTAAATTATAAGACACAGTGTTTTTGTGGGGTTTTTGTGTTGTTTTTTTTAGTTTTTGTTTAGGGGGAGGGGTAGTCGTATTTCTGAGATGAATAAAAATCTCACCCACATCACTTAGACACGAAAATTGGTATCTAGTTAAAGGGGTTGGGGTGTGGGTATGGGTCCAGTTGCCTGTCCACCTTCGTACTTTTAATACAAACATTAGTATTTTTACATGGATTATTTGGTTCCAACGAACTAGGACGTGACGCGCTATATAATCTTGTATCCGGTTCATTTTGCAATTAATTTACATTTAATTTGAAGATAAACACCATGCAACAACACTGGAGAAATTACCTTAAAACACTGAAAAGTCAATTTCTAGGCTGATTTTAAGGTTTTGTCCTAGTACAGATTGAACCAACCCATCCCACAAAGAGAAAAATGTTTTTTAAAGTCTTACCATTCACAGATTTCAATATCCTCTGTATAAAGGCTCATATTTCTGGGAGTAATTTAAGGCAAACTACACTTTTAACAACAGATGCACTTTACACAATCACGAATGTTCAAACTATTTGATCGAATCCTCCCACGTGTATCTTAAAACTTGTCTTTTTCTTTAACATGTATATTATAATCCTTTTTTTAAAACTCGCGATAGTCTTCGAGTTATCATTAAAGATTATACGTAGTCACTGAAGTATATGTTATATCTGGTACCTGCAAGTTGATCTCTGAAGAAAAAATGCCGAGTCTTTCTTGTATTTCAGAAAATAATCCTTTTAAAACATTTAAATAAAGGTAAGTAAAAAAAGGTCAGAGCTTAACAAGTTGAAATTGATAGGGTTTGCACTCACCGTCCGAGTGTCTTGTCAATCCCATGAGCATGAACTCTTAATTTTATCGATCTTTAGTAATTACAACGTACATGCATGCTCTACATGCATATTCAGCGGGTAAACCAATTTGCCGGCATTTAACATTTATTTGCATGAAGCATGTTTTGAAAGTACATGTATATTATTAAAACTCGGGGTTTTTTTTCAATTAGCCCCCCCCCCCCACTTTTTTAGTAAAATTATACATAACCATTACCTATACTCCTTTTTTGTTAAGATTTCTGATAAGTATATCCCCACCCCACCCTTTCAATTTGCTTCCGACGCGACTGCAATTAATATCCATCAATGTAAATATACACTGTATACTAGTATATATAATAGTATACAATGAGATACCATGTTCAGAAATGAGAACGAAGAGCAAGCCAGGTCAGGTAGTGAAGTATATTTTTTTACAATCTACTCATTTGATTCTATAATAAGAGTTCTTTGGGTAACATCGCCTACCTCAGTACTTTAAAAGAATTCTGAAACATTTACCAAATATATATCGTTAATATCTAAAACTGTAAACAAAGGGGGTTTATACAAGTCAACTACATTTGTACATTTTAATGGAGAATAATGCATTACCTTTTCCACATCACAGCCTGCATCATCCCTAGATTCCAATAAATATGTAACTTTCAATTTTTAATATTTACATTCAGTGTATATTTCTTCATACCTATTCGTTAATAAAACAAAGATATTTCTCGACAAAATTTCTGGCACTATATTTTTAGTCGAAGAAGCGAAGTAAATAACATGTTAATATGGCTGTTCCATGCTTGTTTCATATGTTTCATATTCCTGACTATGAGCGTATACATGATGACATTAAAGCAACGATACACATATATTTCGTACAAATAAACACCATTATTTTGCCTAATAAAAGTTGTAACTTTAGTGAGATTATGAAGATTCAAATTCTTTCAAAGCAAAATCGTGTGGAGTAGGGTGGGGCCACATTGGAGATCCAATTTTACAAAGGAAACATTATGAATAAAAGTATAAGCATTGAATGTTTATTTTTGGATGTCGCCAGTCCTATAACAGTGCTGTATTATACATTTATTGCATGAACGTTCGGGAAATATGAAGATTTATTCCCCCATGGAAAATCATATTATTTTTCTGGGGGAAATCTGACACGGGTTCGTCAGGTTAAAAGAATTGGAGCATGATGTGCTATACAATTTGGTATACAGTTCATTTTTTTCTTTTTAGTTCACGTTTACGACATTTATTGAATTTTTCTAATTTGGAAAAAAAAAACATGGAGTACAAAAAGGATGGTGGGTCATCAAATTGAGGCTCTCTGAACAAAGTATTTTTTTCATCAGAAAAATGCTAATTATCCTTCAAACTTTGTAAATGAAATAAAATTTAAAAAAATTTCATAGTATCCATGTATTTTTGAAGTTACTACAATTTTGGCCACAATTGATATAATGGAATTACTATACAAGTTGAGATCAAATTAGAAAAAAACCCGGTTGTACGAATGGCTCGAACCCTTATACCTTTACGTAGTAGGTCTCCGTGGAGCCACTCTTTGTAACACTAACACTCCAAGACTAATTTGTCTATAAAAGGCAAATCTATGGTACGAATAAAAAAAAATCCGGATAATTTAGAGTTATTGAACATTGCTGAAGATCGGAGATCGTTAACAATCAGATCTTCCGTGAACTTTAAGATATGATTTGTATAGCTATAAACTATTGTAAAGTAAAGAAAAACTACAAATACATATTTCAGCTTTTAAATTTGAATATTTTGCTCAATCGCCATTTTTAGCTCTTCTTCTCATTGAGATTAATATAGTCTAAAAATGGCCCCGACCAACTATCCCTCTAAAATGGAACTGACCCCTCCAAATACATGTAGGAAAAAGGTTTAAAGCTTACCATGCAAAGATTTGAATTTCATCAGTATAAAGGCTCATATTTCTGAGGTAAATGAGGCAAAACTACACGTTTTGCAACATAGGCGCATTACCTATTCATATATGTCCGATTTATTCGATCGAATCCTCCCACATTTATTTCAAAACATGGGGTTTTTTATTTTACATATAGAGGTATACTATGTATATATAAAATAATAATTTTTAAAAAACCCTCGCGATTGTCATCGAGTATCATTAAAGATTATACTTAACGAATGAAGTATGATATATTTGCAGATGGTAACTCAAAATCGATGTTCTAAAAGCAAGAGTCTTGCTTTTATTTCAGAAAATAATCCTTTTAAAACATATCAATAAAGGTATTACTAAGTAAAACTAGGTCAGAGCTTAATGCGTTGAAATTGATAGGATCTATATTCACCGTTCGGGTGTCGTGTCGATCCTATGAGCATGCACTTTTTCACACTTTTATCGAACTTTATCAAATTGTATGCAACATGTATATATTCATCAGGTAAATAATAATCTGCAAACACTTCACTTTTATTCACACGAAGCATAATTTACAAAGCATGTATTTATTGCTCGTTTCTATCAGTACATACATGTATTTTTACTAATATGGGTGCGGTGTATTAAGGATTTACGGATTTCTATTTTTTTTTACAATATTTAGCAGAAAATATATTGTCAATCATGTTAACAATAATGCTATATCCACCTATGTGTTCAAGAAGAAAAACATACTTATATAGTATACTCAAATTGTGTATGTGTACCATAGGCGCATCTTATTCGCTAGCTGCTCTCTGTGACATATAAATAATACATTTAATATGTGTGTGTGTGTGTGTGCGTGCGTGCGTGCGTGGAGGGGGGTGTTAAGATTCAGGGGGTGGTCAGAAAAGCTCACCAAGGCTTACCACTCAGATGAGCTAATTAAAGGAGAAAGCAAGTCAGGATTACCCCCCTCCCCCTCCCCCCCCCCCCAATACACATTTTTTTAATATGTACATACACAGAATTTTTCAAAATATGTTCTTAATGCTAAGTTATTGTCATAGGTACATGATGTTGAAATATTTCTTTTTATGGATGGCTAGTTCCCGTAACATAGTATTAGCAAAAATACCATTGAAGTACAGGAAATAGATAGGGTTTTTATTTTATTGTTGAAGTTCAGGAAATTATCTTACTATAGATTTAAATACTTACTGTCATCTTAAATAAAACAGAGAACATTGTACACTAGAACAGCCTGTTGACAGCATGCTGAGTTGTGTTTGTGTGTGTGTGCATGTGAATGGGGGAGAGGATGGTCTTGAAACAAGGATCACAAAGCCTTTGGAAAATGTTTTCTCCTAGCTTAATTAAAATCCTAAAAGTAAAACCAGGGCTGCGTTTTACAAAAGAACTTACGACAGAGTCGTAAATTTTTTCAGTCTCATGGAATGATATTTAAGAAATAAAACGTAGACATAACCATATTTATGAAACTACTCTAATGTCCATAATAATATTTTACAGGTATGAAAATGATATATTGATTAGTTAGTTTTTAATTAGCATTTATTAATTTGGTCGTAAGTCGTAAGTTCTTTTGTAAAACGCAGCCCAGATGATTTATGAGTAGCAAAGAAAATACACTTATGGATAATACAGTACTATACTTATATAATCAATCAATTTATTTCTTTATTTGAAATCAAGATTAAAATCTACATCTAAGTGTGTGCCTCTCCTTTCTTACAGAATGATGCACAGAGTCACAGACTTGTGGCAAAGTATTTACGTATCTTATTCTGATTACTCAAAGTGTCTTAATTTCAGTATCCACAGTTGAAATTCTGATAAATAAAATAAAATAAAATTTTATTTAATGCAACATCTTTACATACAAAAAAGGGGGCAGATATCCAAGTACATACACACCAGTAATACGCATGAATTGTGTTCTATATAGGTATAAAAATGTATTTCCAACATATGAAATATATCTATTCTCATTAAACAATGCAAAAATTCTCGAAATTTGAAACTAACATATGTTGTTTGGCACAAAAATTGTTAAAATGTCACTATGTCACAATAGCATAGAAAACATAGTTATATTTATATTAGATCTAAAACAAATCAGGCAGAATTCTATATGTTAACATATCAAATACACGCAGAAGTAGGCAATAATCCATAAACATGTTTCAGCAGATATAATATTAATTATGAATACATGTAATGAAATACTTTTACAGACATATCTGGAGTTACATAATAGTTAAATATAACAAAAAGGTACCAATACCTGATATATGTGATATGCCATTGCCAATATGAATAAATAAAAAAAATAAACAAAACTTGTAACAGAAAAAATGTGAAACGTGTTTCATTAGTTAACATTACACTTGTGCATAACACTGCATGAAACTAACGATCAAATAGGTTGCTATATGAATTTCACCTACATGATATTTAGGATACAGTTTCACACTACTGTCACTTCAGAAAGTGCCATGCCTATCTCATTTCTAAAGACTGGGCATCACGTAGCACTTTCTCTTCCAGTGAAAAATCGTAAGTAAATCTACAGGCATCAATATCACTGCTTTGGATGGAAGAATAACCATTTGAGACTGATTGATGCATGTCAAAGATAACTTGTAACTCTGGAGCAACGTCAAAAGGTACTCCACTGATCTCGGTGTGGCTAGATAGGGGTATTGTATTATAGCTCATAGTAGATTCTTGCTGGAAAGTTTGGCTGGCACTCCTCTCCATATAGTCCATGTAGGTCGGCAGAGGATACTTTGGGTGTCCAACCTACCATTTAAAATAAAAATTTACTTTTATTTTATATGTTTCTGATAAAAGGAAAATGAATCTCTCTCTCTCTACTCTTTCTCTCTCTCTCTACTGTCTGTCTGTCTCTCTCTTTCTCATAGTACCTGGTTATAATCTGGTGGGGTATCTCCAGTGAAATCACTGGCATACACGGTGGTTCTTTCACTCTCTGTTTCAGCTACCATCAGGAACCCGTCCTCCTCTCTGTCGGATGCCCCTGCTGTTTGCTGATTGGTCACGCCCGTCTGAGACGTCTGTGTTTGAAAAGGTCGAATAACTGCTTGGAAGATGTTCATGCTTAGAAATTCTAATTATTCTGAAAGCAATTAATATTCAGTTAATAACAAAATGATATCATCACTTCATGTCATTCTTGAATTCATAAAAATTTTGAAGAAGATATCATCTTTATCAGATGTCAGAAAAATATGTCAGATGCATACTGTTACATATTAAATTTGATACTTGGAACTGAGTACTTGTCTTAATATAATACATTTACTATTATCCGATTCAAATAAACTTTAGTTGAGATGCCAATTAATTCAAGTAATTTTCATTCATCAATCTATCCTTATTTAGTTTTACATTGATTCACTTTTGTTATCTTTTCTCAAATTAAAGACAATATTGCTTTAATTTCTTGACTTGTTAGTTGACTTAAATAAAATAAACAAAAAATATTGAACTGAAGTATTCCTTATTGACTCTTATGTTCATGAAATTGTATTGTATACTAATATTGTATCTGTTGCATTTGTATTGAATTGTTTATTTCTTCATGGCCCTATTTAATATAACGTTAAGCATTATTAAATGTAGTTGTGTACTGGAAGTCACAAACTTCAAAGTTATAAAACTGTAATCGACCCTGAAACAATGTATTGAATTATATTTTTGAAACATCTGTTTCAAGTGACACTTGTGCGATATTGAACACTTTAATCTTGAACAATGACAAACTATTTGAAACTAAAGCTTCAAATTATTTGTAACTGCTGTTAGTCCTATTGGAGTCTTGTAACAATACATTACGGCAATTATATACTACATATTTCGATAATTCTATCATGGTATGTACAGTGTAGGTGTGTATGAACAAAACACAAAAAGATAACCCACGTTATCGTTATGCAGCTGTTATGTATATTCTGATAATGAAAATAACTTGGTAATTTAAGTAACTTGTGAACTTCGGGAGGAATATCTTTTTCAATATTAGTGAATGATATACACATTTCTTACCTGTCATCCACTCAAAGAATACACTAGTGACTTTTAAAACGATCCATCTATTGCAACATTTACTTTATAACACGTTTCATTTGGTTGATGGTTTGTTGTTGTTTCGATGAGTAATCTAAAATCGAAAGTAGAAAGTAGCATACTTTACAAAACCAAATCTAACTAATGTTCCGGAAAAGTTGACCCCGAAACTAAATAAATATTAATGAATATTTTAAAAGGTAAAAAATTATCTTTAAATTTGATAAAGTTGGTAAGTATACTACTTTTAATAGCATCGAGTACAACAATTTTTTTTCAATGATTGCCATTTTATTATTTGGCATTTGTATACTTTTGGCGTTCTTTGTATCATATGTATTTATCTCTTGAGAAGTGGACAGGCCTAGCCTACATCCACATATATTATATAACAAAGTATTTTATGATACTATATCCTATCACAAAATATTGTACATATTGTAACATATGATATTATATTGTAATATTTTCGTCCCGAAGGGGCTAATATATCGATCAATGTTGCCCGAAAAAGTCAACATTTGTTTTGTTATATGAAGAAACAAACCAAAATTTACGAAAGTTATAAAAACAGATCGCCGTGATTTTCTCAGCTCAACAAAGAATTCACGATTTAATTTGTGCAAAGTTCATATCCAAAGGATCCTCAGCATCAAACGGTCACTGGTGATATTCCGCCGACCGTAAAAATTACATTACAATTATTGACTATTCGTCTATATAGAGTAATATACCGAGAATATACTACTGAATATAACAATATACAATATCATATCATATAACTTTTTACAATATAATGTATATTATTATATTGAACCATATAAAACAAAAGTTTTTCATATCATGCAATACTATATCATAGGAATCATGTTATATCACTTAACAACAAACACATCTATCGAGCAGGTTTGAGTGAGGTGGGAGATTTTTTTTAGCATCCTTGATAATGGAGATCTGCATCTGAAGCTACCTCTTTAATTCATGAATATTACAGTTAAATCAATTATGCAAGCTTTTATCTTTAAAACATGTGACCTGTTTCAAAAAACTTTCCCTCATTCAGCATCCGAAACCTATGGCTCAGATTCAGCATTCAAGCCTGTCGAGTGCATCAGTATCATAAGACACACCATCCATGCAAGTTTGGTGAAGTTAGAACCAGTAATAACTAAGCTATATTTTTAGCGTCCTCGATAATGGAGATCAGGCTCTGCATCTACCTCTGCCATTCATTTACATATATATTAGAGTTAGATCAACTATGCAAGTTAGAACCATTTTAACAAGGCCTTGGACTTTCAGTAGGATGTAAATATCTATTTCTTGCGTCAAAACAAGTTAAAATGACGCTTCGCTGGTTTCAAGCGAAATATACACCGATTACGCAGCCTTCGCTCAAAAGCCAGACAAATCTAATTGATTTCAAATAGCCATTACTGAGTGGCCAGCAATGAAATAGACAGGCCTACGTCACACTGCCGATTGACACAACTAGTACCCGAAGTCCAAGCTCTTGTTAAAATGGTTCTAATACCTGCTTGTTATAGTACTATTTTCCGGTCCGTTCCGCGTTTTAGCAACACCCGGTGAAGATAGGACAAGTTACAATTTAGATACAGGACCTGCAACAAAAACTTTAACCAGGTGCGGACGCCGACGCCGAGGGTATAGCATAAGCTCCTCCGGCTTCGTCTCGGTAAGCTAAAAATGATAATTTTAAATTCAATGTTTCCAAAGTTCTGTGATATATAATAATCATTTAAAACAAAGAATCCCGAAAAATTTATAGGAAGAGAATAATTAAAATCCATCCATGTTCGTGACTTTTTCAAATATTATCACTAAGCCTAAAAAACTTTCAATGAAATAAAGAAAGGTACAGCGCCTTTTCCCATTATTTCGCCTTCACTCACATTTCAAAACCTGTGTACTGATTTTATAATGATGTCTGTGACCACTGGTTTGTTATAAATTCAGGAAACCTGCATCTAGATATGAATAAATAGAACTTTGGGTAATTAGTCAGTAGATATTCTGAAGTGGGATACATGTAAAACTTCCAGCAAATTTCAATGAATTTAAGTATTAACTGAGTATAGTGTTATTGAAGAGATCTGTTATATTTAGTATGCTCATACTCAGAATTAAACAATGGAATTTGAGAAAGAAAACAGCAGATTAGATTCATGTAATTTAAAAGACCTACGCGTCACCACTAGCCCATGTATAATACACTTTAATAGGATGTCTTTGCAATATCTGGGGCTATATACATGTACATGGTTGTATTAGAAAAGTCACAAACTGAAACATGTGTCTCATTTTCAGTACGAAGACCACGTTAAAACAAAATTAATACAACGTAACCATGTACTACATGCACAATACCTGTAGAACGTAAGTTTAATCAAAGTGGCTCAAAAGTCAAATATCCAACATTTTATTGCAAACAATTTCCTATACATCCCTAACAACACCTGAAGATTTTTAATGATGTCGTGTAAGATAACTGACTGAATGGTTATATATGTTGCGTTTCTTTGCCTAACTTAATATTGTATGATATTGAAAATGTGTGATAATTGCAAAAGCGCTAGTATATTGTATAGGCGAAACCGTATATTAAGTGTGTTACTTCTTCAAACGGTTATAGGAAATAGCATAACCCCAAGAGGGTCAAGTTTCTCTTTAGCAACAGCCTTTTTCAATTACATTTTGTTGTCTATGGATGGATAAAGGTTATGTCTGTCTACTTAGTGTGATGCTGGGGTGCGAATCCTCCCAATACTAATACATGTATTATCAATACCTATCTAAATTCGTTTTATAAATAAACTTGTATAAACATATATCAACAAATTCATTAAAAAACATGCGCTTGTCATAAGACAGGCAGGTTTGAACAAATATAAACAAAAACATAGTGTGCTTCAATACCTGTACTGCTTCACGTATGAATACTAATCAATAGAAAACAAATATAAACATGGTTAATATTGCCATTATACAATATTGCCATTATACATGTATTTGAACACAATTTGAGAACTTGAATTTTTTTTATATCTGATGATCAATGTTGATACTAACAAAAAAATTCATAATTATACATTACAAATATATCTCTGTCTGCTGGTACATGTATACATGTATCTATTTTGACGATGACAACTGTCTGTTTTTTCTTAATTGTTTAAATTCCTCGAATTTTTTCTGTTTTTGCTGCCTTTGTCTGTAAGCTCTGTCATGCTTTTGAAGTTCCTCCTCTGTTTCACTTCCTGAGCCATCACTCTCAGCCTCACTTTCACACCCTGAACTACTTTCACTTTCACTTGATTCACTGGAAACAACAATGCTGCCTTGAACTTTCTCTACAGAGGCACAATAAACAGAAAGTTCCTCATCACTCTCAGTTATAACCACTTCTGCTCCTGAGTCTGTGTGCTCAAATGCTTTAACATCTGAATTTGATTGCTGCTCTACTGATGCAATTGAACTGGATGGACTGTTGTTAGAATTTGCAGTGGCACCCAAGTTGTGACAGCTCTCATTCTGGGGAGATTTGTTGTCATTGTCATTTTCTTCCACTTCTGTGTCAGAATCACTAGATTCTATCACATTGCTTTTATACTTGGTCTTCTTCAATTTCAAGCCAGACAATGGTGAATTTGACCTTGAACCATTGTCTTCAGTCACCTTTGAACTTCCTTTACCTAAACTTCCTTCATCAGCTGAATCATTCTGTAATGGCTGACAAGAATCACTTTCTTCGGAATCAGAGTCACTGTTCTTTGGAAGTAATCTTCTTCTGTATCCTTTAATTCGACTTGGGTGTGGTGTTTCCTATAAAAAAAAAAAATTATCACGCATGTGTATCATTATTGTGCCTATGCAATTAGAACATCCAGTTGATAGGATTTGATAGGAAAATATTTATTGCAATAAATCTCAATTAATTTAATAAAAAAATATCTCAAGTATAATTAAAAATGAATTATCAATAACATATCAAAGATTAACTTGCAATGGTAATGACACATTTATTTCAATAATTTATGAAAACCGACATATACAATACATACATCCGATTCTTCATCACTCTCTTCTTCATCATTAATGAATTCATCAATGTCATCACTGTCATAATAACCATCTTCAAATATCTCATATCGATCAGCATTATACCTATTTGTTCTGAAATAATTAATGTTTCCCATTTAAATATCACTTCCTAATGTCTCATTTATAGGAAAAAAAACAACGAGGAGCATTTATCAATATATATATTGAGTTACACTTTGGTGAAGTCGTTGACGCTTTTCGGTGGAGTTATTGATTTTATCTTCTCTGTCGAAGGAATGTCTTTCCAGATGTCATCCTTTTTAGGCATGGCAAACTTTTTTTTGTTTCTTATTCTCTCTGAACTTCTTGAATGCTACAGTTGAAAAACATAAACAATCCATGTTTAATTATCATCAAAATTTTAAAAATAAATTGAAAATGTTTTTTGGAGACTATATCTACCTTTTTGAATATGGGTTTCTAACTTACACATGTAATTAGTCCTACTTTACAGTACTATCTATTCTTTAAATATTATAAAATGCCTTTTTAGAATACATGTTTAGAGTATTTATCATGCACTCATAACAATGGATTTATTCCCTTATTTTTCAACTAGGAAGAAGTTTTTTTTTCAGAGCTGTTAAGAAACCACATCCTATAATTATTCATGCCTGCCAAGGTATTGATCAGTATTCAATACATTCTGGTTTAGACTTCTAATACAGAGTTAATTTTGATAAAGGAATATTTTGTACCATCATGAATAGTGATATACTGAATGTCCATATTGTATCTAACGTAGTGAATAAAAAAAAATAAAAACTTCAAGAGCTTGGAAAATTACATATTGTAGGTACTACATGTATTAAAATATCAAATTTTTAATGGGGGCATGGTCATGTTTTTTATTAAATTTTACTTTTAAAGTTTAAATATATACAAGTACAATGCTTTTATTAGTGAAGTATTTTCAATGATCATCAAAAATGACACAGTCATCTGTCAAGTTCTAAGCCAAAAATAGAGATCATAATTTAAAACTTTATAGGTAAAGAAGACTAATGCAGTTATGCATTTCTTGTGCAATGCTACCTTCACCTCTGCATCTGAATCACCAAAGAAAACATTTTACTGTTTTAATATATGGTTGCAGAATAATATTAGTCATCTGTTGCATGATAGGAAAAAGGTTACCATGTGAAATGTGTCTTAATATAAATAATTTTAAATTATATCTAGTTCTGCAATATCAAAAGATGCATTTTTCTTGGAGCCCTTTTTTGCCTGAAAAGTGTTCATGTTGTAATAACATATAAATACTACATGTGAAAATATCTATATAAAAAAATACTAATGAAAAAATACCTGGTGAGATTATTTTAGTGTGATGAAAGATAACATGTATTAAAGGGCCTACATCATACAGAAAATAAAATAAAGTTTATATTTACAACCTTGATAAATGTCTATTTTCATTTTAACAGTTTAAGCCTGAAAAGTGAAGACCCGTGCCTGCAGTGTTTCTATATTTGTGCAAAAATGTTGCAGTAAGTATAATTAGAAATATTCTGTAAGGTTTACACTATATAGAGAGGTTATAGGTTAAAATTGTGTTTAAACCAGACTGCTGTACATTTGTGCATATATCTGCTGCATTTAACTGTGTATATTTTTCCAGTTACCGCAGAACGTTTTGCGCACGATGTTTCTGGTGTCTGCTGATCACAAGAGGTGTCCTCTTCGCTGCTTACAACATCACTGCAACTCCTTTCACTTATTTTCCTCTTTTTCTTGAGAGAACTGAAAAATTCTTCGTCTGAAGACATTGCGGAAACAAACCACTTCTAACGAATTTTAGAGATACTGACGCGCAAAACGTAATATTCCGGATTAACACGTTCTGTGGTTTGATTGTTTATTTTCAAGAATGTTTGTTTGTTTAACTGTATGTTGTTTTTTTTTAAATTTTGTTTATTTAGAATGTTTTTGGGCAATACGTAGGGTTGCTTTATTGTATTTTTCATTCAAATATATTCTGATACAAAATTAAAGGTTGATGAAGTTGAAATGTGTGTGTGTGTATATATATATATATATATATATATATATATATATATATATATATATATATATATATATATATATATATATATATATATATATATATATATATATATATATATATATATATATATATATATATATATTTAATTTTTTAATTATATGTACATGAAAAATGTGTGAGATTTCTTTTTGGGTTTTTTTTTACCCACAATTTCTATGGATGTCGGGAATCATTTTTTTTTTTATGTTTACATTCCACATATTTTTTGCTTGTCAAGTGTGTTGAAAGCTATGGCAGTTATGAATGTAAATATAAGCATTAAATCATGATTTTTTGAAGTATACAGTCTCACAACTGCAGCGATGTGTGCATACAAATTTTCATAATGCGCTAACGCGCCTTACTCAATTTGTATGCACACACCACTGCAGTTATGAGACTGTATACTTCAAAAAATCATGATTCAATGCTATATTATGATCCAAACTACATTTACATAATTATCTCTTTAGTCATAATGTAATGTCGTCACAGTGCGAATCCGATGACGTCACAATTGGAACAGAAACTTCACAACGAAGTAAGGAGCTAGGTAGAAGCACACAAGTTTGGTATTGAAAAAACACAGAGAATGGAGCGAGACGGTAAAGATATTTTGCGAAGACTGAATTCGGACAAGCTGATGGTATGGCGATGGATGAACATGTGTCAAATATACGCATAAATCTATTGCATATTATATTGATTGGCCATGGTTAGCTATGAAATTCTTACATAGAGTACTGTAAGATTAGTGCACATATTATTTTATAATTTTTATTGTTTGGTTTACCATTTTATTCTTCATATCAAACTCGCGTAATCGTTTCTTTGGTGTTTCATAAGACACCTAACTTTCTCGTAAAAAATTATATTACTATACATGTATCTATATCATACACACCCATATAATGACAATATAGCTAAAAATTAAAAAAAAATCTTTTTTTTTTTTTTTTTTTTTTTTTGCTGATAGTCCCCCACGCCTGAAATGCTTCGAGAGTTACCCCTCTCTGACATTGGCGAACGGGCAGAGAGATACCACAGAATCGTGAGTCTACTCACCTGTATTTTCATGGTCATCTTTTTCTTTAATTCTTCGCTAGAAGATATTTAATTGATTGGCTTCGGTTTAAAGAAAGCCACTGTGGGCATCTGCCTAACTTCCTTGCTTTAATCGTTTTAGATGATGGCAAGAACTAGGACACAGATACTGCTTATGGACAATTTATGCCAGCAAAGGGGCCTAAATATGAAGGTTATTACAAAGTATTTTATTTCTCGTAAATAATTCTAATTTAAACTAATCAAATCAAATACATTTGAATAAAATAAATAATATTTATTCCGCATTCTTTCTTCTTCAGAAAATCCTGGAAAGACAACGTTGGGAGAGAACTCCTGAATCGGTAAAACTTTTGAGGATGCAAAATTCCAATATCAATCTGTGTAGTTTTGAAAATTATCTATTAAAAATTGTTGGTTAATAATGTTTGTTTGATTTTGCAGGATTTGGGACCACTTGTTGGCCTAAAACACGAAGCCGAAGACGATCTAGAGAGGATCAAGTTAAGGATCATCAAGCCTTCCAAGGTTTGTATTTTTCATTCTTATATGATATTAAGATTTTCTTGAAACGGATAATAGTGAGACCGAGTCATTGTTACAACATACCATAACATTTCTTTTCCCCTCATACAGAAAAGAAGCTCGGGACATTCTGCCGATGACCGCGTGGCGTCCTTTTACAGACTGAACGCTGACGATGAGAAGGTAACATGATGGAGCGTTGAATACTGAAATCTGATTGGTGTAGACGCATTTGATAATCCGTTCTATTACCCTTAGCGTTAGCAACACACTTGCATGGCAACGGGTAACACAACGAATTGTTACATGCGCATAAACTATGCGCGTACGGTTCGCCATAAAATTCATGTCATTTACATAATTACAAAAAGCATTAAAGTTTTTTTTTTAGTTAAGACATTCAGTATAATAAAATAGTGCCTCGAAAACCATTGTCAACCTCCGCTTCGAGTCGGTTGACAATGGTTTTCTCGGGGTGTCAATTTCAACTCTTACCCTTCTAAACACCAGGCACCAAATTTGTATTTATATGATGTCATCAAATAAAAATATGAAAAACCAAAACATCATGACTTGTCTCAATGTAAAATCTGTTTGGTTCTTTTACTATAAAGGACAACCTGCACGAATATAATGATGGCTGTGAAGACTTGTTCAGAGATTCCCAAAATGATGGGAGCAAAACCAAGGAGGACAGCAAGGTATACATGTATATGCACTGTGTACTTAATTAACGTGTTAAAACCACGGTTTTTCATTATGATATGCATGCAATGTTACGCAGATAAAATGAATTTAAACAATTTTTTTTCTTTAATATACAGGAACCACAAAAGAAAAGAAAATCGTGGAAGAAACGATTGCTGAAACTGTTTAGCTGGTGCAGTGGCTCAGCAGAGAAAAACTAGAATTGGACTATCAGTTTAACCGTTATATTGAACATTGTTTTAATAGCAGTAAAAAAAATTACATTAATTGTATATAAAATTGCTCAAGTCTTTCGGACAATAAATTCATACCTTTGTTTGAAAACGTGTAACGTTTTATTTTCTATAAAGAAGATTGAAATTTCATGCAACCTGTTTAAATAAACATTTACGTGCACACTTCTGCATTGCTACAGGCATTATAACACATTAATACGGCTGGTTACAGTGACCTCAGAATATGCTGCTGCTCTGTTTTAAAAAATGATAATTTAACCAAAAAATGTAACTATGTCATCCAGATTGACTCAATAACCGGCAGATTAAACTAAAAAGAAGATCAAAAGGTGCACCCGGCTATTAAGAAGCCAGCCACAATGTGTATGTTATGATACAAAACAAATAAAAAAAACTCGTCCTTTAAATCACATTTACTAGTCAACAAAACAAGTTGAGTTTTTTAATACAATATATAACAATTTTAATTCCGTGAAATCATACAAGACGGTGTAACTAACAGTTTCCGTTGTCCGTGTAAACCCGCCCATCACAACAAACCAAACACGTTAAACGACTGGACCCCGGGAGCGACGTCTCTCTGCTTTGTGACCTGTCATTAAACAATAAATAGGTTAGTCTTATACTGTTCATCTCTTTATATCTTGTCGTGCAAACATTAAAATCTTTATAAAACTCACGGTAGAGGCTTTGCTTATGGGCTTGGACATCACAATCTGTCATTTGGTTTTAAAGACTACGATATATGTACAGAGTATTGATGTCTAGTGGAATAACAATTATCTTCTTTGAACTATTATCTCTTTACAATGCCGAGGTACGTTCCTCATACTAGTGTTAGGGGCATAGAAGCACCGATTGGCAAGGATGCCATAAACAATTTTATTGACAAACTGACACATATTGTGCCCAGGAGTTTCAGTGTATTTAAATCCATCAAAATTAAAAACAAAACTATAAAAGATCTAGAGTTTTTAATTAGTTGTTATCCCCACGCACCTGCTCCGCTTTGCTACTTTTGTCTGTGATAGCCTTCAGGACTCTGTTTCTTCCCTTATTGAGAACCCGCTCTTTGAATGACGTCACGGTATGACTGCACTCCCCGACTGCACAGTCGGGGTCATTGTCTATGCAGGCTTGATACTGTAAACGGTAATAAAATTTTATTCATCTAATTTTAATACAGAAATGGCCACTTTTTTAAGAAATGAACTCGTGTCTATACCCAAGTTATGCTCGTATAACCTGGGTTTGAGCAATTTATGCTTTTTTATAATCCGCTTCTCGGATATTCGTTACAATCATTCATCGCGAATTGTCGATCAAATAATTCGAAATCGTGTTACGATATCGCTTTTTGAAATGTACCTGTTTGTATATGGTTGTATCCATGCCTTGCTCAATCAAGAACACTGCGATTTCTTCTTGACCTTTGTCCACACAGTCAAAGAGCACGTGACTATAACGGTTCAGGTTCCCGTATTTTAGCACTCCCTTTACCAGCTCCTTTATTTTTAGGATATCGTTGTTCTATTTTCAAAGAAGAGAAAAAAGAAGAATTTTACCACAACGATCATTCATAAAAAAACTTCAACAGAGCCTTAATTAGCATTTTACGTTACTTGTTTCGTAGTAGACTTGAGTATTGCGGATTCTTTATTGTGCCGATGCCGACCATACGGGGCCTGGGACTTTGAATCTCATCCAAATGACCAAAACATTCTTGATTCCTATCGCATGGCTAAAATATTTTTGTTTGCTACCTCCATTTACAGAAGGATTTGGATTTTTGGATTAATAGTATTCGCAAACAAGGATCGAACTCGCAACCTTTATGAGACAAAGCATTAACGCTGTAACCACCAGGCGACGCTTTATTGCCTAATACCTTAAGTGCCTCCATAAACTCGCGATCAAAGTCCGTCTGGGCTAGGAACACGTCCCGACGGAACTCCTGTATCTCCTTCTTTAAGGCCAGGAACGCCCTCTGCCCGCAGACATCACAACGATAGTCCACGCTCGTGCGCTCTTGCTAAAATGATACGATGTAAGAAGAAAGTTTACACCATGCAAAAAATATCAGAAATTACTAATTGCTGTATGTATTCAAGTAATATGTAGTAGGTAAGAAAAGATTTAACAAGGCCATCGCCATTTTAGTGAAATTTTGATTTTATGTACACCAGGGTATTCAATCTAAATTTTACAGACTGAGCCAAGCTAATTAATCCATTAACAGAAGTTACGAATGATAGCAGCACTAAACTGAGGAAAACCTCACCACATCCTTCTCCTCTGGGGATGCTCCCTTATCGATCATGTGATTTATGACGTCATCGCCCTCAAGAAAGATTTCTGCATAGTGTAACGGCGTTCGTCCTAACTATAAAAACCCACGAAAAACATTTTATTTAGAAATCATGCGTCTTCTTTCCGACGATTGAAATCGGAAAAAAATGTTGATATGCTAAAAATCAAAGACAAACAGGATACAGTTAGACATGGCGTCCCTGAAAATTCATTTCATTGACGTCATACTCTTTAGCAGCTCGACCATGGAATGGTTATATTCAATATCAAACAAAGTCCCCTATGGTTTATAAAGTATACTGCTTTGTAATTTTTGTCGACTGTCTCATTTCAATGCCAAGTTGGAATTGTTTTAATCAACGTTGTTGTGAATGATATACTTAGTATTGTTATATTAGCTAGTAAAAATTTCTGAAACTCTTGGATTACGCTGCTCGCATGTCAAAAGCTATACACTGCAAATCAATTGAGCAGCATCAATTGAATGCCGGTATCAGATGCGATTTTTTTTTTATCATTTCAATCTTTCAACTTTGTAATATATTTATTATTTAGTCTATATACTATTCAGTAAAAGCAATGATTGTATTATTGGTCGCCAATACTTCTTACATTGTCCTGTGTATTGAGGAGCTGTGGGTAATATGACGCTAGGTATCCCACCATTGACTTGGATCTTTGGAGGACGGCCAGATGTAGAACGTTCCGCCCACAAATGTCCTGAGCACAGTAATACTTCCTCCCCAAGAGCTTCTTCAGTTGCTGTAGATCGCGTTCCTGTGCAGTTTGGAATAGCTTAGAAATGTGTTCCTACAAAATAGAAGCACCAGCATTATAAATCAGACTTTGAGATCGATCTCTCTTTCTTTCTCTCTCTCTCTCTCTCTCTCTCTCTCTCTCTCTCTCTCTCTCTCTCTTCGGTCACCCGTCTGCCTGTCTTTCTCTCATATTCTGCATACCAATCTACGTGTACATGTAGTTATGTACGTACAATAAATAAGTATCGAAAGATAACTATGCTTATGCAATTGTACTGAAAGTTTTGTATTGAAGATGCTGTATATCTTCATCTTATCGAATCTTACCTGGACGTCATAAAATTTGTCCAGAGTGTTTTTGAGTTGAGTAGAATCGCTACCTCTTGCAATACCCAGGGCTGACACCCCGTCTTTATCTTTGGCTTTCATAAGTCTATCGTAACCAAGAAGAATCAAGTCTTCTATGCGCGACATGTCACAATCCCGAACTAGACTGATCACGTGGTTATCCAACATTTTACAGTAGTTGTCTTTTTTCTCTTTTTTGGCAAAATCATACGCTGTTAATCCATGCTTATCGCGTAAACCTATACGCATTCCTTGAGTTAGAAGAAAATTCATCATCACTTCCGACGAATTTTGTGAAATGGCTTCAAACAGTATCGTTCTTCCATTGCCATCCCTGACGCTAAGGTTGGAACCACGTAATATCCGGAAGGCGATTTCATCTGTTGGTTTAAAGGGACCCCCTAATACCTAAGATGGCATTAAACAAGGCAGATTTTTTTAAAAAGTGTAATTTAAGCAGACATCTGTTTATAAAGAACAAATGGCATTGGGAGGATGAAATTGATGGATTCGATACATGTCTTTATTTGCAAAGAGTGCAATGTACCGGATTGAGTTAGTGTGGTTTATACAGGTTACACTGTACAATAGTTGATGAAAGAAACAAGTTTTGTTTTATGTTTGTGTAAAAAATCAAACCCAAAATAAAATGCAATGTCATCTGTTCATGATATAAAACCCTAACTGGAAATTGTGCGCAGTCACTGCGTATCTTTGTAAGTAAATAATGTGTTTTACAGAATATTAATATTTTATTAATTGGCAGGTTTTTATTTTCCTTATCGAGTAAAGGAATACAGTGTATGTAAATTTCTTGTGTTTTACATAGGGGTGAATTGATTAAGTCTAAATATCAAAAATATTTTGACAATGATAATATGAAACATTAAACTTTAACCACAATGCATAATGCTGACGAGACACAATGACAAAGATAAGTTCAAAAGGCTACATCATTTTAGGGAATATTTTAATATTTAATATAATTTAATATTTTTTTTTATATTTTTTTGTGTTGTTCTTTTTATTTATTTTTATTAATTTTTTTTTATTTTTTTTTTGGGGGGGGGGGGTGCTCCTACATTTCTGGTCATCACAGTTTAAAACCAAGAAAATCGTTCATGAAAAATCTAAGGTTTTTATAATGAATACCAAAATTACCTGCATGGTGCATAATTAGCATAATTAATTGCATGTTCAAACAGTATACATGAACATATTTTTGTTTGAAGTTACCGGGTTTTGTTTTTTGATTTTTGTTTTTTTTAATAGATGAAAAAGATGCGGTGGAAGATCTAGATATTTATGAGTTTATATAACATTTTTGTTTATTGTATTTTAATTGCTGAACTCACAGTCCAAAGAGGAGCTGGACAGATGAACAATAATATATTTTTTTAAATTTTGTCTTATACAAAACTCAGAAAGACACATGTTTGTTCACGTATTTTCATTGAAATTAAGTAAGTAATAAATATATATAACAGAATACGGTGTTTGAAACTAAAGCTTCTGTATGTAGGTTGGTAAAATTTACGACGCTAAAAATCAGGAGAGAAAAAATTAAGCTGTCATAAAATCAGGATTTTAGATATGCAAAGAAGAACAGGAAAATCTTTAGATGTAGATCTTACATGAAAAAAGAGAGGTTTGGGTTTTTCTTTGTCGGGCTCTGATGAGAACAGCACACTTGTGTCTGCTCCTAGCTCCATCATTATGTCTACCGTCTCCAGGCAACGTGTCTCCCACACAGCCACCAACAGGGGGCGCGGCGCCACGGGCGTCTTAGGGGCGGCGAACTGGTAACTGTAGTCCTTGGTGTTCACATTGATATTTACAATTATTTCTGCAAAATAAAAACAAATTTAAACACATATTTAAAAGAGGCTGCTTTTTGCAATATTTTCATACACTCGATACCACCAACGAGATTCGAACAACGTACTAAATAGTAAATACTGGGTACATCTAATATACACAGTTAAAAGCTACACGAGTTATTAAATCGATCTCAATACATGTACATGTAATAATTATATAGTTTTTTTATAATTTGATTTTTATTCGAGAGGGGGTGTTGTTAAAATGTTAACAACACTCCCCCCCCCCCAATCGCCCGATTTGTGGTATGGACCTGATACATACGGTCTTTGATCCATTGCCTGATCAGCTTGGCCTCGCATTCCAGCAGGGCGGGGATGAACTCGTTCGTGTTCTCGTACTCCTCAATCAGTTCCACCAGGCCACGCCCATAGGCCGTCTCCAGGAGGCGGGCCTTGAGGTGGACCGTGCGGCAGTTCTTGACCACGGTCACTCGGCACCAGAACTTCAGGAGGCGCCGGATCAGCTCTCTGTCGGGGTGGTCCTCCTGCAAAGCCCGGTATAAACCTACCAAGAGAGAAATTCATTCTTCAATCTAGTACCGTAGTCATGACAATACAGGTAGAGACATATCATTAAAACGGAAGCATCGAAGATATGATTCTAATCAGCTTAGTCTCTTATTTGGAGAATTGCTCTTTATTTCTTCAAAAAAGATTTATGAATGATTTATAAAAAAAAAATAACCAAAACAAAAAAATAGGCAAATAAAAAAAAATTTATATCTTTTCAAAAACTCTGAAATCAAAGAAAAAGAGGCATCTCGAAATAAAGATAGATACTCATTTTATACATTTTTTATCTCATACGTGTGGTGTATATTACCCGTGTGATAAACCTTTGCTATATCACACGGGTAAATCTATATCAAATACTTCCGGTCGGAACTACTTTTGACACAGCCCCTCGCTTCAACGCTTCAATGACCTAATTTAAGTAGAGCTGTATTGAACATTAGGCTACTATTTTACATTTGTATGGAAGAATTAATTTTAAAAACAATTATATTTTAATATAATTGTTTTTAAAATTAATTTTTCAATACAAATGTAAAATAATAAATAATAAAATTATGAAAAAATATGAATAGGACCTAATTGGATCTAAATCACGTTCGTGAAAATGACGTAACAATCAATTATCAAAAATCTTCTGCTTTTATTTGACGGCGTTTGGAAAATGAGTGAAGAAAAGAAATACGGAGATTTTTTTGTCATTTGCAATGAATTATCGAAAACTCAAGACATTGACAGCGAAGAAAATCTAAACACAGCTGTTGGTGAAGTTTCAGAAGGTGAGAAAACCCATAAATCAACGCCAGTGCCAGTTATTGATTCAGAAATTTCCGAAATTGAGCGTTTAGAAGTTTTGAGTGCATTATTTGAATCAGAGCTTTCAGAAGAAAATAATGATGTTAATGCCAAAATTTTGAAAGAAAACTTGTCAAATCATAATGAGTCAAGATTTGTTCATTACGAGAGTCAAGAAATTGAAAAATTCATTCAAGATAAAGAAAACAAAAACACATTGAGAAAAACATTGTATGATGTCAATTTGTTCAGTTCTTTCCTTCGTTCCAAAAATGAAATGCGTGAATTCTACAAAATTTCTCCTACAGAATTAGATGTGTTTATTGCCAATTTTATATTAAGCGTTCGGAAAAAGGGGGGAGAGGAGTTTGAACCGATATCATTGAGAAGTATGATTTCCAGTATTGATAGAGCCCTTCGACGACACCGCTACGAAGCAAGCATCATGCAGTCGCCTGATAATATATTTACAGCCACCAAACAAGCTCTGAAAGCCAAACAAAAAGATCTTAAACAAAAAGGGAAGGGCAATAGGCCACAAAAAGCAGATCCGTTATCTGACGACGATATTAATATTCTGTATGACTCCGGAGTTCTAGGAGTTACCTCCCCCCAGTCGCTGTTGAACACGGTATGGTTTAACAATGCCATCCATTTAGGGTTGCGTGGACACCAGGAACACTATAACCTCTGTTGGGGTGATATTTCATTACATAAAAACCCTGATGGCACAGAATATTTACAGCATTATGAGAGACAAACAAAAACGCGCACCGGTGCTAACACGCGTGACACAAGAACAGTTCTTGGCAAAATATTTTCAATTCCCCATTTGAATGAAAACAACCCAATTGAAGTTTATAAGAAATATGCAAGTTTAAGACCACAGGGGTTTCGTGAACCAAACGATCCTTTTTATATTGCGACCCGCACTATTCCATTGTCGGACAAAAAAAGCGATAAATGGTTCATGAAACAAAAGCTTGGAGTAAACAAAATCGGGAAAATTATGGGGAAAATGATTGAAAAATGTCCACAAATTGCAGATTCTGGAAAGCGCCTCACAAACACAAGCACGAGAAAATACTGTGTCCAAAAACTCAGGGAAAACAATATAGCACCTACGGATATAATGCAAGTTACTGGCCACAAAAATGTGAATTCCATCAACAATTATTCCGAAATTACAGTTACAAAACAAAAAGAAATGTCCAAAATATTGTCTACAACGAAAAATACAGATTCAACCACAAGTCCACACGGACAAGCGTCAGCCGCAGGAAGCATTCAACAGGCCCAGTCGCTGTTTGCGGGGGCAATCTTGCACATAAACAATATGAATGTTTACACTTACCAAAATGCTTCCCAGGACTTCCAGCCACCACCAGCCAAGAAATCAAAATGAACATAAAATCCAGCTACATGTATATAATGAACTTCCAGTTGATTGAATTGTTTTGAATTTGGTTTTTGTTTCACACAAATAAACAACATCTCGTAACGTTATGTTTCTAGTAATTGAGTCATTCAAATCCATGGCATTCGTAACTTTTCAAAGTAATGAGGTCACGCGATCTAATTTTTAAAATCTAATCTGCAACATTTCTTTTGTAAATGTAAGGCTTAATTCAAAATAAGAGAAAAACAAAAACTTAGAACAAAGTCTATTTCAGTGATAATTCATATTCAGATGCGAAAAACTTTCTAATTCAAATCCGCACTATTTTGAGCAGCGCAAGGTTACATCAGCTGCTTACGCCGCATTGCACCATCGATTAACGTTAGAAAAGAAAAAAATCAATCGTCGCTTTTAGGGAACATTTCAAAAACTGAAAAATACTGTTCATATGAGATAAATAGAACATCTATGATTGTGTGATTTTATATTTGCTTTATCCAACTCGTTGAAATGGTTATATTCGCTCGGCAAGCCTCGCGAATATATACACCATTTCAACTCGTTGGATAAAGCAAATATAAAATCACACAATATAGATATCCTCTATATATTTATTATATTCACATACATTTCAGCAAAAAATGAAAAATTGTTTCAAGAAGCTGGCGGGAGAGGGTAGACATCCCCTTCCACTCATTTAAAAGACGAGCACATTGGACGGGAAAATACCAGTAATTAACGACGCCAAACATATTGGTAGTGTTGGTGATGGTAAGGTGGGGTTTTTCAATACTATTTTTTAATTTTTCAATCAACTTTAATACCATATTTTATACTAGTGAATAAGAAACTAACTTCATTACCACTGTACATGTAATTGTTTGCATTTTTACATGCCAAATGAGATATCTGTGTGTGCGGTCTGCTACAAATGACTAAATATTTGCAGTATAATTGGCCAACATTGATTTCTGATATCCGTAAAACACTTGCTATCTAGAAAGACCAACAATAAATATTTAGTGGATGAAATAATTATAACTGTGCTGGTTTGATTTACCCTGCGTAAACAAACCCCTATCGATTTTATGTCGGATAAATTGACCTACTGCAGTCTGACCGAAGAAAAATTCAAGGTGATTTTCTTCATTCTTACAAATAATCATTTGTACATTTGTGTGAACGAAAAACAGATTTCATTGAAAAAAAATTAAAATTTTGGGAAGTTTAATCATGCAGAAATTCACAATCGTTCAATAATACATGCATATGGTGACTAAGTATTTGGGGTGTTCACTGAGGACAACTATTTTATCTATTTAAAAAATGTCAGGGTTTTTTGTTTTTTAAGTGCCGGGGGGGGGGGGGGTCAGAAATCATTTGTATTCAACAATTATACCCCCTCCTCCCCGCGCCCGATCCCGCTACCCCTTTCGTCGTCGTACCTGGTTTGAAGGTGTTGTAGTAGTGCAGGGTCTCCTCCCACCCCTCGGGTTTCTCCTCCAGTAACACATCGGCGGGGGTCTGATTCTTCTTGTTCAGAATCAATGGATCCGCCCCGCTCCTGTCAGAGAGACAAGAAAAATGTCATTGAATTATTGCTTTGCTCTTAATGTTAAATTATTTTTATAGGAAAAAATAGGTTTCAGAAAATGGGTTTGTCAGCGGCACAAACAATATATTTTTAAAAACTGAGCAGATTGCGAAACAACGCACAATTTAGATTACTCAAAAAGACATTTTTCATAGTGTTAGATTTCATAAGCAGGGTTTCGATCGTCTTGCTGAACAGTAGAATAAAAACAGTTTCCCTTACGCAACAACGATTTACGAAATGTCAAGAAAAATCCCTTATAAATCATTGAATAACAAAGAAAACGTTATCATGTATTATCAAGGTGGACATAATGAATTGGTTTTTTTTATTGACTGTGAGTCTTCATAACTGTTCAAGATTTGGAAAGTGCATTAATTTGTATACCTGATTTACATAATCCCCAAAATAATGCTCGACTAATAATATAATATAAAACTCGAAAAAAAAGATGCTTCATTTTGTGAAATGGTTGAGATCTATTGAAAATAACATATAGTTTCATAAAGTAGTAATCAATACTTGAAGGACGGGGGGGGGGGGTCAATAAATCGCCCGCCGTTTTCTGTAAACGCCTTGACCTAAGCTACACACATACAGAGGATTAAAATAGTACACAAAGATAAGAACCTGTACTCTTACCTGATTACAGAGACCAGTACCCGATGTGTGTGGGGTTTCCTGCAAATCTTGTGAAGAAAAGTGTCTCCGTTAATATCGGCAATGTCTAGATCCACTCCTTTACACGCCATCAAGTATATGATCCCAACCCCCCGGGCACTGGTAAAGTGGCGGATCTCGTCTGCCAGGAGGTGCATGAAGCCCTCTCCCGTCTCCTCGTCCCGTGCGTTTAGGTCCTTTCCGCTGTAGGCGTAGTCGTAACAGGCTTTGAAAACTTCATCCGCGTCGTCCGATTCCTGGAGAAGTTTGTACAGTTTCCCTTCTCGCAATTTCGCCATGTTTCCCCCTTTTCAATCTATAGGGATACTGCATGAAATATGTACACAGAAAGTTATCGACCCGTGTGTTGTAATAATCAGGCTTAATCCGAGAGGTGTTAGCGATTTATTTTTCCTTTTTTAAAAAGTGAATGAATGCGTACAACCTATTTACATTTTGACGTCAACAGTCCTTTTTGTAGTAGATATACCTTAAATAAAAAACGAATATCGGTTAACTAGCCAAAACGCATTTCTAAGTGTCCAAGTCTTATGTATACATGAATAATTTAAAGACGCGCACAAGGCCTAATGAAAGTAACGGATCTCTGACGTGGGGTTTATCCAAAATTATACATATTAATGAGTTAATTAATTATGAAATCATGTAAAATATCTTACCAGCAGTATTCTTGCTTTATTTCACATTGCTGTAAGCGATTCACCAAAAAAGTTCGGTTTGTAGGTATATATACAAGGAAAATGTTTGAATGTCGACAGTTCCTTGTTAAAGGCATAAGGTCTTACATGAATCATTAAATTCTTTAATAAGACTTGTAGTTAAAAAAAAAAGAAAATCCGTCGACAGGAAAATAGAACAGTTGTTTAAATGGACATTTTAATAAACAATTGAAAAAGATAGCCAGAAATCGATATATATATATATATATATATCATATTCTAACTGTTAAGAGTTTAACACTTTTCACAGAGCTAGCACGAATTCATTGACATCCCCATAAGTACTACATATATAGGTTTATTGAATTTCTACGACTAGGACCAACTCGGTGATTGAAATGAAGTCAATATATATTAGGTTGTCTATACATTTATCGATAAGTGTATTTGCTATCACATTTTCTGTGCTAAATATAAAGTTTTATTAAAATTTTAAATTTGATAGGAGGATTGATAAATTAAATATAAGCAGGAAAAAACTTTTGATAAGTTTTTTTTAACCTTGTCAAAAGAATAATATCAGAGAGAGAGAGAGAGAGAGAGAGAGAGAGAGAGAGAGAGAGAGAGAGAGAGAGAGAGAGAGAGAGAGAGAGAGAGAGAGAGAGAGAGAGAGAGAGAGAGAGAGAGAGAGAGAGTAATTATAATATTCAAATCCAGAAAAACAATTTTCGTTTTATTACCACAACTCTTGACGAAGTATCGAGCGAGGAGAAAACCCGTTTACAGAAAGTAAAATATTTTACAACTGTCATTTTGAATTTTACCTGAAGTACATGCATTTTCTAGCCCTCTAGGATTTTATTTCATCTGACGTTTCCGGAAAAAAAAACCAAAATAAAAGAGAAAGGTTTACTTTATTACAGATAGATTTTTTGTCGATTATATCTATAAGACATTAATTACCTCAGATTTAAGACAAAGTCATCTGTAATTAAGGAAATAGCTTACCTGCATCATTTAGCAAAGAGTTTGGCAAAAAACTAACGGTAAAACGCGCACGAGACCAACCCCCACGTTGCATGTTACCATGTCCATTGCGATCCTAAAGATATACCTAAATAATTTATATCATCATTTTATCTTAAGCAGACATATTGAGACGTACATGTATTAAAACTTTCTTTCGAGATTGTATAGCATGCAAGTGACAATTGAGTATCAAAAAAAAAAACCCAGACAAGACTGAAAAACAAACAAGCAAAATTAAAACAAGGAATTCTTCGAGAGTTGTAGGAGGAGGGAGCACTAATGTTAACAAACGGAGGAGCCAACAATCATTAGTCGATTTTTTTTATCATTTTGGTTAAAATTTAACATTCTTAATTTGATTGTTGCGTATTGAAGTAAATTAACTAGAAAATCAAATTGGTTTTAAAGGAACTTATCGGAGGATTGATTATTCTAACCACGCTGAATTTGATCAGTTTTATACACCTTGAACAACAATGAAATTATTAAGTAAACGTGATATTGGACCAAAAACCGCAGATAATAGGCCAAAACGCATTTAAGATAATAAATTAATGTGTCTTACAGTTAAGATGCTTTCTCTGATATCCCCGCCTCCAAAAACTGTTCTCCTTATCTATGCATTTGTTTCAATCAAATATTTATTTTGAAGATTAGAAATAGATCAAGTACATTGTATCTTCATAAATCACAAGAAATCTACATTTTATAAAAATTATTGAAATCGAAACCTTACATAACGCCTCATTCTAACAGTGCGTAAAGATGTCACATTAAAAAAAATATGTGGGTTATCAAAGCAAAAATGATAGATGCATTCAATTTATTGTCCTTATCAATCCAATGGTTTCGTTTACTCTCTCTCTCTCTCTCTCTCTCTCTCTCTCTCTCTCTCTCTCTCTCTCTCTCTCTCTCTCTCTCTCTCTCTCTCTCTCTCTCTCTTGATTCTCTGTAGTTCACTGATAGTATGCCTTCCTATATAAGACTGAGCTCTTTTTTACTATTTTTTCTTTTCAAAATAGCTGAAACAACGCCAACTGTTCTCCGTATCGATCTGTAATTCCAGCGTATGCCAGAACTGCAATTGTGCATTTCCTATGTTAAGACAATGACAAATTCTACCTCTGGGGCTTAAAATACGTACACATTTACGATCGGTTTTAGTTTTAAGAGACCTTTTGACTACTAAATAGACCGATGATTGTCGCAATGATTAGTCTTGCAGGTGGCGAGGACTCATCAAGTGATGCACAATCCTTATATAGCAAAAGTGTACAGTTTATGGACGGCCGTCACACAGTTACTTTTTTTATGGCGATGAAGATTGGGGACACCTTCCTCACTGGGCCATGGTTACACCACTGAGGTAATCACGGTGTCCGACGACGGTGGTTTATGGGAGAATAAGTGGACACAGCCGGGAACAATTAAAAACATCTGGGTCTCTCCGTAAACAACGACGCCTCTAATCAGTTTATTTATTGACGAGGGGAAGCTCGGACCAGGTTAACTGTTTTGGCGTAATGGTGCGTCAAGATCTTTTGTGTCTCATGGCAAACAGTTGATAAATGTATGCTTGTTTAGTAGCTGTTTTCATAAGACTTAGTGTATTAAAATATTTTTTTCTTTGGATTAAGGCTTCGTGAAATGAAAGCATGAGATTGCGTCGACGTTCTAATTGTGCCATGAACAGCGGACTGATAGGAATCCCCGCTCGGAGGTACTCCGCACTGACGGACTGTTACACGACCGGAAGTTCCGGTCTAGACCGCCGAGGTTCACTTCCGGCGTCTGTGCTTCGTTTTACCCCTCTTGTAAAAATTGAGCGGAAAATTTCACAGTTTGAAAGTCCTCGCTGTGATGTGCGCTCCCTGAAATTTGACACGACCATCGAGAAAACCCACATCAAGCGGCTTCTGTGTCTCGTTGGAATACTCGTTGTCTTTACATTCTCTGCCATATCTTATTCTTTTTACAAAGTGTTAAAAAAGAACTATTACATTTGAATTTCTCGAATGAGTTGCAATAATAAATTTACATCTTGTTCTGTTTTAAAGAACTTTTAAATGGAAGTATGGAGAAACGTTACCATTGAAAGTTCGTTGTATTGTGCCAATGCATATGTCTTTTGGTGCAGTCTTTTTTTACTTTTTACATGGTCTCCGCTGACTTCAGATTTACAGAAAATGTCGCAAACAAAAAAACCCCATCAATACGAAGGCGCAATGAAATTAATGATACTAGTGCTAGAAGACACCCAACTCACAAAACAAAATCAGAAGACAAATCGAAACTACTGCTGACAACTTATGTGTTCAGCGGTCTTATTGATGTACTTTTTGCCAACGTATTTATTTTATTTCGTGCAATAAAGGAAAGCGATGTCCGGATGTGATTTGCAAGTTTATCTATTCGAACTTGAAAGATTGAGAACGATAATTTACGTTTTAATTAAAGGGATGCCAGTAATGCTATAATCATTGTGTTTGTGACGTTTACGACAATTTTACGTCTAGTGTGTTGGTCATATCTGTATTGATACTCGAACAAATATTTATTAATTTATTGTGACACTTGGAGAGAGAGAGAGAGAGAAAGAGAGAGAGAGAGAGAGAGAGAGAGAGAGAGAGAGAGAGAGAGAGAGAGAGAGAGAGAGAGAGAGAGAGAGAGAGAGAGAGAGAGAGAGAGAGAGAGAGAGAGAGAGAGAGAGAGATTTGAATGACCGACACTGTAGTAAATATTTTTTCGAAATAGTAAATGCGTTTGTTATTACGTTTATATGTATATCACTAATATATTGCACTTTCCTCACAATCTATATGTTAATTATATCATTCATTTTTAAAATCTTTAAAATCATTCCTACTACAATCACTGCAATAGACTGACACATGAATATATATTTATTACTTTATTTCTTGTCATGCAAAATTTATGCTAACTCTTGAAAAAAAATCTTTACAATATGATAATCACATTAATTTGTTAATATTTTTTTTTCTCTTTTATCTAAAATAAAACATAAATACATAAATGTACAATTTCATGAATTACATACGACATACAAAGCTTTTAACAAGAATATGAATTACTAGTATAAATAATTGCTTGCTTCAAGATATATGTTCATCACTTCTAATACAAGCTTTCTTAAGAATCGGATGTTGTTAGCAAAGACCATTTTTCGCCTTTATTTTAAGATTCATAATTGATATATTCTTATTGAATCGATATTCCATCTTATATTTGTAAATTGTAAAACAATGAAAGAAGCAAATATTAATTTAATGGTGTTGTTTTTGTATTTATTTCATTGCAAATATTAAGTCGAAAATTTTCAATTAGTTTCAATACCCATATAAGAATAAACTTATTTTCCTCAAAATTTTTTCGACTAGCGTACAGTGATATAAAAGATGTTCCGTATCTTAACAACCGGGACTGCGTTTTACAAAAGAACTTGCGACTTTCAGTCTCATGGAATGGTATTTAATGTACAAAATTTATATAAAACCATTTATTTACAACTACTTTGATTTCCATATTTATATTTTACAGTCCTTAGAACAAAATATTGATTAGTTTGTGATTAATTAGCATTCATTATTTTGGTCGTAAGTCGTAAGTTCTTTTGTAAAATGCGGCCCAGACAATGTTCACAAAGCGAGTTGACATCTTTGTTCCATTTACTCACATTCAGATTATTATTGGGAGTTGATTTTAATCAACTCTCCTATGGAGTTACTCAGACAAACCGAAAGTGCAACAGTGTTTGGACCTCAGCACAAATCATTGCTGCTGACAAGGCTTAGTTCTTGAAAATAATTGATAAATTCGATGTAATGTATGCTAAAGCATTGTTTTTCAAGGGAACTTATTTATAAATACCTTGAAAATAGTCAGATTTTAAATAGTACGAACAATTTAAATATTTTTTGTAGTCGTATATATTCCTACGCCAGAGTCTCGTTCAACTCGCGCTTGGCTGTCTCCGTAAATCCTTGTCGGAGATTTACGGTGTCAGCCGAGCGGTTGGTTGAACGAGACTAGAGTTCCATATTGCTTGGATTCATACAATTTTCGAGAAATATTTCTTTTACTATTACATAGTTTGATTGAATTAATTTTATCTTTAAACATTATTTAACATGATTCATATGGGGATTTCTCGACATTCTTGTCGAAAAAGTCCAAAAATTCATATTATAAAAATGTGCGTAATTCAACTTCATGAATTAAAATTAACTACATGTACTTGTCATGCAAAATAACATATCATTGTTTTTAAAATAAATTAACATCGACAAAATCAACTCCCGTCAGTTCTTCAGTACTTTGTCTTAAATGCCGTTCAAATGTTTATAATTAAACTCGGCAATATATTTTTCATAAATAGACATAAATGTTCATTCATATATATTCTTCCAGATATATTTACTGTAAAATTCAAATGTCGTTTGCCACTTTCTTTTTTTTTTTTTAAATGGTCATTGAAATTTTTTATTCATCAAAATATCGTAATAAAAACTACTCTTTAGATTCTTTACAAATCTGACATTGTGGGTTTTTTTTTTTTTTTTTTACCCAAAACGGATAATTCACTTTCTATTTTAGCATATCCAGCAAAAGAGCAGTTACTCTCTGAGTGCCATTTTAATAATTTACATTGTATGTTGTTTTTCTTTTTCAATAAATTGAAAAAAATGTTCAATATTATATAAGTCACCATGATCATCAAAAACTTTTTTGATATATACTTTTTATCCAGTTTTCGAACAAAGAAGCTTCAAAATCTAAGACTTTTTGAAAGAAATTATTGCTCCAAATTAATTCTTTCAAATTCGTATGCATATTTCTTAGTGAATCGTAATGTATTGGGACAAATTTAATCAATCTACGAAATTTGATATTTAGATTCCACAACTATTAAAATATTAGTAAATAAAGTTTCGCTTGATTTGATATACCAACCATAAATTGAAACACTTGTTAATTCAGTAGTATATTGATGAATTGGTGAATTTAATGAGCAATAAAAATACATATTTTTTTTTACAAAAAAAGTGTCTTTATACTGTTTGTTTTTTTGACAATTAACGTAAAGAAAATAATTATGAATTGAGTATGTAATTCGTTATTGATTTTGAAACGTTCCTACTATTTAATTATCTACACTATAGTGACTATACATATGCATTTTTTAAGAATTACATTTAAATTTATTTTGTCTATCTCAAGGTACATATTTAAATGGATTTTGACAAGCAAAGCTTCATGTTGATTTTGCTAGGTTTTACGTATTTAAAATTGTTAAAGTTTATTTAAAGGTTTTGTATAAGCAATTCTTAGAAAGAATCGAAACATTTTTCGCCATGATATTTGACAGAAGTCGTAAAAACAAGTAAAAGATATATACAGGTGTGTTCATCTCCCCAAGCCAAGGGTTTCTGATCCGCTCCGCGGAGCGGATCAGAAACTATTGACTTGCATGGGAAGATGAGATGTGTTATGAACTTGCATATGAAATGGACAAAACCTATATTGATAGACATATATGTAATTCCAGATTACGCATTGCTATTGTGCAACAGAAAAAGACTTCTTTAAAGTTTAATTCTTTCAAAACTGAATAACTTAAGTACAACCAAATGCAGATAAGCTCATTCACTTATTCAGTAATTTATTTATACAATTAACCTACAGTGATACAAAAATGTACAGTTGAAAAGGATTGAGAAAGACTTATGGACATTCCAATGTAGAGCAACAAATTCTAACCACAACTAGTGAGCCAGTGCTCGTATGTTAATATCATTTTTACAAAATAGGCTATACTTTATTTTGTTGTTTTTTTTACCCGAGTACTTTATATCCGGAAATTTTACGTTTCTTTCGTTCCTTCCGCGTCGAGCTTAAGTTTAGTTAGCTCTGATCATTTCTGGTTTGCAATGGCTGCAAGGGCATTTCAGGTAAATGTGATATTTATCTTTAATTCATCTTTAACTTAAATACAATTTTTTTGAAACTTTAAAAATTTTATAGTTTGAACTCCGTGACATGTCATCCTGTGATGCGATCAGTTATAAGAAACCTATCTGCAAATATTTCGTTACACATAATATATATATTTTACAATAATACAATCGGCTAAAATAAAGATGCTTTTTGATATCTGATTAATGGTTTTTGATAAAAAATGAATGAAAAATAAGGTAGACGCGAAATAGAAAATTTGGACATCGCGGGACATATGTCCCTGACTACAGTACTTTTCACCGTCCGGTTGTCTCTAAAAATTGAAGTAGAAGGGAGAAATAAAAAAGTAGAAGGGGATCTGGAGGTCTAGCTTATAGCTAGATTGTGTTTGAAATGCAATAATAGCCGGGTAATTACGTCACTTTAAGCGGGGAAATTCCCCGCCTTCCGGGTCTTAGAGACAACCCTGTAACAATGTATTACATCAACAACTAATGTTGTGTAACGGGATGGGAGAAATAATGACGGACCAGACCGAGACGCGAACCCGGGGCCCCCTGAATCTCTAGTCAGGTGCTCTACCAACTGAGCTATCTTGCACTGGTATTTGAACCAGTCTGACCGTCACATCCCTCCCCCTTAAATGATCTTCGCCCTCAAAGATCACCACATGCTCTTTGCCTGGCAGGAATTCACCTGTCAGTGGGGTTGGTCACAGCACCAAATGTAACGGAATGGGAGAAATAATGACGGACCAGACCGGGATTCGAAACCGGGCCCCCTAAATCTCTAGATAGGTGCTCTACCAAATGAGCTATCAGTATCTGGTGCCAGTATTCGAATTGGTCTGACCGTCATAGTTCAGTTGTATCAATTGTTGGATTTTGGGTCATGTAGCACTTTACCTATCAAAAATGGCACAAACAGCTAGCTCTGTGGTTTATCAATATTCATGAATATAAAAAATATATTTGTGGTCAGTGGTTCCACCTATTTAAGGTCAGACGACACGTTCCTCAATTTTAGATAACTTTTTCCAGGAATTTGTTAATGGTTTACAACTATTTTGACAAGCTTTCTTGCAAAAAATTAGGGTACCTTACCAGGCATTTCTGCAAAATACTAGAATATGCAAATTCCTATATAATCTTCTTGAAGATACACTTGAATTGCTGATATGAAAATAAATACATCTACAGCAAAGCTAAATTCTCTAAAATAGAACTATATTTCCGCCGGGGCGGGGCTTTGAACTCACGACCGCTAGAACCTATACGCTTCTGACAGAGAGCGGCCACGGTTCTAACCACTTGACCATCTAGGCATACGACCAAATACAAGTAAATTTTGATCATTTTTAAAGTAATTATAAAATTAAAATTTTTTGTTGGAACTCTTTATTACGAGGAGATACAAAAAAGATTCTCGAGGAACGTGTCGTCTGACCTTAAATTGTCATCAAGTGCTATATAACCTTGCACAATATTTAATTTTGTTGATCATCTCCACAATGAAATTGGTGCTCAGTTAGAATGTTCTAACGTTAAAATGATTGATGTCCTACAGACCTGGCTTGGGGGCCATTAAAGTTAGACAAGCTCACTTTTGATCTCAGTCTCACTTTTACCAAAGGAACATATAGTGGAAAAGTGAGACTGAGATCAAAAGTGAGCCTGTCTAACTTTTATGGCCCCCCCAGGTCTGGTTTAACGATAGAATTCGTCCCCTATACTCGCTTCACAGCAAATGAAAAAAAAAATGTGTTGTATCTCTCCTTAGTTTTCAAATGATTGGAATGAATGAATACCTCCATGGTTGCTCTTTTATAGTCCCATTTTACAACAATAATTGTTTTGGCAATGAAATCGCTACCATTTAACATCATGTTTGAAAATTCATTGTTTTTTGGTTGCCATGTTAATAATAATATCCGAGGCATTTCGTGTGCAGTGTCCAGCACATTGGCAGTCAAATTCAAATCTAGAAATAGTGTAAATTCCTTGGTATGACCTATTAAATGGATGTTTTGTGGACTTTAAACTTAAACATATACATGTTTGAAAGGTTTTTAATGTATATTTACATATACATTTATTTCCCCTGCAGATAATTTTAAACAAACTTAAAATTGATGCAAAGCAGATCTGCTTCATGCCTGCTTAATTGCAAGTATATATGGGACAAATTCTTACTGCGGCAAGATTATTCTTTCTAGTGCTTAATAAGTAATGATGAATCCAAAATATGTGCGAACACATTATCAAGACTGTTATTCAACATTAGGCCTGTCTTACATTCTTTTTTTTCTTATTTATTTAATGTGTATATCTTAAAATATAATTTCTTTTCTACAGGCAGTGAGGCCACATGTTCCACTTATTAAGTTTCGAGGTGGAAACTTCACAAAAGGTGAAAACTCCATTCATTTTGTTTTGAATGCTTCTTATGATGTATAAAAATTATCCAAATAGAATCAATTTACTGGTATTAAAAAAAAAATAGGACTTAACATAAAGATTCACAACACTTTAGTTTTATAATGATTTCAATATACAGTCAAACTTTGTTATCTCAAACTAGATGAGACTGTTTAAAAACTTTGAGATATATCTGAGTATTGAAGATTTGAGATATTGACGGTAAAAAATACTTAAAAAACAAGAGGTCAGGACTTACAAATTACTTCAACATATCCATTGAAGGCAAAATATCAGTGTTCGAGATATCAAAGTTCAACTGTATTTAAGATTAAAGATTTTTTGAAACAGCTAGTTTCCAATGTAACAAATTTATAAAATAGCTTGAATGGGAAAGGGGTTGCCTTGAGGCTTTATTTAATTATAGCCGTGATTGTTCCTTAAGTTAATACTACATTATTATGCTAAACAAGTACTCAATTTTATTTAAAAATTGCCCTTCAAAGTATTAAGCATCAAATAACAGACATGAAAGTAAATAAAATGGCACATTACATTGAAATTACTTCAAGATTAGACTGTTTACATATTAATAATGATTTATTTCATCTTCACTAGCCAAGGATGACAATGCGCTCGTCACCCTTGGCTAGCGAAGATGGATTTTTTCTATGCAATTTTTGAAACGTGTTTATTGATACATGTATATTAATTTATATTGAATCCAGACACACCTGCAGTAATGACACCTGCCACCAAAGGTAAATCAGAAACTGCCCCTTCCACACCACAAACCACAAAAATAGCCACACCAGGATCAATTTTAGAACACCACCAGTTACCCAAGAAGTATGCTAGAACACCATTATCAATAGAAGAAATGGAATATATACAGGTTGGTATTTTGTTAAAAAAAAACCACTTGGTTATAAAGCATTTAGAAAAACATTTCACAAAAGTTCAATATCAAGAGTTTTACTGTAACAATTTAATTTTCATGGTCCTTCAATGAAAAATGTTGCACAAAATGTGAACCTTTTCTTCACACCCCCCCCCCCCCCAGCACACAATGTTATCAGCCAAAAAGATATAGATGAATGTCAGTATCATAATCAATTCAAAGATTTCTTTGATGTAATGATAACTGCCACATAGACAGGTGAAAATTTTTTTACTATATCTACATTATTTAAATTGCTACGAAGATGATGCATGTTTCTGGATAAAATGTTATCTATTTATTTTCAGTCAGTAATAATCTAATCCATACTGTTTTTTCTTTCAGAGAGGTGGTCCAGATGTACTATGAATATCAAAAGCAATATCTAGATCTGTTTTAAATTATTTTCATGTACATGTATTTTATGCTTCAAATGTTAACAATAAATATAACATAAACCAAAATATGTTAAGATTTTTTTATAACCTCTTGAAATAGAATTTTTTGATAAGCATCTTGCAACCTGAGGTATAAAGATTATCGAACTACAGGTGGTATATGTCTTTTTGAATCTGAATCACCAATTTTAAAATGCGGAAAGACATTTAATCAAATGTATGAGTGAATAACGCAGACATCTCCAAGAAAAGAGTTAACGTTCACGCTGTGTTACAAAGTATTGTCAACACTAGGTTATTGTAATTCACAGATGAAATGTTCAACATAATTGGACATGACTTGTTAATTAAGGCAAATATTGTTATTTTTGGAAAAGATGTGCTGATTTTCTAAAGTTCTGGACCAGGTATACATATAAATGGTTAAACTATAATATACAATAGACATTCATGGTAGGAATATCTTGGTAAAACATGTATACATCTATTCTTTTTAAAAGCTGCTGCTATTTTTCGATATACCGGTAATTATCAAAAATTAGGTTGTTTAGCAATCTACTGCTGAGGATTTTAATTGCTTTGCAAAAGATCTACCAGACAATTTCTATTAGATCAATATTTTTAAAATTAATATTTCTGTTGTTCATACCATTCATCAAAAGCATTTGTATCTAAGATGCCATATTCCAGTGAACTATTACAGAAACAAGCACCTGTGGCTTTTACCCAGTTGACTGCATGTATAAATATGTAACATTACTACATAAATGGAGGCAATTGATATTGAGCATTCCTCCTCAGTGTCTTCGATGAAGTGGTCACTAGCTAGAGATAAATAGCCAATTGCAAGCTTTTTTGTTTATATAATTTTGTTTTAGTCAAACAATACAGACAAGAATTAGCATTTCAATAGGTGCTTAAATGAGGCTTGATTTCAAGACCCTGTAGTTTAAAAACTAACGCTATACTCGCAGAGCTAAAGGGTTACCCAATGTTTAGTGCTAGTAGGCACATAGGAATTTAATGCTTATCATACAGTAGGCAACAGTCAAAATCCATAGTTTTAAACTCCTGGCCAGTCAGCAAGCATGTGCAGGACTAAGCAGGGGTCTAAATGACACATATGCCTGCAGATTATGAAATTTTCAATCACAACAGTCATGTCCTTAGCCACTTAGGTACAGTTATCTCAAATACTAAATCAAAATTGACATTTAGTGTTTTATTCCATCATAGAAAAATATGTATATATACACCAATTGCACATCATTATGTTGTGCTCAGTCAGATGGCAATTCTTTGGAGTCTTTTACTTTCAGTTTCATTTTGATAGGTTTCCTTAGCTCTGCCCCTTCTGAACTTTCACCTTCAGACGAATTGTAACTAGGTTTAAAAGACATAGGGGGAAAATCCTCAGGATCAGATTCAAACTCAAACTCATCTTTGCGTTTTTGACTGGCTTTTCTTTTTTTGCCATGTTTCGTTTCACTGGGGTCTTGAGGCAAACTCGAGTGATGCGAGTACTTAAGTTCAGGAGCTGGCGAGTCTTTATGAGCGTAATAAAGAGGCGAGTCCTTGTGAGTGTGAGGGGATGACTTGTCCTTTGATGAGTGGGGAGAATTTTTTGCCTCTCTGTGAACATGGGGAGACAACTTTGGGGAGTACTTCTGCTCCTTGTGATGTGGGGATACTTTGGTGGGATAGCTATGAGGTGAAGACTTTTTCATTTCCTTCGCTTGAGCCTCGATCTTAACATTTGGCAGTTTGCCTGGGCGAGTTATGATTTTAAGTTTAATCCCTTTCTTTTGATCGATGCCTTTTGATGTCCCAGGTAAGGAATATGAAGGATCATCATCGTTGCTCTCTGGAGATTCCGTTGGGAAATACTGCACTTGGCTTTTAGTCCTCTTTCTGACACGTCTATAGGGAATGACTGCATCTTCACCAAAATCATCATCACTGTCTTCTTTTAGCATCTTTGAGATTCTCTCCTCAGCAACTTTCTTGTTTCGTCTTGTTTCATGGTTCAGTCTTTCCATTTCTTCACGCTCTCTTTCAATTTCAGCAAGTCTTATTTCTTCTAGTCTTTTCTTGCCTGCCTCCATTAATCGCTGGTGCTCTTCGAAATGCTTTCTATCTCTTTCTCGTTTTTCCTCATTGATCAGTCTTTGGATGCGTTCTTTTTCGGCCTTTTCCTTATCCAACTGTTGCTGCAATTTCACTTGTTCCATAAACTCTTTCAATAGCTCATCTCCACTTTTAGATGCATCTGCATCAGATAGAGAAATAAGCTTTTCTTTGAACTTTGGAGTGAACACTTTCTGTTTTAAATTAAATTTTTCATTGAAGTCTTGTAAACATTTTGTCATTCTGTCCCCAAAATATCCATACATATCAGTGTATAGCTTTGAAATGGAATGCTGTATGTCTGGTAAACAATCCTTCATCTTAGCAGATGCTTCCTCATTCAAAAGTTCAGAAAATTCCATTTCTTCATATTTTTGTTTCAGCAGGTCTTCATATTGCTTCATTTGAGTACAAATGAGCAATTCAACACTTGCCTTAAAAAAAAAAACTTCCTATTAAATTCACAGATTTATTACATATATTTTCAGTAGCTTATCAATATATTAAAATTTTCCAGTGCTTATCGATATATTAAAATTTACCAGTAAAGCTCCATAAACTTTGAATGCATCAGCCTTCGTGAGGGCATTAGAGAAAGAATTGTCCTCGAGGACCGAGGACAGGTGAGGCCAATATACAGGTAGCTGTGGAACGAGGACATCATCTATCACCTATTCAAGAAAACAATGTACAAATGCAACAAATAAATTGTAGGCCCACTTATTTCCGTTTTACACAAAATTGTGTGTCATGTTCAAGAATAGAGACAAGATATTAAATAAATTCCTGTTTTTCCTCCAATTCAAAATCATCCTTTTAGAATTCAGGTATAGCTATTCAAAGGGGATGTGTTCTGTACCTCTCACACATTTTAATTTTTTATTATATTACATGTATGAACATTAATTTTGTTTCAGTTTTTCTCAAATAAACAATCAGAATGTTTGCTTTTTTATAAAATGATCCATGTTTCTTTGGTCATAAATTTTAAAAGTAGATTAATTTTATTAATACCATATTGTGCTCGCCTTCACCTCAAACATGATCAAGTATTCTAAAATGGATTAATTTTACAGCTTATAATGAATGGCCACTTAGTTATTTTCATTCCCTGTGACTTTATTACATTTTGTAAACTTGATGAATATAACGAATTACAGTTTTAATGAAGCAAAATCAGCCGTCCCTGGCACTTCGTTATAAGCGTGTTTTACTGTATGTACTTTACCTGTGGTCCTAAAGCCTTAATTCCCATGACAGCCCCATAGTGACAGCAGAAGGGCTTAGTGTGATCACAGAGGACTTCCTTTAGACTTCTGATGGTGGTGTGCATCAAGTGGTTGATGGGACTAGACCATGTACTACAGTGCAAAAACAGAAAATGATGATTAGGTTTGTTACTAGAAATAAGACAAAGAAATTTTGCATCTGATCTTCATTATAAATGCATCATATTCTTATATCAATGGCTGATGAATTTTTTTTATATGTAACGATCTAGTACTAGTATTCATTTTGGTAAAGGATAATTGATTACTTACTGAACAATCTGGGCCAATACTCGAGCAGCATAATCACGCAGCATCCAGTGGTCATTGGATGGGTTAATGGACGCTGCTAATGACTCTAAAAGGCAATAACTGACTCCTTGAACCAAGGGATTTAACTATAAAAGAAAAATCTGTTGTAAGAATGATTATTTCATAAAAATAAGATTTTTCTGACATATATACAGCAAAACTCGAATATAACAAATACGGATATAGCGAATTTACGGCTATAACGAATTATTATTCATGTCCCGGCAAATTTCTTATATAAACCTATAGAAAATTGATGTATATAACGAACACGGCTATAACGAAGTAATTTTAAGACCACCGCTGGCAAAATGTTAACGCATTTTATCATTTTTATAACAAATTTTTTCTATTTTAAATTTCATTGAAGAAACATGCAATTTTAAGATGCATATATAAAATACTCAAATTCAAATAGTATACAGAATTTTTTTAAAAATTGAAATGAAATGGTTATTTTGACATTTTTGGTAAATGACGGAAATACTAATTTTATAACTTACCATAGTTTAGAAAACTGTAAGCCGGAAAAACCCTTAATTATCTTATAACGAATTTGCTATAATATATTTTACGAATTCGTTATAAACGTATAGCGAATTACGGCTATAACGAAGTTTTTTCTATGGTCCCTTGAAATTCGTTATAAACGAGTTTTGCTGTATAGGTTCCCGGTATACAAGTACTGGAACTTGAATCGTCTTTCCCATTGACATCAAATAATTTTTGCAGTATCCAGTTTGTACTGGTACTACTGTTTTGAAATTAATTTCTTTACACATGCATAATTTGCTAATGCATTATGTCCAATCAGGCTCTTTTTAAAGAAAAACCAATTATCAAATAAATGCAATATTAACATTTTTACTTTTCAAAATAGTTCCGAAGGTTATGAATTAAGCTGAGCATGATTATTTACTAGCATGAATAAAGAATAACTTTTTTCAAATTGTTAAATTTTGATTCTAAACTAATTTACATAAGACTGGGGCTCCAGGAACAGACTGGTGTTACTGATCAGAGCCTTCACTGTGTACAGCAACCTAGTCATCTGGGAGACGTCGTGACTCACTGTCTTCACCTGTTTAAAAATAATATTTCATCAAATTGAAATAAATGTACTACATCTTTCTACTCTTAAGAGAGTTGGATGGCTGTGGCCATTTCTAGACTTTATTAATTTCCTTTGAATAAGAGCTCTGTATAAAAATATAGAAAACCATTTTAAAGCTTAAATATTTAAAAATTTTCTTAATTAAACACTACACAGTAGTTTATGGCTTCAAATTCTCATATCTTATTCTAAAATTTTTGGATAGATCTTATGAGTTATTTGTTGACAATCCAGCCTCCTATCTAAAATGCATGAATCACAAGAAATGTTTTAGATCCATTAAAACCATGTGCCCCTACTCCCTATGTGGCCATTTAGAAAAGAGTAAACTTTTCACAAAATGCTGAGTAGATGACAATTATCTATCCTCAAACTTTCAAAAAACTTACCCCATTAGAGACGAAGTTGACAAAGCAAGGAAGCAAGGAGGAAATGTTTGGGTTGGTGCGTAGATCCTGGAGAGCTGCCTGAAACATATGAAATAAACATTTATTAGTAAAGAATGCAAAATACATATCCCAATACATGCTTAACAAAACTCTTGATATCCATTCACTTTTAATTTCAGACAATAGTACTATTCATGTATCATATACATTGTACTATATTGTAATACTTTCTTTCACAGGTCAAAATATTCCAGAGCAGGTTCTTTATTTCTTATGATTTTGTATTTCAGGAATACTAGCTTGTCCAGTCGTTTGACTATTACCTACCTTCATTAATTTGAGATCATTCCCCAAAACAGCTTTGGTAATGCTGTCATAATATTTCTGCAAGATGTCATTATTTTCTTGTTTTATTGGTTTTCCTAAAAAATAAAACCAGCATTATCTTAATAGGTAATTCAGGAATAACCAAATCCTTCTTATAAGCTTGAAATGGATACATATTAAAAAAATCTCATCACATTTTAATACTCATTATGACATGGACATATCTGCATAGATGTAGCTTACATGCATTTGATATGCACAGGTATGTGTTTAAAAACAGTTGATTTTAAATACCTTGAGACAGAGATGAAGTTTTTGATATGCCTTCTACAGCTAACCATTGAGCTAAAAAGGAAATAAAAAGTTGTTTACCAGGTTCTTAATTTTTGTCACTCCTTTTATCATTATTTCTAAACAATTCATGTACAGGAAAGCATTTGGTATTAAAATTCATAAAACGATGTACATGTACATCATCAAACCATTGAGATCATAAATGTACCACAAAGCATTTGATAATAAACTCCATATTAAGATTTGGATCTGTAAACTTTTTAATTTATACAGGTACAACAAAGAGTTTGGTATTAAAATTAACAAAGAATTTGGATCTTCAAACCTTTTATAGAGGTCTCCCCTTGTTCGCATGGTGTACAGTCTTCGAGACCAACATCACACAACTCTACATCTTCGTCATCCGTGAAAAAAATCTCTGCTTCCTTTAGCTGTCTAAAGTTCACTCCATCTTGGCATCTGTGTCCACTTACCGGCTAAAAGTATCATGATGATCATAAATATTATAATAGAATAACTTAAAGGTAAATGACCACGCGTAGGCTTGAACCCAAGACCCTTCAGTTTAAAAACCAACATTCTACTAACAAAGCTAAAGGGAAAGCCCACTAGCTAATGCTAGAAGGAGTGTAGGACTTATGAGTATATAATACACACTATCACATCGTATCCCTTAATATCAGTAGAAATTCAAGTGGGTAATAGTCGGTAATTAAAAGTGCTCCGAGTGTTTGCATACCTGTACACTGCTCCTTTTTAAAGCTTTATTGAAGTCCTCTGTCGTCAGTCGTTTCCTCTTTGCATGTTTCATGTACTGGATTGAATTCTGGAACAGTAAACCATCAAATATATTGTAGGTAATACAAATTATAACTTTTGCTCTAAAGCTAATTATGTTAATAATTGAGCAAATTAATAATGAAACAAGACAAAAAAGTTCAGTTTTACGGTAATTTAATTTACTGAAGATATGCAAACTCAGAGGATCCTGAGCCTTTACAATAGAACCATTTTAACAAGAGCTTGGACTTTGAGTAGTTGTGTCAAACTGCATTGTGACATCGTCCTGTCTATTTCATTGCTAGCCACTCAGCCATGGCTCTTTGAAATCAACAAGATTTGTCTGGCTTTTGAGCTAAGACTATGCAATCGAATAAGCATGTTGTAAGACAAGCACCTAACCAAAGAGATGAATATAATTAATATATTATATCTACATGTATGAAGAAGTATACATCTTTTTGACTTATTCTACGATATAATACCTGTGTGGCTTCCTTCAGCCTGTAAGAGACATCTTCACAGAGCATGGCAGCTGCTTCATCACACAACTCACTGATCCCAACGGATTCAGCCATCATCTTGATGCTCTCTCTTGTAATGATAGCGTATCTTTTATCATCCACCACCGCTGTTTTCTTTTCCTCTTTGATCTCGGCCATTTTCTGGTATTCCTTAGAGTGCTAGTGTCTGATACAAAGAAATTGAAAAATTGTGATTAAAAGCAGTGAGGAAAATCAGGCAAAATCAGCACTAATAAAAACCAATCTTATCATAAGATTTAAAAGCAACAGAGAAAATTCTGATAAATAGTATTTCATGAACTTCCAAACAAAATTTTAAATAATTACAAACTTGATCCAATTTTGCTACTTAACGAGTCTTCATCAGCCATTATGACAATACATTTTGGCTAAAATTTCATTGGTATCACATTTCGAGCTTGATCGGTATCGAAAGCTTGAAAATATTGCAGTTGGTTTTCTACTTTATTATCGACAATTAATATCCGGTTTAGGATTTTTTTGCAGACGTCGATCGAGAGCAAGGTAAATGTTGTTGCTGTAGCATTACATAATTTATGCAACCAGATTAGTTATAATTTTTATGCAATTTTGAAAATTCGATTTTTGTTTCAAATTGAAATTTGTGATAATTTATAGATGTTTTCAACTTCATGGCATGCGGACTAAGCGTGATTTCTGTGTGGTTCGCATGTGGGGTATTGCTATTTACCGAACTTGACAATGGAATGACAAAGTTAAATTTGATATTATATAACAATCTTAATGAGTTTTGAATTCAAGTTAATAGTAAAGTTTATCGATGTAGTGAATGCTTATCAATATGTTAATGGATAGGTGGTAATTTTAGATGGCTTGAATATATGTGCAATGTATATGCAATAAAATCTTACGTGGATGAGATTGAGCACTGCATTACTGGCAGACAAGATTTTGTGAAAACTTTAAAAAATTGAAAAGGCTCTGATTAGGGAAGATGCATGCATTTTCATGTTTTTAGATAGTTAAATTCAAACAAAATGATTTTTTGATAGAAAGTCTATTATATGTGCTCCTGACAGCTTCCAGTAGAATCCGCATTTGACCAGATAAAAATGGCACATGCAAGCACAATGGCGAGTTTTATCTATGTTTTAGAGCAGAACATGAACAATGTTATTCACAGTTTAAAACAAAGTCATCATGATTTAAATGTAATGTACTATTAGCTGTTTATTGATTTAATAAAATACCAAAAAGGAGGATGGGGGGGGGGGGGGTAATTTAAGGAGACTTAGTGGTTAATAAACAACCTATCAGACCTCCCATAGAATTTAAAATATGACTGATAATAGACTACTATCAAGTAAAATAAAATCCAGGTGTAATTTCCCCCATAGATTAGAATTTAAGTGTCCCTTTTTCTTAACGGCCTTAAGATCCCCATCTTAATTAAGTAGTTAAACTTATATTGCATGAGGCTATGATGGTATAGCTTCAAATATATTGTTTCCAATATTGATATATCATTATTGCTTCAATTTGTGAAATTAGTACAAAGGCATCATGATTGAATAAAGGTTGAATTTGTAATTTTGTCAAAGTGTTACTGGGACCCTTAGACCAATAAATTGGGTTTCAGGAGGGGTGCAAAATTCACAAAAGATGCACAAATGCTTAATTTATGATGTAACATTTCAAAAATCCATCACCCTCATGCTTAAGATTTGTTGAAACCTGATGGTCTGGAACCAATAATGAGGCCTCAGGAGGGTTGCAAGATTCAACACAGGAATATTTTGTCTCTTTGATAGTATAATACCATATGACTTAAATTTGTTGAAACCTTGCCCAAATGACCTTCTCATTTTTTCTCTAACTTTTACTGTACATGTACCTCTAACCTTAATAGATACATTTGTAAATATTTATATATATGTACCTCATTTACTGTCACATTGACAGTTTGAGTGAAAATGAATTGAATTGGTAGCAATAATAGGACTGGGGTGTGCGGAGGTTTAAAAGTAAAATATTCTGAAGAATTTTTCAGGCAATAAGACCCAATATAAGCATCAGATAAACCTCAGTTAGGGGAAGGTGATCTTCTTTGGAAAATATATATGGATCCAAATTACTGTGAAAGCAAGCTAGTTTAAAAGATTTTATTAAATAAATTTATTCAATCAAAATTAAATTCTGTAAGGTCATATAGAATTAACAAGTAGGGGAGGAATAGGTTGATTTTAAATAAGAATAAATTCTCGTGAAGAAAATAGAGGTTATACTTCTTGAAGGTATGATAGATGTAAAATAAATTTAAAGAATTTTACTGTTCAAATGAGTGTTAACCCGGGGGCCATTTGATTCAGAAAAAAATTGCAGTTATTGGGGAATTGTTGTATTAATTACTGTAGAGCTTGTTACCTACTTGGATCAGAGTTGTTACTTAACAATGTTGTCATGTGAGTGATATAGCCCATAGGCCACCTGTTGAATAAACGTATTAATATTTCCTACACGTATCCTATTTTTTTCTCACCTTAAGTCCAAAGTCCACATGCATTTCAGACAGCCTGACAGACAGTCTATAGATTGAAATATTTTACATGTTTGATTTGGTCCAAAGGTTTTTAACCCGTCATAGCTCTATCATGTTTATTATCCAAGGCAATTTTGAAGAAAAAACGTACAAAAGTGTACATGACTTAAAAAATGTTCAGAAAGGTGTTATGCTTGCTTTATGTTCACCTTGCAATATATATTTAAATTTTTCATGCAATAAAAAATGTTTTTACGTAATGTTTCTTTCAGTAATGGGGATCTTTAATGTATGAAGTTTTCCCTTAAAATATCATTGAAGTTTCCGTTGACTGATTTACTGAAGCTCCAGGCCTCAGGTTTACCCTGCACATTGTCACAGTTGCCTGGGAGCTGTTCATTGTTTAATTTATTTGCCTTTGCCAGGGTTGTCTCTAAGACCCGGGAGGCGGGGAATTCCCCCGCCTAAAGTGACGTAATTACCCGGCTATTATTGCATTTCAAACACAATCTAGTTATAAGCTAGACCTTCAGATCCCCTTCTACTTTCTTATTTCTCCCTTCTACTTCAATTTTTAGAGACAACCCTGCTTTGCTATCTAGGTAGCATTTAATGTAGGACCTGTTACTTTTAATCCATGTATTATTTAAAAATATATGCACACATATTTTGTATATTTTCAGGAGTATACTTCTTGCAAATTAATAAGAATTTATGTGCACTGTAAACAATAAATGTAAGGTGATACAAACAGAGGGTATTCATATTTAAAGTGGGTCAGTGTCCTGGTGTGACTACATTTGTAGGAGGGGACACTGTTCTAGAAATAAACATGTTGAATGTAAATCAGCTGTTTACCCACAATCTATTTAAATATCCCTCAACATGTGCGTAGCGAGTACCGGTACATGGCCTTGACCTCTCAGACTATATCTTTCCAGTTATAACCAAATTCTGCGCATTTTCCTGTAGTAAATATTTTGCTTTTGTTTGTTACTGTCAGTAGTATAATATATTAGCCAGCAAACACAAACACACACATATTACTAATGCACTTCTACATTCAGTGAGAGAAAATATATCTTCAGGTAGGGTACCACATGCATTTTATTGTTAATAACATTTGATGTAAATTTTTCTCATAAAAATTCTGAGGTTATTCATTTACAAATATGTGTATATGGGACAGGGATGAATCCATAACCTTTCATAAAATGGTGATACATTTCTCTGATTTCATGAAATGTTAAAAAAATGTTATATTTCCTTGCCAGCAGGCAGAGAGCATGTGCAGATTTTCCTTAATCGTTATGTTGTTGATAAATGCATGAGTGAGCATCTTCCTTAATCCTTATAGTAGTGCATTGTATGACATGATAAGTTGAACTTCCTTTTAATGGCTTTTACGATGTACTCTACAACGTGGTCTGGCCATTGTAGTGTATAAACCTCATTCTTACTCAGGAGGGTAAATTGAATAATTATTAATATATAGTTCTGTAGTAAATCAGGTTTTGATATTTTTGAAAGATGCATTTTAGTTCAGGCACTAAGTACATGCATACATGTATGTGTATGTTATCTTTGTAATTTTCCGATGTTTGTTTGGAAAAATCAGGGTTTTTATGAGAGATGAAATTCAAGGTTATTTTACTGACCTAGCTTTAGTTCACTTAGTCTGTCTGTAAGATAACAGGAAAATCAATATCAAGTGGAACGTACAGTTACTGAAGCGAATGTAGCTTTTTTATTACAGAGTATTCAGACCAAGATTTACACTTAGAAAGAGCCAACAAGAAAAAATGTTTCGGTTGCAAGCTCGACTGTCGACCCTGTGTCAGTCAGCCAGAGTGCAACTGCCCGACGTTGCTAGGGGACACAATCACCATGGTTACAAGCTGCCCCCGGGGGTGGCATGTTGCTCAACTCAGGCCAAGTCGCAAAGCAAACCAGAGGAGAAAATCAAGAAACTGATGGTTGCTAACAGAGGTATAGCATCTTTAGTGCTCTAGCTACTTGTACTGTAAATCTCAAAGAACATTTTTGTACGGGTAGTTGTTATTTCATGAGACATATGCTGCTGACTTGACCAGAATAAAAAATTTTTAATGCAATTTTTATAAATAAAGGCAAGATTAACTTCTGATCAATGATTCTATTTATTATAAGAACATTTTTGGAATTCAGTTAATTAAAAAATAAGATATATTGCAGAATATATGATAATATAATAAAAGAATTAGCATGAAACATTATGTTCTTATATTTACTAAAAACAATATAGTCCTAACATCATTTCCTATATTTAGAAAAACATTTTATTCTGTTATAGTGTTTTCATAGGAGAAATCCATTAAGGAAATGATATGCAACATCATTTAACTTTTATTCTAGACTTAGTAAATGTAAACTTTTCTCAATTAATGCTGTACCAGTAGTTTTCACTACATTTCATTATATCTGTCATTGTGAAAGTTTCTTTTTGACGTTTACATTTAACACAAATTTTTTTAGCAGAGAATTGGCCAGTTTATATAATTATGATAATATCAATTGAAAAGAATTTTTTCAACCCAAATATCTGATATTATGAGCTGTCAGAATTCTGATTTCTTTGTTGTCTTATCTTATAGGTGAGATTGCCATCAGAGTGTTCCGAGCATGTACAGAAATGAACATACAAACTGTGGCCATCTATTCAGAACAAGACATGATGCACATGCATCGTCAGAAGGCGGACGAGTCCTACCTGATTGGGAAAGGCTTGCCGCCAGTGGCTGCCTATCTCAATATTCCAGAGATCATTCAGGTCGCAAAGGTAGCCAAACTTGTAACGAATAGCCAAACTCATTAACAAATAGCCAAACTCATTAACAAATTAATAGCCAAACTTATAAAGATCACCTTTTCATAGGTCGTGTTTTACTTAGACTTGATGTAATATTACCAAGCTAGCTATTGGAAATTGGAAAATGAAATGATGCGATTTTGGATTATAGTATCCTTTGAATTTATATCATACTTTAAATGCTTTTCATTAAACCTACAAATATTTGAATTAAACCTTCAAATATTTAAATGTGGTTAAAAGGGAGATAACTCTCATGTACACCCCATAATTTGCTATGATCAGAGTACACATATTTTTGTTTGTAGGAAAACAGTGTTGATGCCATACATCCTGGCTATGGCTTCCTGTCAGAGAGAGATGATTTCGCACAGCAGGTGTTGGATGCAGGGATCAGATTCATTGGTCCTTCCCCAGAGGTTGTAAGGAAAATGGGGGATAAAGTAGAAGCCAGGCAGGCAGCCATTGCTGCTGGTTAGTTTACCGTAAACTGTTGAAAAAAAATGCTCAAATTGTGGTTGTTTTTTCACTCCCTCAAAATACGGTTATTTTTAAAATCAATTGTTAAAACAGTATTGCATTATTAACATTGTATGATCATTGACATCTAAGATTTGAACAAAATTATATATGATTGATTTGTGGTTTAATGAATGAACAGATTTTTGCTAGCATTTTGATTTTTTGTAAAAAAAAAGTTACATACACTGGTACTGTTAAACAGGATTATATCGAAGAACCAGAGACAAAATACTGTTAAATGCTATAAACAAAATTTCGTATATCTGATCAGTTTATGATACTTTTCCAACTTACGTGAAATGTAATTGACTTACTGAGAGCATGGATTCATTACAAGCATGTAACCTTGTTTTACTGTATATAATCAGTTCATGTGGTTCTCTCTCTATGTAGGGGTACAGGTGGTTCCTGGATCGGATGGGCCGGTTGCCAGTATCGCGGAGGCCAGACATTTCTGTGAACAGTACGGACTGCCCGTCATCTTCAAGGCCGCGTACGGGGGAGGGGGGCGAGGCATGAGGATTGTCAGGTCAATGGAGGTATGGAAATAACGACTTGATGCATGTACATGTAGCATGGCTTTATATTGGAAATGAGTTTGCAGTTCTGATTGTTGAATCTACAATATCTATATAGAAAGAGTAATTAGTTTATTGTTAGATACACTGTACATGTAAATACAATAATAGCACTGTTATGCTTGATACCAATATTACATGACACATTTCCACCAACACTGGTCATGATATAAAGCAACAACTCTTATTACCTGTACTGGCAATACTGGGTGTACAGAATACCAATATAACATGACACATTTCCACCATCTCTGATCATGATGTAAAGCAACAACTCTTATTACTTGTACTGGCAATACTGGGTGTACAGAATACCAATATTACATGACACATTTCCACCAACTCTGGTCATGATATAAAGCAACAACTCTTATTACCTATACTGGCAATACTGGGTGTACAGAATACCAATATTACATGACACATTTCCACCATCTCTGATCATGATGTAAAGCAACAACTCTTATTACTTGTACTGGCAATACTGGGTGTACAGAATACCAATGTAACATGACACATTTCCACCAACTCTGCATGGTCATAATATTAAGCAAACCTTGATTTTGGTGAGCAACAACTCTTTAATTATTACCTGTACTGGGTGTATAGAATGTCATGGACACTCTTTGCTTTAGATTTTTGACATGATCGATGAACAACATGCTTTCATTTCTGACAATCCAACAAATTTCATGCTCTTTTTTCTGAAGGAGGTGGATGAGAATTTCAGGAGAGCAACATCAGAGGCTGAGGCAGCTTTTGGAAATGGAGCTTTATTCCTGGAGAAGTTCATTGAAAGACCCAGGCATATTGAAGTACAAATTTTGGGTAAATGGAATATTTTTCATCTAACGGTACTTATAATATTATGTAGTACATGTAAAATGTTTGTGCTTCATATTATTCATTTCGTACCTTATCTTCAGTCAGCAGTACCTCAGAAAAAGTGCTTTGAACTAACCATTCTTGATTATACATTAAAATGTTTTAAGATACAACTCTTTCAAATCAATGATAATTCATCCTAACCTCCAACTAGATGTTTCTTTGACCATGTTTGAACTTTCTGTGTGCCAGGTGACAGAGGTGGGAATGTTGTCCATCTGTACGAGAGGGACTGCTCCGTACAGCGACGTCATCAGAAGGTGGTGGAGATTGCCCCCGCCCCCAAACTTCCACTGGACATTAGAGACAAGATGACTGCTGACGCTGTGAAACTGGCTCGGTTTGTGGGGTATGAGAACGCAGGTACAGTGGAGTTTCTGTTGGATCCCTCGGGACAGTACTACTTTATTGAGGTCAATGCTCGTCTACAGGTGGAACATACTGTCACTGAGGAAGTCACTGGGTAAGCTGTTCCTAGTGTACAGTTTGTTAAAAATACATCTTTTGTGAATGCACGCCTAGATATATATGGGTAATTGCTACAAAATTTGTAATTTTTTTTTTTTTTACACTTTGAAGTGTATACTGTGGATTAGTTAGATTTGGCTCAGTTTTTGTGGAATTTGTGAGTACCTCTCATCCATAAACTAATATCCTCCAGAAATTAATAATTAGACATATAAGTCATGCTTTCTTATGTTGGAATAAAAGAAATCACAAATCTGTAAAATCTAAGCAATCCATTAAATTGGCCCCCACGAATTTAGACAATTCCACAGTATTCCCAGAACATAGTCGCAGATTCCAGAGACTTGAAAGCCAGGGGATTAAAAAAAATCCAGACTTTTTGATAGCTTATGATTGTCTTAAAAAATGTTAATATTCATGATAAGAGCATATTTTCCTTTGGGTTTTAGGATAGATTTGGTGCAAAGTCAGATTCAGATAGCGGAGGGGAAGTTGCTGCCGGAGATGGGCCTCAGTCAAGATGAGATAGAATTGCACGGCTGTGCCATCCAGTGTAGGATGACCACCGAGGACCCTGCCCGAGGCTTCCAGCCGGACACAGGCAGAATCGAGGTAGATTATCTGTAGGAACACGTCTAACCAGGCTTAGTGGCAGTTGTTTCATTGGTATTCTCTATCTCCTTAGTAATTATCATAACATCATGATTTGTTTATGATCAAAATCTTGTGGCTTCCAGAATTTTTTTCTTAGTAACTTTGAAATGATGTTGCATAATTAACCCTGTCTCAAAAAATGCTTTAGGTATATGCTTTCCCTGAAATTTTGGGTCGGCATAAAAAAACAACACATCCTTTTACATCTAGAGTAATAGTACTAAGTAAGGCTGCTTTGAATTTGTAACAATATGAAATAAGATTTTAAAAAATAATTCTATTTTGTATCCACAGTGTATATCTTATACATCATTAAGCTTGATTGGAAGCTTTAATACTTGAAATAAATAATTTAAATGAATTTACAGAAAGAGAACTCTCAGATATCAAAATGAATTCTGATATATCAAGGAAGATAACTGCAATAAAATTTATCATTCAGTTATCATATGTACACATTTAGTATTTACGGCACTGGATTACTGATGTGAGGTACATGTATATCTATCATTAAACATTAATAATTACAGGTATTTAGGAGTGGAGAGGGTATGGGAATTCGACTGGACAGTGCCCTGGGGTTTGCTGGGGCCATCATCTCTCCCTACTATGATTCTCTGCTGGTCAAGGTCATCGCCAAGGCCAGGGATCATCCAGCTGCCGCTGCTAAGATGTTAAGAACTCTCAAAGAGTTCAGAATCAGAGGGGTCAAGGTTAGTTTACATAAACCGATATATCGCTACTATAGTCTCGGTGTAGAGCTATATTTTTTTCCTAATTGATTCTTCTATCAGTTACAGTTATACAGAGTGCTAGATAATGATAAGTTATTTTAAAATAGAATGACAGATACATATACTGGCCTAAGACAATTTTTGCTAAGTACTTATTTTCACTGTTACTAACATATCATTGCAAGGATGTGAACTGGTACATGGCAAGAAATAGTCTTAGGATTTAAGAAAAAGAACTTTGATTTTTTTTTTTTTGAAAACTGTTTAAATTTTCTTTCTTATTAGACCAACATTCCCTTCCTGTTGAACGTCCTTCAACATGACCAGTTCCTGTCGGGAGTAGTAGACACCTACTTTATTGACGAGAACCCACAGCTGTTTAAATTCTACCCCACCCAGAACCGTGCCCAGAAGCTACTGTACTACCTGGCTCAGGTCATGGTCAACGGTCCCCAGACACCCCTAGCGACCGACCTACAGCCCTCAGATGTTGTCCCCTCTGTACCCCAGCTTCCTTTTGGTAAGACTTGTTGATCACTTTGAATTTTATCCTGTGATTGTCTGATAAAGTTGAATGCTAGTTGACTTTTAGGCTAGAACTCACACTCTTATTGATTTCTGTCAGTCAGACGGATCAGTGTCAATATATAATTATGTATGTCTATTAATGTCAGAATCATGTATCAGTTGTTTGGAATGAATGTGTATGTTCTATTCATAGTAGACAGAGAATCTGACATAGAAAATGGTAACAACAATTATGGATATTATGGTAAATCATGGTGTTTGATCCATTTGATTCAGTTCAAAGAGAATATTGAACATCAATCAGTTAATGCAGTGAAAGTTACTTTTCTTGCTTTTTTGCAAGCTTAAAGCAATACAGCTTCATCTTACATATCCATGTATGAAGTTTTTTTCATAGTGTGTATGTAGATGGCTATAGAGCTTAGCTTTTGATCATTAATTAAAATGAAATAATTAAACATTTTTTCTAGTTTAGCAGTTACAGTATCATTTGATAGATTTCAAATGCCTTTTACTCTCAAAATGTGCCCGTGTTTGGCTTATTTTAATTTTTTTTTAATCAATATTTGATTGAGAGTCAAAATTTAATTATCATGCTAAAAGCAGGTTTCGATAGCTTTTCTCTTTAAATTTCTGGTATGAAGTGTAAGTTTAAATTGGTCATTGATGTATATTTCTATGCAATTGAGAGATTAAAAAAACAACTAGATACCATTTTTTTTTCTTTTTTTTTTCCCTTAAACTTTTCATCTTGAGATTAATTGATACTAAGGTTTTTTACAGTACTGGCTGGAGGCTGTTCATGCATTTTTTTCTGCCTTGATTTGCAACGGAATCATCCATTGATAATATTTTAGACCCTCTTTACACTACATGAAAAACAATTTTTTTATAAATTAGAGAGAATTGTATCATGTGAAAAGTCATAGTACATGTAGTATTTTTTAGTTATTTAGCTCAATTAAACAAAAATCTTGGTTTAATCTTATGTTCAGAGTATAGCACATGAATTGATTAAAATTTATGAAATACACAGGAGATTGCAGTTTAATGTAATCTAAAAGTACCCTAAAATCAGTGAGTATGGTGTATCGAGGGACTTGAAGTAACGGTACATGTATTTGCTTGGTCTTTGCTGTTATTGGTCAGGATTGTACAGATTGGTTGGTGGGGAGAAACTGTCAGTATTTGAAAGTGTTTATTTCTCTTTACATCCATTCAATAATGCAAACAGGTTTAAAATTGTTTTATTTGAACATATCTATATTTTTTATCATAAAGTATAAATGGTTAAAGCACAAGTTCTATCAACTTGCTAAGAAATCTCAAAAGGAAGCGGAATATACAGATCAAGCTTTATTTCATCAATTCAATATTCATGCATGTATAACATACAGATACCATTTTTGTGCATAAAATCAAATTTGTCAGGAATTCTGTTGTTCAAGTATTTATTTTTAGGATTACTTCTGATAGACAGAATTTTTCCTCTTGTCATTATTTTATTCCTAAATTGTGTAGCTATAGCTGATCTCAAGCTATTTTATCAAAATTAATTTGTACAATACCAATACATGTAAAAATATGTGTTTACTATAAAACATGTTTTACTTGCCATATGAAAGGTAAACAAAACTTGCCTTGAGAGTATTTATATAAGTTGTCTTCATTTTCTCCCCTGTGCAGAGGAGATGCGTTCTATGGGTAAGAATCAATGTTTCCACAGCAACGCAGGCAATCATTGCCAATACATACACCATATAATTTTTTCAGCTGTGATTGCTGTCTTGTATCTTTTACTTTTTGCTCTTTTCATCTTTATTTGCATCACGACAGTACTTACCTAATGTCTCAATTTATCCATCTCTTATTTAGTATGCTGATTATCAATGTCATAGGTGGGCTGTTCTTGTGTATAGTATTTGAGATTAGCATTGTTCAATATACTACTACAGTGTATTTCTTTAGTCAACTAATACTGTAGAAGCAGAAATATTCGTTGAGGGTTTAATTTCATTATTTTCGTTGGCAGTATAATTGAACGAAATTAATTCCATGACAAATTTTTAACCCAAGTATTATTGATTACAAAGATGTAATTACGATATGACGAAATTAAATGCCAACGAAATCTTATTTTGCTTAAAAATAACGAAATTTTGAACCAACAAACATATGTGCTAAAGCCTTCTACAGTATATAGTACAAAATACATTACAGCTGCACACTAATTTATGAGGCTGATTGAGCTGTTTGAGAGGCATGCAGACTGTTTATCATATAGTCAAAGACAATAAGCATGCTTGGTCATAATGTGAATGGACTTATGACATATCTTCAGCTTTTACCCTCAGTCATTATTTGTAGTGGGACAAAAAGGATAATTACTGTATATTACCTTTAAATTTTCCTTACATGTATTTTGCTCTTGATTTTGACTTCTCCTAGTACATGTATAATAAATTATTGTAAATTCCAGAGGGTCAGTTAAACCTTGATAAAATAACTTTGAAACATAACCTTTCTTATCTGTATACTAAAATTATTTATATACTAATGCAATTTAACTATAATGTGAAATGCCAAAATATCTTTGATATTTTTGGTGCGGCATGTCATATCTGATATACATGCAGTTTGCCTTGATAAAAAGCATCAAGATTTATTCCCAGCAGATATACTTATAGCTACACATACAGCATGATCATTTTTTGTTAAATCATTATTAAACCATTATTGGCTTAGTTGTTTTTAGTATTACCTTGCCTCTATATTTATAGTACATAATAAAGTAAAAATCTGCATGAAATTCACACATGTGTTTACTTGTATTTGTATGCTATGATTCTTAGCCCTTGTGCATATGACAATACATCTAGCTACATTGTATCTAGGGCAGTTAATCCATGAACTGATTCTTTGTTCCAGCCCCCACCCCACCCACCGGATGGAGGGATGTACTGGTCAAGGAGGGACCAGAGGCCTTTGCTAAGAAGGTCAGAGAGCATAAGGGATTATTGTTGATGGACACGACCTTCAGAGATGCCCACCAGTCACTCTTAGCAACCAGGGTCAGGACCTATGACCTCAAGAGAATCTCACCGTTTGTGACTCAGCGGTTCAACAATCTGTACAGCTTAGAGAACTGGGGAGGTATGAGAGAATGTTTTAATGAAAATTTACCAGTATAGTTAGTTTTTGCAAAAGAAATTTCCTAAACTATGAAAGTGCATGAGTATAATTTTACATGTGAACTGTCTATTCGAAATGAGATATTAAACCATGATTGATATTATAATACATTAATTTACATATAGGGTAGAATGTAATCAATTTAGTAAATAGGGATTAAAGAAAAAAAAAAAGATGCTGTATTTTACCTAATTAGCATCCGGGGCGCTTTGAAAATTGCAAAAGGGGGCAGTTATTTGGTATTTGTATTAAAAATATTCTCTATGATTTCAGTAAACTCTTTAATGATTGTTATACATTGTACTTTCCTTCACAAAAAGATAATCCACTCAAGTCATATTCATAGATTTATATTCCCCCCCCCCCCCCCCCCCCCCCCCAAAAAAAAAAATTGGATCAATACGCAACTGATAGGTCGATCAGCTTCCCTTTCAGGAAATATTTATCATTTATTTTAAAAGTCGTTCATAGACTACCCGGTAGTTGTTTATCTTTTAACACTAGTGCTACAACTTTATGTAATGGCTGACTTTCCATTTGTTTTTTTGGGGAACATTATGGAAAATACTGACAATTAGATAAGTTAGATACATGACTGGAAGTGTTATATGTATTATGGCATTTTCTTTTTGGACAAGCAACACTAAATGAAAGCTTTAAACTTGATTACAAGGTAACAAAAGGGGCCATACTTATTTTCCAATAATTGAAAAAAGCTTGAGGGACGCTTGTAGGGACAGAAATGCTTATTAGGAATAAAACAGTATATACAAGTGTGAATTATATGACATTTTTTACTGTCTGTAGGTGCCACCTTTGATGTTGCTATGCGCTTCCTCCACGAGTGTCCATGGGAGAGACTGGAAGAGATGAGGAAGCTCGTCCCCAACGTTCCTTTCCAGATGCTTTTGAGGGGTGCCAACGCTGTGGGCTACACCAATTACCCCGACAATGTGGTCTACAAGTAAGGCACAGCAGTATTCAGTGCAGGAATTGTGTTGTCATATAGTTAGAGTAATTGTCAGAAAAAAAACCATTAAATTTGTTTTCAATCATTGCTACCATTAAAAATACTGGATACATTCATCAACTTTGTGTTTTAAAATCATAAGATTTTGAATGATGTAAGAAAAATAGTGTAAACATACATTTATTTACTTTGGTTAACTATTACATGTATATGAACATATATAATCACGGGTAAATTTTGCAATAAAAGTATTTGTACACCTATAAAACTGCATACAATATAGAATTTATATTACCGGTACTGCAAATCATGCAAATATTTTTTTTCTACCTACATGTATACTAGTACATATATGTTTACTAATACATGATATTGTATTCTTATTGATGTAATTGTATGAGGGGAGAGCAATCAAAGTCTTTTATGCTCAAAGAACTTATGCTCAATGCTAGTTCTGCATATATACTATAAAGAGTTGAAAGCAATACTGTAAGAGTTGGTTGTTTACAGGTTTTGTGACATGGCTGTAAAGAGTGGGATGGACATTTTTAGAATCTTTGACTCCCTGAACTATCTCCCAAATATTGTTGTGGGAATGGATGCAGTAGGGAAAGCAGGTATAGTGAAATAATGATATATCTATTAGACTGTTAATAAGGGGATTTAAAGGGACTTGGACACGATTTGAGATCAAAAAATTTATTTTTATTTTTTATGTATAAAATGGTTTACTGATGTATTTTAAATGAATGACCAAAATATTGAATGTTAAAGTCAAGTTACAAGCGAGATACAGAGGTAAGAATTGATTGTTATGTAAACAAAGTTCGAGTCTTATAGTTGTTTACAAAAAATGTAATGTAGAGAATTACCATTTCTTAGACAAAATGATATTTAAAAAACAATTTAAACTAATTTATTATCTTCATAAATACTATTATCAACAAAAGAAAGATACATTTGATTGAAACTTACACCAGTACAACACATATGTAAAAAATGACAATATTCGAGTTTTGTTTACAAAACAAAGAATTAGGAACTCTGTATCTTGCTTAATACTTGATATTTCACTTTCAAATTTTGACAAAGCATTATAAACTTATATATTTATCAATATAAACATTGAAAATGGAAAAATAAAATTTTAAGTCAAATCGTGTCCAAGTCCCTTTAAGTATTGTGGGGTAATTTACATAATTCAAAACTCTAGAAAGTGTCCACATCAATGCTTAAAAATTTGGTATATTCAGATTTATATATCACAATACCAGGGTATTTAGTTGTAGAAATATATCCTTGCTTTTGGATTTTCAATTGGATAATCTACTTATTGAGAAATACAGTACTGGCACATGTACATTGTACATAATTCTGATAATTTTAATATGCTCTATAATTTCTTGATCCAATGTTCAAAATGACAGTGCTTGAAATATTGCAGCTAGAGTGAATTCATGCATGGCTAGAATCCTATGAAAATAGAATTTTAGAATGTCATACTAGCTCTGAATTGCTTCTGTAGGTGGAGTGATAGAAGCAGCAATCTCCTACACTGGTGATGTCTCGGACCCCAGTAAAACCAAGTATAATCTGGAGTACTATGTCAATCTGGCCACAGAACTGGTCAAAGCAGGAACTCATATTCTCAGTATTAAGGTCAGTAGCTACATGAATGCACAGGTAACTAACTAGTAACTACATGTATTACTGGTACAAAGAATGGATTACAAAAATCCTTGAGAAACAATTTTGGGAGTAAATCCTGTATAGTTCCTATATGATAAAACAGATACATGTATTATTTTTTTTACTTTAATGACATGAAATATCATAATTTGAATAGGATATGGCAGGTGTCCTGAAACCAAGGGCAGCTACAATGTTGGTGGGTGCCTTGAGGGAGAAATTCCCCGACATCCCAATCCATGTCCACACCCACGACACCGCCTGTGCGGGGGTGGCATCCATGTTAGCGGCAGCTCAGGCAGGGGCTGATGTGGTAGATGTGGCAGTGGACTCCATGTCTGGTCTGACCTCACAGCCCAGTATGGGGGCGGTGGTAGCAGCCCTCGAGGGAACGGACCTGGATACAGGTAGGGGGACTGGTAACTCAGGAGTTAGGATTTACTGTAGAATCATTTTTTTTCGTGGGGGTCAATGTTCGTTGGTAGCCAAACTTTTCTTTGTTTGTGGGAATGTAATTTCGTTGGTAGTGCAATCGGGATAATTTTAATAAATATCAAACAATTGATAGTGTATAGGTTAGAGGGAATGTAAATTCATGGGCAAGGGTTACCCATGAATACCACGAACATTGGTCCCCCACCTACAATGATGATTCCACAGTACATTATCCATATGATGAGGGGGTTATAGGTATTAGCCATTAAAGGACTTCAATGCAGGTAGGTGCTGGACTGACGATTATGTGTAAAATGAATATAAACAATGACGTGTCATTATTGTAATTTTGCAGCTTAAATTTGGTCTTCAGAAAAGCCAAATATGAGAAAGAAAACTACTATGTTTTCAGATGTTTAAGAAATCATCGTTGAAAGACATGTTTAAAAAAAACTGTGACATATCTTCTAGATTGCTGATACAGACATTCTAGTTTTTATTTATTTTCAAGATTTGTGTAGGAAAAAATTAATGTTAAAACATTTGTAAAATTTGGTAAGAGATATTCGATCATATCTTTTCTGTAGCTGTAGAGTATAGATTTTAAATGCTTACTAGCTTTGTCCAAAATTTGATATTCTGAGCCCCTGGACTTAGCCCCAGGGGAGCTTACCATGACCAATTTGATATAAATCATAAAGAGAAGTTGTTCGACTCTATTGACTGTTAAAATTACACAGCTCTCTCTGTCTTCCATCAAATTTCATAGAACCTCAAAATTGCGATTGTCTTTGGAGTTTAAAGTATTTTTTTTGATTTTCCACACTAAAAGTATTTTCAAAGTTTGGCTAGTTTATATTTAGCTCATTAGTTGAGTGTATCTGTAACATGTAAATCTTTCGTTGCAGTGTGATATATTAAAATGAGACTTGTTTACCAGCTCAGGCACAAGGGTTAAATACTTGTAAGCTTGATCAGTAGAGGGCCAGCTTTGAATACCATAGGATCTGAAAGGTTCATTGCCTAGAATAATCAACTTATGGGTATGTTTAAGTTACAGCCTTATTTTATGTTATTCTGTGACTTTTTTTCAGGCATCTCTTTGTCCGATGTAACAGATTACTCTGCGTACTGGGAACAGACCAGGAATCTGTACGCTCCTTTTGAATGCTGTAAAACGCTGAAGAGTGGCAACTCTGATGTCTATATAAACCAGATTCCAGGTCAGAAAAACTTCTTATTTTTTACAAGAGTATAATGAGTGTAACAAAAAAGTTTAGTTTGGGAATTTACTGCAAAGTCCTAATTACCGGGTATATAAATGCAAGAAATATAATATCAGTCTGTGTAAAATCATAAGATGCAATTTGTGTTAACCAAAAATCATTGCAATTTTCTTTGTTCATGTTTTAATAAAAATTGGCTAATTTAGTACTTGTATAAAATAAGGAATCTACATGCAGTCGCATCAGTTTAATGTTCATTGTTCTGATTGTGATAATTGAATGTTTTATAGGTGGCCAATACACAAACCTGCAGTTCCAGGCTTTCAGTCTCGGGTTAGCAGATCAGTTTGAGGAGGTGAAGAAGATGTATGCGGAGGCCAATCAACTCCTGGGAGATATTCCAAAGGTTAGGTCAGGGTTAAAACCTTCAGTGGGTCTTTAGTCGAGTAATTTACAAAATGGTTTATTGATAAGTGAAGATGGAATTTGTGAGTGCTGTTTCAGTGGTATTTACCTGAAAGATGGGATGCTACTTCTTTTAGACTCAGCACTAGTGTGATAAGTAATTTATATTAACATTCCACCAACACAACATATTTTATATGTGATTATCTAACTATGTATTATATTATATAAATTTTCAATTATCAGGCATTGCTTGTATTTGACTTAAAATGTTTTTGAGTTAATTCCCTTTGAACACTCACGAATGTGAAAACCACACACATACTTTTTTAGTATCTTAAATTAATAAAGAGAAGGGGGTAGAAATTAATTAAAATAGTGTATTCAGATTGTTCTTATGTCAGTATTTGACTTGATATTTGTTTTGAAATGAAGATTTATGTATATCCATGATACATGTACATTTAATGAAAGATGGTATAATTTGTAGGTGACTCCTTCCTCAAAAGTGGTGGGAGATATGGCCCAGTTTATGGTTCAGAACAAACTAACCAAGGAAATGGTGGAGGACCGTGCAGAGGAGTTGTCTTTCCCTGTGTCGGTGATTGAATACTTCCAGGGATATCTCGGAGTACCGCCAGGGGGTTATCCGGAACCACTCAGGACCAAGGTACAGATAACCTCAATTTTAGATATCAATCAAACCTTTATACCGGTAATGTTTTTGTTTTGCCTTTGGTGCAATATGAGGTCCTGACATTAGATTTGACAAAATTAGGAAATATATGCATTTAAAATTGGGCATAAGTGATCAAAATTTGAATTTGCATCATACTCGCATTTGAAGCATTGCCCAAGAGTAATATGTGTTTACAACTTTGACAGATCTATTAATTTGGATTAGCCCGATCTTTAAATTTTCTGCTGCTTGAAATTATCTATTACATGTAATTTATATATTCGTGAAAATGTCTTTACCATCATGTTAACAGATTGAGTATAACATGTATTTACTGGCAATTTGCAATGACCTATTCTAAAATTTTATAAGATATAAATCTAAAAAAAAAGTCAATGTCTAAATTTTTAGACATAAAATGCGATTGTTACAATTACATTGGCATCAAACTTCAAAGTTTATATATTATTAAATTGACATTAAGTCAAGTCTATGGCATTTGAAATAAATGTAGACTGGATGACATCTAACTTTAATGGACAACCATGCATCATTACTTTATGGACTACCCTTTAATTATCAGCGTCGTCATCATTATTTTAAGTTCATCAGAAACATGTTTAACAAAATTATAAAATGTAATCTTTGCTTCAAAATAATGATAACTGCAGGGCATAATCTTTTTATGTCCTTTTCTTTCTCCTTAAATACTCAAGTTTAGCATGGCTTTCTAGCCAGAAGAAATGAAATATTTATGAGTTGCAAATACAAGCCGACAAGGAACCAATAAAGCAATGATACCCACTTATGTACCGGTATTTTGATGAAAATCACAATCAGCACTGATGAGAATCAATCAATACCTTTTAATCTATACTTAAAGGTCTGTGTTTTAACTATGAAAAAATTACAAAATTACAAAACAAGTCATATCTTAATTAGAATAATTTGGGACCTTGAAATTTATCAACTATAGTTTCAAATTAACATAAAAAGTTATTGTTATTTTGTATGCAATAATTTTTGATTTATTATTTCTATCAAAAATTAGGTAGGTACAACAAGGTTATATAAAAAAGTTCTAGAAAAGTTAAGAAGTAACATATGTAGGTACAAAAAAGTCACAGATGTAGGGTAAAAAGATTTTAGAGATGCAAGACAATTTTTACAAAAACATAATAGATATAGGTTGAATCTGATTAGCACTATTCAACTTTGTTTGGATACTTACTTTCAGTATTCTAAAACAAAATGTTCTCTCCAGAGTGTTGGCCATGACATTTCTTGTGAGTTTTTATTTTAGATAATCAGAGAATTGGACCTAACATGTATATACATGTATACCATATTATACAGATATTATATTATATTATACTATGTAGAGATTTCAAGTAATACATTGTATCAACAAATATTGTCTATTCTGTTATGCAAGGAACAGTGACACAATACTCTAATACATGTACATAGAAATTCAATTAAGAATAGGTTTTTTGTCACCTAGCACTCACACTCCCACAGTATCCTGGAAATGGATTCAAATTATATTCTTATGAATAATACACAACGCCCACTTTGGATCAAATATCAATTAAGTGGAAAAAGGTGCGTAATAAAAGCAAGACTTCACAGTTTATTTTCAAAATTGTGATAAATACGAGGGTCGTCCCAAAATAGTGTAGACAGAACACATAATAACTTAAAATCTTTTCATTGCAATTTCATTAGACTTCTATGTTTTCTTCAATGGCCCTTTTGCAATCAATATTAAAAAATTCAAATTTGTACTTTTTTTATTTCTTGAGAAAATGAATAATTAGTGACAACAAGTTTTGCCAGGCAGCGCAATGTGCCATGTCAAAAATGTCCAGTCTTTATGTTGTTGCTAGACCCTCAACCTCATTTACGATGACATTTTCCTTTTATTTCCAAAAAATCTCAAAAAATATTTTCTTCGAACTTGTATTCTGAGTATACATTCAACAAACATTTCTAGTTAAAAAAAAAATTCCCTAAGTACAAATGATTTACCGACTCCAAACTTGCCCTGTATTACTTGTATAATGTTCCTCCTTAATTCAGCGTTTTGACGTCCATTTCTGTTGGTCTAGGTTTCTTTTTTCACTTATTGTCATCATACTCGTCCGAATATGTTCAATGTTGTTGGACTACTAATTCACAATATGCATTTCTAAGCTATTTTGTTAATCTTATTTACGTCAAAAGCCGCTTAGGATTTGTTTCAAAGTCTTTATGAAATTTTATCAGTTACAGCTGCGCCGCCTTAAGCGCTGACGTCGTCATTTTATTACGAGTTAAATATTCAACTTGTCATAAAATGCTCTATAAAATCTGGAAAAGTTTTGTTATAGCCACAATTTTTTCTGAGTAAATAATTTAATTATTAACAAATATAGAATGATGTATTTTTTTATTTGAACTTTTTTTTCGAAAAGTCCATTTCCTCGAATTTCTCATTTCATTATGTTGATTTTAACATTTCGTTTTGGACATTGCGCCGGATGTTGAACTTGTGATCCAGCATTCTCTTATTTAACTTGTTTAATTTTAAACAATATTTAATTTCAAACCACAATTTGAACGTAAGTTTCATTCTTCTTTGCCTTCGTTTGACTGAATAATGCCACTTGTCTATGCTATTTTGGGACAACCCCCGTTAATACATTCAACGAGGCAGAGTATAATTATTTATATCCTAGATCACCCCTGCGAATGTTATTGTCATTTAAATATTAGACCACGTGGTTATATTTAACCTTTTCAGTTTCGCAGTAAAAATCGTGCCTCGTGTTTGCAGTCTATTTCATAGAATCAAGGTACTTGTGATCAACCATAAAATCGAAACGTTTATTGATTTTAAACTTTATCTTCATTAATTGGTGGATAAAATGTGTTCTAGAAATAAATGTAACAATTCAAAAAATAGTTTTTGTTCTGCTGTTGCAACAATTAACATGATTAGTAGAGATCCCCCCTAAGGGTTTATTTTCGATCCGTGCCTAACTTAGTAATAGCATCAATAGTGAAACAGACTATACTATTTTATGCAGAATGTTCCTTGAAAATTGCTCGATATATAATAAGTTTTTATGCAAAAAAGATACCCATTTTTTTTTTATAATCTGGTATTGCACATAACAAGCATCAAACATGGCTATGATTTTATTAAGCAACCCAATGTTTATATTTTCAACCACTCTACACATAGTTGAACACGAATGATAACTCTGTTTTGAATATCATCGTTTAATTTAAATAACCGCTAGATGGTGAAATAAAACATACATTTTAAATGATTTTCATGTTTGAACATAAATCAAAGTTGGATATGATATGAAAAACGATCAGTTCTTATGTATTTTGAGAATATTATCCGAACACATTTACTTCCGCTGGAAATTTCACAGGAACTGAACAAATCTCGGTGAAGTCTCATGAACTTTTATTCGAGCACCTCTAGATTTATTATATATTAAGCAACGATAAAGAAAACATTCCGAACACATTCGCAAGGGTGTAGATATTTGGATGAAATCTCTTGCATGATGTTTTACTGCTATTAATTTTATAAAGATTCTATAAAACAAACATACATTTACCATTCAGATTAATAGTTTCATAAGGGGTCATCTCAAAGGTTTTTCCCCATGTTTTTAATATTTCTGTCTGAAGGATTTCTATTGAATATATGAAATTATTGTTAAAAGTAACCGAATGGGGAAATGTAAAAAATGTTGACCACTTGAATTGGTATAGGGATAAACATTTTTCAATGTCCAATCCCTCTTAAATTTGCATATTCTATTATTATACTTTCATGTTAAATACTGAAATCTAGTTGGTTTAGACGCAGTTGATATTCCGTTTTATTACCCTAAGCGTTAGCAACACACTTGGCAATGGGTAACACAACAAATTGTTACATGTGCATAAATTATGCGCTTATGGTTCGCCGTAGAATTAACGTCATTTCTATGTAAAAGCAGTAAATTATTCTCTAATATTAAGACATTCAGTATAATAAAATAAATAGTGCCTGTTTGGGAGGATAACAGTTGAAATTGACACCCGTCGAAAACCATTGTAAACCTCCGCTTCGCGTCGGTTGACAATGGTGTTCTCAGGGTGTCAATTTCAACTGGTACCCTCCTAAGCAGGCACTATTTATATAATATGTATTGGTGTAGAAAAATTATTATGAAGAAATAAAACAATTTACTGGTAAACTGCTGCCTATTTGATTCTTTTGATGTCAGTTTACTAGATTCTTAGTAAAAAAAATCAATGGCTACATTGGATATGCGAGTTATTTTGGTTTCATGCTTTGTTTACTATACCATGAAAACGAATGTGTTGTAAGGAACATTATAAATTTTTTTTCTCTATAAATTTCTTCAAATCCCAATTTTTAATACAATAATGGTACAGATGATGAGTGTGAACCAAAACTCAAAACTGAAGAAAGTTCCAGCATAGCACAATTAACTGCATGGAAATAAAAAGCTGTGCAAAGTCATGGACACTCGAATTGTACACCACCTCATCAAACTTATTAAAAATTCTGCTTTTCTAATTTAAAATATTTACATTCCATAACTAAGGTATTTCCAATAGTCAGCAGAAATAAAACAGGACCTATTCTTAAATTGAAACTATGCAATTCTGTGAACAAAATTTTATTTGCGCGAGAGACATTTTTACGAGGTTCGCGAGAAATATCACTTGGCAAGATCCAGTCCTTGCTCAAAGGTTGTCCTAACATTACAGGTGTAGATGATAAGGCTTGATTGCAAAAACTAGTCAGCGCAAACCAGTTTATATATAGTAATTTGTGATATAAATTTGTTGCGAATAAAAGTTGGTTTACAGCATCTTGAAGTCCAGTATCGGTAATTGGATTCCCTGCCACATTGAATACACAATTCTTTTATGAACTTTTCTTCCTTATCTCCATAGATTCTGAAGGGACAGCAAGGTCTGGACGGTAGGCCTGGTGAGTCGCTCCCCCCTGTTGATTTTGACAAACTGAAGGCAGACCTTGTCGAGAAGCATGGTCACGATGTGAAGGAGCAACATGTCATCAGTGCTGCCCTCTATCCAAAGGTCACCGATGACTTCCTGGAGTTCCATGACAAGTACGGCCCTGTCGATACACTCGACACAAAGATCTTCTTTGTTGGACCTAAAGTTGCTCAGGAGATGGAGGTGTGTGCTTTGTTTGGATTTTTTTCCTGTAGTAATACCATAAATTTTTTAGTGGAAATGATTAGTTTTGTATAATTTAATTTCATCACAAAGTATATAAAACCTTTTTTACAGACAAAATAAGACAAAATCTAACAAAGGATACTCACCACTAAGAAAATATAATAACTTACTAGTGTTTCTCTATGAAAAAGTAATGAATGCAACCATTTTTCATTATGCATTTCATGGAGAGAGCAATGAATTAACTCTAAGTTTCCATAATAAACAGCAGGAATCATACTCAGTAGATGTAAATAAATCATTATAAATGGCTTTTAGGTGAAAATAGAGAAAGGAAAAACTCTGTCTATTAAAACTTTGGCATGTGGAGATCTAAACAAGAATGGAGAGAGAGAAGTGTTCTTTGAATTGAACGGACAACTAAGATCTGTCAAGATTAAAGATGAAGAGGCTTCTAAGGTAAATTCTCATAGTAAATTTGTAATTTATAGATTTGCATATATATGTATTGGTGCATCTATTACAAGTTTAATTCTAAGATGTGTAGAGAAAGTTTGGTAGGGAAGGGATATATATTTAGAACATGCTTACACGGACAGGCACATTCAGTATTGAAATTATGAAGTGCATTATGTAATCTGTTTTTTTTTCAGGAGCTGCATTTTCATCCTAAGGCATTGAAAGGAGTGAGGGGGTCAGTTGGGGCACCAATGCCCGGGGAGGTGATTGATGTCAAGGTCAAAGAAGGTGACAAGGTTGAGAAAGGTCAGCCGGTTCTGGTGCTCAGCGCCATGAAGATGGAAATGGTGGTGACGGCACCAGCCTCAGGAACAGTGCGGTCCATCGCGGTAGAGAAGAAAATGAAGTTAGAGGGGGATGATTTGTTGATGGACATTGAGTGTGACTAAATCCAAGGTTCATCAAAGATGGCGGGTCATTGAAGGATTCTTGTTGTTCAGCTTATATATAGAAAAACTAGATTTTTATGGATGTGTATGTGGTGAAATAGTAACTGTTGTTTGGGCAAATTTTATGAATCAGTATGTATGTAGAAGGAATTAGTCAGAGAAATGTTAGTAATTTTTGGCAAAATACATAATTTTTGATGTAGACTGTAACAAAAATCATAGAGGAAAATTTTTTTTCGTCAAAAGTATGAAATGAAATCCATAAATATGAAATTTTGAATTAAGTGATTATTTGAAGTGTTTTTTTTTTTTTAAATGGAGTAAATATTATATACAGTGTATATACTGCACACTCCATGATGAGTTATCATAATTGTTATTTTGAAACATCTAGAAATCTGAGAATGTGAATATCGAAGATTTGGCAAAGGTCAGTATTAAAAAGCATCTGAAGGCCAACAACATGACCAAATTCTGACAAAACTGATTTATTCACTTACATTTTTGTAGTGCACAATGCATGATAACATTTATTCACAGGTATAGTTAAAAGTTTTCATTTTTTTTCTTCTTCAGAAAATAGGTATTGGCCCTGCATCGTTATTGCTGATTTGCAATAGTATTAAATTTTTGTTGAAATGCTTGCTTGATAACTATCAATTTTATGGAAATGATTTTTGTAAAATGGCAGGCCCATCTGTTTGTTTTTTTAGTCCATAAAAATCTGCTGTGGAGGATGTTCACTCATTTAAATAAAAAATAAGTGCTATTTTGTTTAGTGACTGTATGACAGTGCAACAATACACAAAACGTTGTTTTTTTTTTGGTTTATTGGTGATTTGTGTTTACACAAGGATTTGGATTATTCTGATCTAGAAGCATAATATATTTTGTAAATGACTTTCTTTACAATTAAATATACAATCCTTAATATTGAATATGAATCTTCAGAAGTTGTTTATTTTTAGTGCTTCATTTTTTTATGTGATTTAAGGTCGTGTAGGACACCTTCATATTGTGACGTAGTTAATTTTAGTAAAGAAAATTTCTTTACCAAATTTGTTACTTAACAGTGCAATGGGTTAGAGTGTTAACTATGAAGCTATAATCCAGGAGTTCGCATCCCACTGGAGCTTTTATAATTTAAACATTTTAAAATGTTTAAAACATATTTTTTGGTCAGATATTGTAAAACTTGAAAATTATAAACGAGTGAAAGTGTACTTTTATCCACATTAATATGAAAGGTGTCCCATATCATCTTTTAAAAAAATTCTCTCTCTACATTCACAAGTGCTAGTCATTGTTGACATGATTTGATGTGAACTTTTCAACTTTATCAATGATAATGTGTTTCTTGAATTGGATAAATATATAAATAAACAGCTTCAATTATTATAAGTGGAGGAAGATTGCGAGGAGGGTATTTGAATGAAATAAATGGTCAATGCTTGAATTTTTGTTGATGCATTATGAAAAAGTTGGGCTTTTCTATGGGAAAGAGGATCCCTAAAACCAACACATATTACGGAAAACATTCCTTTGAAGAGACGAAGTTTAAAAAAAACAACATTAACTCAGTAAAGGCAAGGCAATAAAGCATATTAAATATCATCAGAAAACTTTCCCTAAGTATAGTTTAGGTCTTGTATACAATGTCAAGATAACATGCCAGATGAAGAGCATTGGTTTGTTCATTTGAATATATTTTAATTATACTGTATTTGGCATTTTAATAAAGGGAGAATATGGTGATTGATGAGAGATCAGGGAAGCAGCATGGTTTCTGTAACCCCGGCTCACTGTAAAGTCAAAGAAGCTGTTAAATGTGACTAGCCTTCTATTTCTGTTTAAGCCCAGTTTGAAAATGCTAAAGTTACTTTTATGGCCGATGTTGATATGCAAGTACAGGTACACTGTGGGATAATTAATATTTATGGTGACTTAAAGTTATTTTTTTTATTTTGTTAGGTGCCCCTTATCTGCAAGATTACATCTTCAATGAATTATAAAACTGAGCTGTAATAATTATGTGTATAGGAATGAATGCATGAAATTATATCTCCTTGTACGTATAAAAGAAATCTGGCAATTTATGAAAATTAGTCCCAACAAATTTAAAAGATTCTACAGTATGATGTTTTGAGTGTTGACTACATATAAGCTAGAATACCGGTAATAAAAAAAGTTGTCATTCCTACTAGAATTATAATTGTTTATTGATATGTTCAATTTCTTATTGGACTTTCTGTATTGGCTCTTGCATTTAGAAAAAAAATATATGAAGGTATCAACAAGTGTTCATTTTCTAGGAAACCTTTATAGAGGAATTTATTGGATTGTATGATCAGATATTGTTTAGTTTTGTACAACTATTTTTTTTATATTACTCAATATACATGTATGCATATTAAATGTATAGTCAAAATAAAGGGGCATTTTTTAAAATTACACTTTAGAGTCAAATGACGTGTTAACCAGATGGATAAAGTGTTGCTCTATTCCAGTGTTTTCTACTGACTTTTCAAAATTTTCATTTTTTTTTTTAATTTTGAAACAAATTTTCATTTTTTTTTATTTTGAAACAGTCACTGTGTATAACTTTTAAATTCTGTCTTTTTAATGAGCCATTTCTATCAACTTTCCCAATATTTCACGATCAACTACTCTAATGAAGCTTATTAGTAGCAGGCAAATTTCAATGCATTTTATTTTGTTTTCTTTGCAAAAGCCAATTGATGCATTGATGCAACGGTGTAGTATTTACATAATAGGTATTGATGCAGAAAACTATGCTTTGTATTAATTTTAAAAGCATAATGTTATACAAGCTGCTAAAATCATTAAATCTATGGCTTTATCAGATCTATCAAATGATATAAAACATGATTATTGAGATTGGTAAATTTATTTTTATTATATATATTTGTTTTTATTTGAAAATATTGAAGATACATTTACTCGTATCCTGCATTGCAATTCTAGTAATTTCATTTTCAATTAGATAATCATGTGTGACCAACACATTTCTTACATGTGCATCACATTTCATGATAATATTGTAGTCAGAAGAAAAAACTATGCAGGTAGAAAGAAGTAACGTTTTAATGAACTCCTGAAATGAATTAATATATCAATATCTATAACAATTGATGTATTATGTAGCTCGTGTAATAAAACAGAAAATGAAATGCATTCTTATTTTTTATTAAGTTGGATCAAAATGAATTAATTGCATTTTGGTCTTTTTTAGAGTTTTGAAATGCAAAGAAAATAATCTCTCTGATGAAGATTGATACCACACCAAGTAGTGAAATATATTTTTACCCTTCATCGACGTTCCTAAAACAATCATAGTTTCTTTTTTTGAATTTGAGGGTGGGGTGTGATCTTGGTTCAAACAGGCAAGAAGGAAGCGAATTATATTAATAGCCATTTTTTTGGGTAGTGGTCACTACTTTCACGAAGTAGATAAGGTAAAGAAAACATTTGACTTTAATTAAATTATCCATATATTTCCAATTTAACAAAATTTAATATAAATACAAATACCTCTTGGTTTTGGTGATTTAACAGGTGCTCCATCCAATCAAGAAATTCAGTTGCTAACGACCCCTGTTTGATCGAGGATCTCCCTCACCCAAGGGTTCAAAGTAAAAACAAACTTGCTCCGTCCCTCACCCAAGGGTTTAAAATAGAAAAAAAAAACTTGCTACGTTTCTCATCCAAGAATTCAAAGTTAAACAAACTTGCTCCGTCCCTCATGCAAGGGTTCAAAGTAAAAACAAACCAGCTCCGTCCCCCATACAACAGTTCAAAGTCAAAACAAACTTGCTCCGTCCCTCATCCAAGGGTTCAAAGTCAAAATAAACTTGAAGCTTCTAAATACATGTATGTCACCTTGCTTCCACGATGATTCCACAAGTTTAATATAATTTTTAAAGAAAAATAATTACAAAGGGTTTCTGCTATTTATACTGTATTTGTACAATAATCTTTAGACCCCTTGTAGGAATGAAGCTGTCATTTTCTGCATTCACTTTGTTCCATTTTCTTGCAGATTTGGTAGATGGGGTTGAATTCAAAGGTAGGTCAAAAGATTGTTTTTTATATTTCTGGAATGTTGTAAGTTACCTCAAAAGGTTTTTAATTTTCTTTGATAAATAAGTTTGTTTGTGCACATGTAGGCACCTGACATTAAAAATATTTCTTTTAAAAGTTAGCTTGATAATTTCCTGTAATTTATGATAATTAACTTGTTATTTTATAGTACATGTACAAGACACTATTTACTTTACAAATATCTAATTTTAACACAAGGTGGCCGTGGGACGGAGATGTCTCATTAACAAGTTTGTTGATTTTCATCAAATACTTAATTAATTATTCATTAAGTACGTAGGAAAGTACACGTAAACTGTTGAAGAGTGAATACCAGGCCTCTACTTGTTTGTGGATGATTAGAGCTTGTGGCATACCGGTACTTCTTGGTTTCAATCACTATTCAGAGTTTGGACATGAATGTTCTTTAGCTCACCGAGAAGAAGTCCGAGACAACGTATGCTAGACCGTCTGCGTCGGCATCCGGACCTGGTTAAAGCTTTTTGGTTCACACACTGCATGTATTAATTGTCCTATCTTCACCAAACTTACATGGATGATGCATCTGGACCAACGTATGAATTTGAACAAGAATAGAATTCTTGGGCCCCCCGCCGGTCAAGCAGTATACTAGTATCGAGTCTATCGACCAAGGCTGATTTAGGAACTTGAACAAGGTATTAGTAGTATAAGCATTTGGTATAAATTTAATGAAAATCCGTCAAAATTTGTAGGCATGAGAGCGCTTACAAGGTCAATTTTTGGATAAAACGGAGTCATTATTGTGGTCAAAGTCCCATAACTCCAACAAAAAGTATCGACCAATGCTGATTTTCGAACTTGACCAAAGTATTAGTAGTATAAACATTTAATTGGTATAAATTTAATGAAAATCCGTCAAAATTTGTAGGCATGAGAGCGCTTACAAGGTCAATTTTTGGATAAAACGGAGTCATTATTGTGGTCAAAGTCCCATAACTCCAACAAAAAGTATCGACCAATGCTGATTTTCGAACTTGACCAAGGTAATAGTGGTATAAACATTTGGTATAAATTTAATGAAAATCCGTCAAAATTTGTAGGCATGAGAGCGCTTACAAAAAAGTGTGACGGACGGACGCACGGACACACGGACCCACGGACACACGGACGGACGCCCGGCATTTCTATGTCCACGCTCCGCGTTGCGGCGGGGGACAAAAACTTGGATACTGAATCTGGGCCATGAATTTCAGGTGCTGGGTGAGGTTAAGGTTTTTGGAGCAGGTTAAAGTTTTGGGAGCAGGTGCAGTTTGATATTTATTCCTAAGTTACTACCTTCACCAAACTTGCATGGATGGTGCGTCGTACATGTATGATATTGATGAAGCATCACCAATGGAAGTTTGGTAAAGGTAGGACCAGTAATATCTAAGATAAAATCATCAGAGAGCACCTGCTCCAAAAACTTTAAACAGCTCTAAAAACATTATCATAAATGTGAAACAACAAATTAAATGAAAAATAACGATCACTTACAGAAAACAAAAGAAGAAACTAATGGAAAATTAAAAAAATGTAACTAAACAAAAAAAAAAGAACAAAATAAAACACACAAGGATACAATATTATGGAAAGCCGTATGGTAAAGGTCAGCGAATGAATTTTTGTTTCTTGGCATTTTATTTTTATCCAGTCTGTTCCATCGGTGGCTCTGGATTTTTTTCTCCAAACCTAGCTGGTCCGATTTGTAGATGAAATAATTATTTTTGGGAGTTGATTTTAATCAACTCTCCTATGCACTTACTCGGACAAAGCGAAAGTGAAACAGTGTTTGGACCTAAGCACAAATTAATACCGCTGACAACACTTAGTTCTTGAAAATAATCGATAAATTCGATGCTATGTATTCTGAAGCATAGTTTTTCAAGAAAACTTATTTATTAATACCATGACAATAATAAGATTTTCAATTGTACAAACAGTTTAGATATTTTTTTTAAAGTATGTATTCCTAAGCTAGAGTTCAATGTAGTCTCGTTCAACCAGACGCTTGGCTGTCTCCGTTAATATCCGACAAAACATAGTCTCTCTTGCTTGTCGGAGATAAACGGAGACAGCCGAGCGTTTGGTTGAACAAGACATGAGTTCAATCTTGTCTGGATCCATACAATTTCTCAGAAATATTTCGATTACTGATACTATTTGCCATGCAAATTCACATATCGTTGATTTTGAATAAACGATAATCGATAAAATCAACTCTCGTCAGTACTTCAGTACTTTGATTAATAAAAGTACTTCGGCATGTACACATAATTGAGGAGACCAATTTTAAGTTTCTTATCATGTACAATGAATAATATATAATTAAAAATTTAATGATATAAATTATCATACAGTATCACATAAATTTTACAATATACATGTAATATTATATGATATGGTATTATATCAAATAATACAATAGTGTATTATATCATACAATACTATATAATAGGAATCATGTCATATCATTTAACAACAAACACATCTATTAAGCAAAACTGAGTGAGGTTGGTTTTTTTCTAGCATCCTTGATAATGGGGTTCAGGCTCTGTATCTGAAGCTACCTCTGCGATTCATATATATAGTTAAATCAAGAATGCAAGTTTGAAATAGTACAATCATCTATTAAACATGTGACCTGTTCAAAAAAACTAAACCTACTCCTGCATCTGAAACCCATAGCTCTGATTTAGCATCCACGCCTGTGGAGTGCATCAAATTCACAAGATCATCTATTCAAATATTCAAAGATTGAACCACTAATAACTAAGATTTGTCTATCAAAAAACACCTGAAACTATAACCAGCTCAAAAAGCTCATTCAGCATACGAAACCTATGGCTCAGATGCAGCATTCAATCCTGTAAAGTGCAAAAGTCTCATAAGACACACCATCCATGCAATTTTGGTGAAGTTAAAACCAACAGTATTTAAGTCATAATCATCAGATGGTACCTGCTCTAAAAGCTGTAACCAGCTCCAAAAATCTTAACCTCCTCCAGCATCCAAAACCTATGGCTCAGATTCAGCATTCAAGCCTGTCAGATGCAACAAAAATTCATTCGCTGACCTTTACCATACGGCTTTCCATAATATTGTATCCTTTGGCTACAGTTTTGTGTGTTTTATTTTATTCTTTTTATGTGTAGTTCCATTTTTTTATTTTCCATTAGTTTTTTCTTTTGTTTTCTGTAAGTGATCGTTATTTTTCATATAATTTTTTGTTTCACATTTCTACATTATGTAATGGCTAATAGTACATGGATTAGTTTAAAATGTCTCTATAAAACTACAAACATAACCATTATTATATATGTACATGTACCTTGATCTCTTATTGACTAATATAGGTTACTCTGCATGCTGTTGAATCCATATTCATGTATATACTTATGTATATATAGTAGGAATAAAACTAAGCATAAAAACACTATTCAACATTTTTAACCATTTCATTGTCAAAATTAAAAATCTTAAATTCGCCAGATTCTCTTTTCCCTACACAAGGATCATCTTATTGCAGAATAATTTAGTTCTGGTTGTAACGCGCTTTTTGATTGGCTAAAAAATTATTTTATATCGTATAAAGAATTTTACGCTTTTTTATAAACCGCTCTGCTGTTTATAAAGCGTAAACTTCCCCAAACCATTTTATATCGTATAAAACAAATAAATATTGAATTCATTCCCTAAATACAAATTTCAGTTCGGATTTTTCCGCCCTTTAGCTTTGTATTTAACAGAGATTTGTAATCAATCAAAGCACAAAGTAAACAGTTTGGTGAGGTAGTTTTAAAATAGTTTATTTATTCCTTAAAGGGACTTGGACAAAATTTTCTAATTTTTGCTTTCCCAATTTCAATGTTTATAATGATAAATATAGACGATTATAATGCTATGTCAACATTTGAAAGTCAAATATCAAGTTATAAGCAAGATACAGAGTTCATAATTTCTGTTTTGTAAACAAAGCTCGAATATTGTCATTTTTTACATAATATTATGTGTTGTATTGGTGTAAGTTACAATCAAATGTATCTTTCTTTTGTGATAATAGTATTTATGAAGATATTGAATTAGTTTAACGAGGCCGAGTACAGAACGAGTACGCACGCTTTCGCGCAGCGTTTCATTTGTATTGTGACGTCATCTTTTTGCTTGTTTGACGCCATGCCGTGATAGTTTTATCTGCAGATATTCAGCGAAATTTGTTGAAAATGGCTCGTTTAATGCGTAAAATTAATGTTATATTGTGGAATAAACATAACTGTCTCGAAGTATAAGCTATATTTGGGCTCGGGTCGAAAAAGTGAAGAGGGTTCAGCAGGCCAAACCCTCTGTCACGTTTTCTTAACCCGCCTAAATATAGCTTAATTCATATATTTCAAGACAGTAACCATGTATTTTATATTAATGACCCTTAATATGGGATGTTATATATTTTTTTATTACTTAAATATGTCTGAAGGCTTTAATAATACTATAAAGATCACCTTTTCCGCCTTTGTCAAATAAAAAATAGCCATTATCTGACAAATCTGGGAAAATGGGCATACAAAGATCAACTTTGAAAAGACCCCTGGAACAAACCAGGAGGTAAAAGTTTTTTTTTATTTGACCATTTGATGCCTTTTAGCAATAACTTTAATATGTAGAACAGAAAAAGAAATCCCTAGGGCAGAAGTTTAAAAAAATGTGCAAAATTGATACATTTCAAGCGAAATCCCATAAGGTCCTATGTTAAAGATTAACAAACTTTGAGATGACCCCCTAAACAAACGGTGTGGTAAATGTCTTATTTTTTAATCTTAAAATAATAATTATATCAGTAGAAATTCAGGTAAACAATTTCATTAAAAAATCTAGGGCAGAACTAATTAGACCCGGCCTCGTTAAATTGTTTTTTACATCATGTCATTTTGTCTAAGAATGGTAATTCTCTACATTTCATTTTTTGAAAACAACTACAAGACTCGAGCTTTGTTTACATAACAATCAATTCTTACCTCTGTATCTCGCTTGTAACTTGACTTTAACATTTAATATTGTGGTTAATCATTTAAAATACACCAGTAAACTATTTTATACATTAAAAATAGAAATATAATGTTTGATCTCAAATCGTGTCCAATCCAAATGGCTCATCAGATACAAAGAATACATAATATATATACAATGTAAGACATAATATGTAGCAATATACGTATTAAATGCATCAAAGTATTGACTATCTATCTATTACAAACAAAGAAGATGGGTGGATAAGGCGTGTAAAATGCCCATACACGGTCGGACAGACTAATAAAAAATTAAAGTATCAAAAATCTGATGGTTTTTTTAATCATTTAAAACAATATAAATTTAACGAACCATTGATTTTTAACCTATAAGTATGTTCAATACTTGGAATATGTTGACTCAAACAGGCGTATACGTACATTGTATCAAAACCTGCAAATACTGTCATTTTTTAGAACTTCAAGGCATTTTCTTTTATAGAGTGGGTCTGTGCTCCATATTTTTCTCATAGTCTAATTAAGGTCTATTGGAAAACAAAACGATTTCAATCAACAAAAACGTGGAGAGATGACCCACTATACATTAAAAATATAATTTTGTATCCCAACAATTGAACGTTTTGAAAAAATAATACAAGTCCGGTGGTTTGTGGCCAAAGTCACACATAATATTTAAAAAGCACACTTTGTTGTGTCTGAAATGGCTCAGTGGTGAAAGTACCTGACCAAAAAAAAGAGTACCTGACATAAGCTAACCTTATATATCTAGGGTTTTTATGTTATGGGTTCGATACCACCAAAATTTCCGACAATATTTTTTTTTCTTAATTTTTGTTAAAAATATTAAAAACTGACTATCGTTAGAAATTTTACTTTTGCAAACTTGTATTATAATATATTTGAATAGATTTAATTTGGGAAAAATAAATTCAAAATAGTATTTCACAACTGAACCGAATGGGCATTTGCGCCATCTCATTCCCCCATCTTCTTTCTGAGTGTTTTTGCTCTCTGAAGACATTTTCCTAAATTACTTAACACAGTTGTATTTTCAGTAAGACTGTAGACACAACTTGTTTGTTAAATATGTATACAAAACACATTTTGATGATGTTGAAAAAAAATGCATTAAAATCTTACTGAAAACAGTCTTGTAGTCTTTGTTTAAAAATATATAAGAACAATTTGGTCAATATCTAAAAAGGGTGATCCAGACGATACAGATAATTAATAGTAATAGAGGAATCACTCTCATGAGTTGCATGTTAAACACCTATACAACTTATCTACAATTGACCTATTAACATTCCATGAAAGAATAGTTAAACAGCCTGTACAGTCATGACCGCTACCATTCAGTTCCGCGCTTTGTTTTGCTTGTATCTCATCAAGAATATTTATTTTCTTTCATATTCTGCTCAACTTTTTACTATTTTCATTGATTTTCTGTCGTATATCATCTTTGACCTCCAAGTTTTCACTCTCCCCCTCACTAGCACTTACACTTATATGAGCTCCACTCATATTTATGTTCCAGTCTGATCCTTTTCGTCTCTTTTTAAGGCGTCTCTCACCCATGTCGAATAGAATTTCACTTTCAAATTCAAATATATCGTAGTATTAATCATAATATAATAACACAGTAATGCAGAAATATCTTGGAAAATAAGCACCGAAAAACTCGTACAAAATCCAACAGGCGGAGCGAGGAAAGATATTTACTTAGATTGGGGCTAACTGGCTTCTTCTTTTGAGTGTTTCACACTGATGTACATGTTCGAAGGGATCAGTCACACTTCATTTTTTCACAGTTTCGAACTTTCCTCGGCCCATCTTTCACACATGTATATTTACATTCAGTGTATATTTTCAGTGTATAACAAAGATATTATTTTATCTTTGCTTTGGAAATCTGCGATGTTCAATTGTCTATGAATTCATGCGCCATGTGCACAAACATAAACGTCTCCACGTAAATTAATTTTGTAAGAATAAATGAATCGTTAAATCTTACATAAACAATTTGATATGTACTTTTGAAAAGTATTCATTAAATTATATCATAGATATAAATAACATGTTATTTAAATTATTTATGTCTCTGATTATACCTACTCCTTAAAAGTATATTTGGAGTAATATTTTTGACATGAGTCAGTAAAAATATACATCATGCTTCTTACAACTAGACGTTTTACAAACTCTTGGCCCGTAAAACATGTTCTTTGTCTCTAAACTTTGCTACTCGTCTGATGAATATTATTGTGATCCGCCATTTGTAACGCCACTGCGCATGAGTGCGGGAAAACCTAGTATTGAAAACACGATGGAAGAACATTTTGTTTACAAATTAGAATCACGTTTTTCATGTCTTAAATTAGATAATTCTTATATCAGAGGAGACCCCAAGAATTATTATTCCGTTATTCATTAATGTAGAACGATATGATTTGCTAATTATGTGTAATAAAGATGAAACATGATTTTAGCATCAACGACACGGTAAAGTGATTGAACACCCCCTATACCCCTGACATATATGGGTAGAAATTAGTCCTGACTTTTACCCCACTCCTAAGGCGGGGTTTATTCAAATGCTGGATTTATTGTGGACTCCACAACAATTATAAAAATTATTTATTATATAATTTCTATATCTTTTTAATCCGATTGATATAAACTGTGTAATCTATTGTGAAGATCTATCTTTATATAACATATATAAATCAATCAATCAATCAAATATTTCTTAGCATGAAAAAATACGCCACATATACATATAACAAAAAGGACTATTCTCTACAAAGTTGCTGGCACTATATTTTTAGTAGTGGGAGCAAACTAAATATCAAAGCTAACATAGACATAAAACCACAAGTTCCAGTCTCTGGTTTCTTTGATATTTAAGCATTGAATGTCGTCGGTCCTATGGCACACCAAGCGGTGCAGACAAATTATCATACCGCGCGTTAAAAGAAACCAGAGACTAAAACTTATGGTTTCATGTTTATGTTAGCTGTATAAAATAAAATTGTACATTATACCCGACTCAAGTCTTAAAACAAATAACACTAGATTAATATTGATTATTCATAAGAAGATGCCAAATGCATTACTGCTAGCCCAAGCATGTTTAATTAAAAAACAATGACCAGGCTAATGTACTGGTTAACAAGAAGTGTTCTACTGTTTACATCCCAACAGTTACGATCAATAGTAGTAAGTATATAGTTGTAATTTATTTCCCGGGAAATACTAATAGCAGTAAATCCCATCGTCCTGGGAAATGTGAGTACTAGTATTTCCCACTTTCTTCCAACCCTGATTAATTAAAGTCATGTTGTATATTTTATTTGTTAAAATGAACTATATCAGAAAGGACGGTATACGTAGGAAAAATCGCCGAATGATCGTCTCGTTTAGCAAGGATAACATCCAACTGTTTGATTGGACTTATTGTAGTGGTGTAAAAATATAAAATCTAAAATCAATAAATTGACCACAAATAATTTTATTAATATATACTCTCATGTTTAATACTGAAATCTGATTGGTTTAGACGCAGTTGATAATTCGTTCTATTGCCCTGAGACCTCGACGTTAGAAACATACTTGGCAACGGGTAACACAACGAATTGTTACATGCGCGTACGGTTCGCCGTAGAATTCACGTTATTCCTATATAAAAGCAGTAAAATTTTCTTAAAAATTAAGGCATTCTGTATAATAAGATAACTAGTGCCTGTTTGGGAGTTTTCAACTGTTACCCTCCGAAATAGGCACTATTTACATATTGTTATACTTTCATGTTAAATACTGAAATCTGATTGTTTAAGACGCAGTTCATAATCCGTCCTATTACCCTCAGCGTTAGCAACACACTTAGCAACGGGTAACATTAAATGTTACATGCGCGAAAATTATGCGCGTACGGTTCGTTGTAGAATTCACGTTATTCCTATATAAAAGCAGTAAAATTTTCTTAAAAATTAAGACATTCAGTATAACAAAATAAATAGTGCCTGTTTGGGAGTTTTCAACTGTTATCCTCCCAAACAGGCACTATTTACATATTGTTATACTTTCATGTTAAATACTGAAATCTGATTGGTTAAGACGCAGTTCATAATCCGTTCTATTACCCTCAGCGTTAGCAACACACTTAGCAACGGGTAACATTAAAAATTGTTACATGCGCGAAAATTATGCGCGTACGGTTCGCTGTAGAATACACGTTATTCCTATATAAAAGCAGTAAAATTTTCTTAAAAATTAAGACATTCAGTATAACAAAATAAATAGTGCCTGTTTGGGAGGATAACAGTTGAAATTGACACCCCTCGAAAACCATTGTCAACCTCCGCTTCGCGTCGGTTGACAATGGTTTTCTCGGGGTGTCAATTTCAACTGTTACCCTCCCAAACAGGCACTATTTATATATTACCAATAGTTAAAAAAAGTCAAGTCCAAAGAATTGGTAATATCGAGTTTGATAAAAGTTTCATATGTATTTTTTAAAAGAAGAAATCAAATGGTTTCCAAAATTATGGCCTCTCTCTCATTCACGTTAGTCCCGGAATTCAAAGGAAAAACTCCGTAATGCTTTTATATACATGTAACAATTTCACAATTATAGCTAAAAATACCAATGTATTGTAGAAGTAACAACTTGAACTCCAACCAGACGTATGATGTGTGCCCTCTGACCACATTTGTTACGATTGAAATATTAAATCAATGACCGACACCCCTCCACCCGCCCCAACCCCTCACCGCCCCCCCCCCTACCGAAAATGGATCTTTCTTCTATTTTATCTTCGCATGTTATTGAAATTTTTCCAAAAAAATATTTTTATTTCGGCCACATTTCAATTACTACGGCTTTCCTTCCGCAAGAACCGCCAGTTTTTCCTCCATTTTAAGTGTGTCCTTTTTACATGGAATCCAGCAGTATTGCTGTCTGAGACATTTCAAATCAAGCAACATTAGAACAGCAATAAGTTTTGATTAGTGCAACATCACAAACAGCTTCCAACCCAGTAGCAATTTTATAAGCCATTATCAGTGGAATTGTCCCGAGACTTCTCTGATGCCGATAAGGGCATTCCGCCATATCATCGACGTGACAGAATTACGCCGTAATTGATTGGTTACAACAACATCATAAGTGGCGAATTATGTAAATCATCTGGTCAAATGAGCATTGACGGCAGATCGAGTCCCCATACTCTCGACAACCCATTCAAATGATCGTTTCATGCAATTTGTGTATTATCCTCGAATTAGAACCATTCACAGATTCTAAATCAAAATTCCGGGCCCTGATTACGATGATATCCCTTATGTATCGATGTTTCGCGTGGCACGAAAAAACCCAGTAGACAATTCTTGATTTCGGAAGCTTGTAGCATTTTATATTAGGAGTCATCCGTTCCGTTTTATTTCTGTTGGGAATTGACAATGAAAGTCATTTGTCGATAAAGGAGATTTCATCGTGTGATTTATGGGGTTGTAAAGAATACAGTTGCATTTTGATCTGAAGTGAAGCCGATACGATGTGAATAATAGTGTCATATAGATCAACTTTATATGAATTTCCTATGCGGCATTTATGACCAAAATATTGCTGCCAATAAAATGATTTTTCGACAAAAAAGAGATAGAATCGTTTTGGAGTCGGATAGGGACGGGAAAACAAAATAAATGATTATTCTGATAAGAAGAACAATATACAAAGGGTTAATACCATTGCTGTATTGACAGAAATAATTAGCGGCCGACCTTTAAGACAATTAACAAGTCGTGTTTTAATTGATGTTTTAAAAGTAAAGACACCAAATAAGCGTTAAAGTGGGGATGACAATTTCTAACCGGTTATACATAACTGTTAACTCGGTCGGAACGATGGTAAACGGTTACAAAACCAATGATCAGTTAGTCGTATAAAATACAAAAGTTTTATCTTTCAACGCAATTTTATTGTAAATCAAGAGACATTTAATATTCAATCAAGTTAAAATGGAGACAGTTAGGAGCTGCAATCATGAGGGAAATAGCCTGTTCCTGTGTTAATTATTACATAGTGATCAGTCTGCCCGTCCTTCCTCTGTCCGCCCGAGATCTGTTCATGATCTAAATCGTGTTCATATAGCCCAGACAAATTTATAAGCATTCTTTTAACTTTCAAACCCACAATTTTCCATTTTTGAGTTCATTCGGTTTTAGTTATTTTAAGTTGCATGTAATTAACTAACCTAACCGTGAACTGTCAATGAACTGTCCCTTTTATTAAACGCAGATACTTTGCAATTTGTTCTTCAAATGCGTATATAAGTACATACGCCCATATGCTGCTTGGCAGTTTGGACCAATACCTGTAAATGTTATTGTATTATATTCACACTAATTGAGTATTTCCTCTTAAGTTTTAGGAAATTGATTGTGATTCATAGCTGTAGGTTGAAATCTATACTACGATCCAGTTCTAACCAGTTTATCGATCCGTCAAAACGCTCAACAAAACAGCAGCCTATAACATGTGACCTAAAGGCCTTGATGGCCATCCGAGTACCATAACCCTTATATGGATAGATGGACCTGTCATGAAGTCTCATGGTTGCATTTGAAGCTTCGTGTTGAAGCCTTAATAAAAGACTCGTTCTGACCTTTACTCCCGCTTTTATTCTTTAAAAACATTGATTCATAAAATCAGGGGCAAGATAAAGGTGAAAGAATCTTGGATTATCCATACCCTAACTCAAGGCCTTTAATGGTCAATCTTTGAAAATATTCAAGTTTCATTTACAATGCATACAGTAAACATAAGTAATCACATATTACAAAGCTCACCGAGACGAGACATCACCCTTATGAGACTTCACCTTTATCATATTAAATGAAAATCATACTTTACGATCTTGGATATTCATGGAATCTGTTTTGACACAATATCGTATATCATCTGTTATAAAATTGTATGATAATCATATGTTCTTATGTTAATCAATACAATAATATAAAATTAAATATTGCATCCTATCACATTTACAACATATATCATATAATACAATAAAATACCATAATAAACAATGATGAGATATGATATTGTAACGAAGGATATGACATTGTAACGTGTTATACGTTATTGTATTTGATCACATAATACAATATCATAATATATAAAACAATATAGTATTATATTTCAATATCATATTACATAATACATCATAACATTGAAACACATGATATTATATTGTATAATATAGTATGATATTGTATGATACTGTATCATTTTTGAACATAATATGATATTGTATCATATGATACAATATAATTTGATACAACATTGTATCATATCAAATGATACAATATTATGTGATAAAGTAAAATATATAATACAACATTATATTATACATATTGTATCATATGATACAATAATATATATTACAATATCATACAATACAATTTCATGTGATGTGATAATATATCATATTATAAACCAATATCATATTATACAATATCGTATAATATGTTATTATATAATATTACAGTATCATATTATACAATTTCATGTGATATAATTCTATATTACAGAAACTAATATCATATTATACAATATTGTATGATACAATATCATATCATAATATATTATTATATATATTAATATACATTATATTATATATATTATATATATCATAATATATTATAATATATTAATATATTATTATATTATTATTTTATTAATATTATAGAATATACAATATTGTATCATAGGATACAATATTATATTTTACAATATCTTATGTAATAGTATCATGTGATAAAATAATAAATTAATTATACAATATAATATTATACAATATTGTTTCATAATATACAATACTATACATAACGATATCATGTTACAATATCATAACATTAAATATAAAAAAAATTGATACAATATCATATTGTATCATATAACTTTTTATAATATTACATATGATATACCATTGTATCATATTAAACAATATTGTTTCATACCATACAATACTATATCAAAGGAATCATGTTATATCATATATCAACAAACACATCTATCTATCGAGCAGGTTTGAATGAGGTAGGAGATTTCTTTAGCATCCTTTATAATGGAGATCAGGCTCTGCATCTGAAGCAACCCCTGCGTTTCATTTATAATATAGTTAAATCAACTATGCAAGCTATCATCTATAAAACAAGTGACCTGTTCCAAAAAAACTAAACCTCATCCAGCATCCGAAACCTATGGCTCAGATTCAGCATTCAAGCCTATCAGGTGCATCAGTATACATAAGACACATCTCCATGCAAGTTTGGTGAAGTTCAGACCAGTAATAACCAAGATATCAACATCAGAGGGCACTAGCAATTAAAACCTTAACCTGCTCCAGCATCCGCAACCTATGGCTCAGATTCAACATCCATGCCTGTCAGGTGCATCTGTATCATAAGACACACCATCCATTCAAGTTTGGTGAAGTTAGGACCTGTAATAACTAAGATATATTTTTTAGCATCCTTGATAATGGAGATCAAGCTCTGCATCTAAAGCTTCCTCTGTGATTCATTCATATTACAGTTTAATTAGCTATGCAAGTTTGAAATAGTACTATTATCTATTTAACATGTGACCTGTTCCAAAAAACTTAACCATATCCAGAATCTGAAAACTATGGCTCAGACTCAGCATTCAAGCCCGTCAGGTGCATCAGTATCATAAGACGCACCATCCATGGAAGTCTGGTTTAGTTAGGATAAGTAGTTACTAAGATATAATCATCAGAGGGCACCTGTTTCAAAAACTTTAACCAGCTCTAAAAACCTTAACCTCCTCCAGCATCCGAAACCTATGGCTCAGGTTCAGCATTCAAGCCTGTCTGGTGCATCAGTATCATTAGACGCACCATCCATGGAAGTCTGGTGAAGTTAAGACAAGTAGTAACTAAGATATAATCATCAAAGGGCACCTGTAACAAAAAACTTTAACCAGCTCTAAAAACTTTAACCTCCTTCAGCATCTGTAACCTATAGCTCAGATTCAGCATCCAAGCCTGCCTGGTGCACCAGTATCATAAGACACACCATCAATGCAAGTTTGGTGAAGTTCGGACCAGGAGTAACTTAGATATTGCTATCAAAGGTCACCTGCAATAAAAACTTTAACCTGCTCCAAAAACCTCAACCTCCTCCAGCATCCGAAACCTATAGCTCAGATTCAGCACTTAAGCCTGTCTGGTGCATCAGTATCATAAGACACATAATCCATGCAAGTTTGGTGAAGTACAGACCTGCAGTAACTTAGATATTGCTATCAAAGGGCACTTGCAACAAAAACTTTAACCTGGTCCAACAACCTTAACCTCCTCCAGCATCTGAAATTTAGAACTCAGATTCAGCATCCAAGTCTTTCAAGTCCATAAGTAGGTCCAGATGCATCATCCATGCAAGTTTGGTGAAGATAGAACAAGTAATAGCTTAGATACAGGACCTGCAACAAAAACTTTATCCAGGTCCGGACGCCGACGCCGAGGGTATAGCATAAGCTCCCCCTGACTTCGTCTCGGTGAGCTAAAAACTATTGTTACAGGCATAAAATGCAAAGGTAATTAAAGCAGATTTTTAAAAATAATATAAATTAATTTTAAATGGTCAAGTATCAATATTAACATTGTTGTTTTCAAGATGAAGTTAAGAATGTAAAACTCTTAACGGAAGATGCACAAATACTTGTATAACTTCTTCTCGAGTAACTCAATTATAATGACCCCCCTTAAAAAAATCATCTCCCACGACTATATATTAAACCGAGAACGCAGTTTTGTCCTCTAAATTTATTACATATACATGTAGGTAGTATGTTATGTATGTCGTTTAAAAATCAGAACTAATGTTTTGAAGATTTGTATATTTTTCAGATAAAAAGATAATTACAATGTAACAAATGCCTTTACGAACACCAGAGTACGCAAAAATGTCGAAAAAAAGATGCTCTACCTCCTTATTTAGTTTTTTCTTTCTTTCATTTTTTACATAGGTATTAATACTTATTTGAAGTTTTATCAGATTTGATTGATAAATTTTCAATTCAAATTTCTAATGCAAACAGTTCAACTAAGTTTTTTTTCTGATTTTTGGAAGATCGAATCTCTTAATACTTATTTTAATCTATTTCTTCTGTAGACGATAAGGATGTGACTTTACCTACATGTAATATGTACAGTTTAAGTAGAGAAACACTTAGTCATATTGTATAGGTGAACAAAAAGATTGGACATTATTTCAATACCTACCTTTGCATATTAACAAAAGCATTTTTGCTTCTGTGCGCAAGTTATAAAAGAATTTTTGTCATTCAAATTATTTGTCTTTGTGTATATCAATTATATTATAGTTTATTTTTTGTTGTTCTAAATTTATATGCATGACAATTATTGTTATATTTAAGAAGAAGACCCAGTAAGTTGTTATAACTTGTTTCTGATCCTTATTAACTATCAATAAAATATGTTAAAAACAAAACAATATGATTAAACTGTATAATTTTGATTTACGTATCCAAATTAAATTCATAGGTCAATGTAAAACGTAAAATATCAAAACTAAAATGTACTCGTTTTCGCTCATTGTTATTTTAACTGACTCGTGATTGAAATTACGATATCTATATCAAAATTTCGAATTTATTCGCCAAAGTTACGCATTTTATACGCGAAAACACGCATTTATTCGTGAGAGTTTTGCGTTCATTTGCGAAAGTTTCGCATTATATCGCAAAAGGTGGGCGTTTATTCGCGAAATCTACGCCTTTTTCGCGAAAAAAAATTTTTACCTACGAAAATGAGCTCAATGGGCTTTTGTAATAATTGTGTACCTAGTTTGCTGAAGATGAAATATATCATTAATTAATTTAGTTAAAAAGATTGTGGTGGTATTGGACACAAGTCTGTCTAATATTATTACTTACAATATGATTGTGGTGGTATTGGACACAAGTCTGTCTAATATTATTACTTACAATATGATTGTGGTGGTATTGGACACAAGTCTGTCTAATATTATTACTTACAATATGATTGTGGTGGTATTGGACACAAGTCTGTCTAATATTATTACTTGCAATATGATTGTGGTGGTATTGGACACAATTCTGTCTAATATTATTACTTACAATATGTATCTTTTGTGCTCATCCTATCAAGATGTCCCCAATATTATGTCAATAAGTATTGTCCTTTCAAAAATATTTGAATTATAGGAATCTTGACACTGAGACAGAGCGAAAACAGGGTGAAGAGGAAGAATGAGAAGAAGAGTTGGACTGAACGTGAGTCAGTTTCATGAATCCAAATATAAATCAAAGTACTGAGAGTACTGAAAGACGGGGTCTTGAAAGTTTGAATTTGTAATTGTCCTGGATTTCCTCGAATTTGCTTCCAAAATTTATGAGTTTGAATTAGTTGTTACAATCTATGTTAATTCGGCTTTTTTGCAATTGTCTGATACTTTGTCTAAATTTTACTCAATCCCGGCCTTCATAATTGTAGAAAATTGACACAATGTAATATATTATGTAAAATAAGACCACAAGGAAAATTTTTGAAAATTACTACTAACCGGGAAAATCAAACAACTATATCAAAGTAGATAATTTTAATAATTAGATTTATTCAATTTTGTGATCCAAGGGAAAATCCACAAATCGGACGGTATCCGTAATAAAAGGTTTATGAAAACCCCGAAAACTCTAAAACTGCTGAACAAACAAAGTGAACATTTGTATACCGATAACAAACACAGGCACATGACGTTAGAAATATTTTTTTTTTACAATAAGATTCCAAGAACTTTGACAATAAAACGATTTGTCACGGTCGCCATTTTGATTTTTAAGACCGACTAGTCTGAAACGATTTTCTTCATTTGCGATTCAAGCAAAATTAATAGAAAATCTGTTCGCCACTTACTACTTTTTTGTGTAAACTCGTGCATCACCTACACGAATTACGATACAACCGTTCCTTTCATTAAAAATCATACTCCGAAAATCAGAGACATAAATAACAGAGATTGTCAACTCCGCCATTAGCGTGTAAATGTTACGGGACCAACCTTACTTTGAGAACTAAAAGTGTAACAGCAATCTTATATAAGTCATTAAATTTGAACCTGATAGTGAACATGAACATGAACCTGTAAATATTTTAAGCATGTTTTATTTATGAAATATTTACAAAAACTCTTTATTTAGTTTTTAAATTACTTTTTTAAAACTTACTGACTTTTCACAAAGTAATGGTAATGCATTACTTTACTCATGTAATGGTAATGTAATGCATTACTTCAAGAAAATTAAGTAATGGTAATCTAATGCCCTAATTCATGAAGTAATGGTAATGTAATGCATTATTTTACAATGTAATTTACCCCAAGCCTGATTCCAACTAAGCCGGAAAACATGAACATTAACATTTAACTTGGTTCTTCAATCGATAAGATTGTATATATCATATGATGTATAAGTCTTCCAAAATGTATATTCTATTATAGATTTTGCTTACAATGCATTGTTTAAAATTTAAATTCAGTTTAATCAACTAAAGAGCCAACGAACGAGAAAGCAAATTCAGACTTGTTTTTATTTTCTTTGTACAAAATTCCTTTAGAGACGAACAGCAGATATACTGCAAGTAGACTGGAAGCCAATGAAACACCTATTTAATTTGTAAAACATCTGTGTATAACCCGTCCCGATTTTAACTTCGGCTTGCGCATGAAGTTTGGTAGTATTAAGGTGAAAGATTGTCAAAATAAAATTCACATCTTTTAAAAAATGCCACATTGCGTTTGGGAACTTTAATTTCGATTCCACCATCAACCTCTTCTATTGATTAATGAGCTCGTACACCAACTGAATCGTCAACGGCGCTGTGCATTCAGTTACGTAACTCATTTCACACTTGAATCCGAGCAAGAATATTTTGATCAATAAAACTATTTGTTTGTTTTCTAAATAGAATTTTGTTAATACACAGAGGGCTTAAAAAGATTTAATGCGTGTTTTTATAATACATATTTACTGAAATGCATGAAAACTTTCTGCACTATTTTCTTACGCGTAGACTCAATTCATATGTTCTACGCGTGCCTTCCGGTTTGAGACTTTGGCTGACAGTAAACCAATAGACGGGGTCACGTGACCCCGTCTAAAAATTGCTGAATTATGGTTTACAAAGAGGGACGCCTGTTTTACACAACTTTAATCAATCCCCTACATGTATATACCGGTGAAACCGAAGGGGACTACAATATTCATAGCTAGGTTGTCAGTCATCCAGAATTTTTGTTTGTTGTGGTTTGGTGTGAACTTGCTGTAAAGCTTCATGAGGAGGAACTGCAGATCAAGATTGAGTTTTATTAGGTTTGGTGAACAAATGATAAAGACTTATTTCTAACGACTTTTTATATACATATTAGCACATAAAACGACAACTGGGAGTGCCAGTAAGGGACATATGAAATTCTCTCAGAATGGTTGTTTACATTATTTCCTAATTCATTATTTTGCCACTGACGTTCTTTTAAATCCCTCACCAGCCAATGACGACACTCGATCGGCACTTGAATTTAACGGGGTTCAGTGTCCAGGGTTGGTGTGCAGATTTAAGAAAGTATGGGGAATTGCAAGTGAGAAATAATACGACATAGTTTCAAAAATGTCTACATCTTTCTTTGATATCAAATGTTTCAAATAATGCAATGGGGAAGTGGCCAGATACTTAAAATCAGATAACTGTTGGTAAATGTACGACAGCAATTTAAGGCAACAGCCGAAAAAGGGATTGGGACAAGCTGCACAATTTTACAAATATTATTTGCGACGGGGATGAGTTTGATGAAGACAGCAGCAGAAAGAACAACACGAGAAGTATGTAACGCACCTACCACCAAGAAGATCGGGACTCATGGACGACCTTATCGTGACAATCACTACTTACGTACAAGCTAGATGGGTCATTTCGTCACTGAAGGAAACTGTAACATAGGCACGATGTTTAAGTCCATGGGTTCGGTACTGAAAAAGGACAGATCAGAAAATAATTTAAGCTGACGGTCCGAAGAGAAGAGATGAGATTCCATTACTTGTGTACAACCCCAAAAAGGCTTAATTACTGCTTATATTTATGACGTGGCGATGTTAGCGGTAGAGATACAGGAAAGGATAGAAAATGGCTACTTAACAATATGCTTAGGATTTCGACCAAGCTTTACTTTAATTAAACTCTACAACAAAACGATCCAACTTCAGTTGTACCCCTATCATCTGTGACTGAAGAGTTCAAATCAGCCAAAAGTCAGAGCAGAGGCTTCAGAATTCGACAAGAAGGGAGCCCGAATACGATTGGAGCTTCCATAACGCAATACATGTATATCATGGTAAGAGGGACCAATACAGGATTGTGTTTCCTTTACGACCAGTATATGCTACCCTACCATCACCAACCAATAAGAAGTAACAAAAGATCCTGAATGTAAGGTGTGTGGAAAAAAGGACACCAGGGTTCATATCTTATCCGCATCTATCATATCGGTTGCACTAAAACAAGGTACAGAATGAGACACGACAAAGTCTTGATGTGGTGAAGAACGAAAGAGCAAGATGGAGGAACAGCAGTAAGAAGAATGTGCCATCCAAATTATGAAGGAGGTTGTGAAACCTGAAAAAAGAAGTACAAATCATCCGTGTTCAACACAAGAGGAGACCTAGACATGACGCTTGTCTTTCCAAACAACGTAGAAACAACTTTGCGACACGACATGGTGCGCTTGACCAAACCAGCAAAATGATATTTGTCATAGATCTGTCCGTACCTCGGGATGAAAACTGCAACGAGGCATATTAGAGAAAGAACCCGAGATCGCGCAGGGGTCTAAACTTTACTCAGACTTGAGGGAGAAAGGTTAGAAAGCTTTTTAATTGTTGCCTGTAAGGGTTTGATTTAGAGGTTTCCAAGTTCGGTCAGAGTGAAAGCTGTTACGGAATCTAGTAGAAATGTTGTCGACAGCGCGTAAGGCTAGCAGTGGCAGTAGAGAAATCATCCTGTAAGTATGAAAAAGACCAGACGAGTTCAGCTGGATGCCTGGGACCAACAAGTCTGGTATACAGCGTATAGTTTATTACCCGTAATGCATCAGAAGATTACCCGTTATGCATCAGAAGATTAACAGCATTTGTAAGCGATTTACAAAACTTATAATGAATGATGTTAGTCTGGTGAATCTAGACAAAGATGACAAAAAGGCAAATACCGTTACTACAATTAAATCTTTTAAGGATTAAGTAGTTTTATGAACCAATTAAAAAGCATGGACTAGATTCACCAATTCATCAATTCTCTTTACTACCCACTGATAAAACAAAGAAGACACGATCCTCCAGTCAAAGCCCTATATGTAAATTAAATAAAACAAACCAACTCTTAGCAATATTTTATTTTTTATTAAATATCAGCTGCTTGTGCCACAGCAGATGGCGTCATTACAGGCACAGTTTCTGATGACGTTGTGCTCGTTTTCATGGCTGCCGAAGCAAACACCGTGTCGAGCATGCCCATAACCTCACTTAGTTCTGTCATATAGTTCACTTCCTGTTCCACCGTCTCCCTGAGCTCGGTCAGCTGACAGTCCATCACAGGACTCTGACCCACCTGTTCGGCGTACAGATCTGAAAAAGTTTTGTTCTAGTAACTTAAGACCTCCAAAATGAACGAAAAACAATCTGTCAAAAACATACCAAAAGCTATATAATCGTATAATGTTTGCTTGTAGATGAAAAATGGTTGGAAAAAAAAATCCAAAAAGCGCAATAACCACCCCATTAACAAAAATACACTTTGCTTAGGAATAGAACAAAAAAAAAATAATACACCAATAAGATGTAAGAAAAGATCCTACAAAGTATACAGACAATATTACCTAACATGATCACATGAACATGAAACGTAAGTTGTTTGAACATTAATGAAGAAGCAGAATCAGAGACACACGTTACCTAGTAATAAATCAGCGACATCCAGAAGCACTGGTTGAAATGATGGTTTGCTAATGTTTCTGTAAAGGAATTTGAGAAAACAGTTTGATCTTCAATTTACTAAGTATAAGAAAATGTTGAAAAATTTCAAACAGATTTCCATTTGTATTATAAATCGAACTCGAAAACTAATATGGCGATAGTCGGAGATAAAGGGGAAATAATGCAAATGTATGCATTCATTACAGCTTTGAGTATTGGTCAAATGAGGGGAAATCCCCATCCGGTTACCTTTTGATGAATTGTATGATGTAGCCAACAGAGAGGTCGCTTCTACAGGCTAGGGCAGCTTTGATTGCTCCTTTTTTCATTAGTTCTTGAAGAACTCGAACTGTGACCTCTGGTGATGGCATACTTACACCTTTCTACGAACAGAATGCAGAATATAAACAATGTGAAGTGCATTTTCAAAAAAATTTTGATTACTGCAGAAAAGATTTACACAACCCGTGTTATGTATATTTTCTGCAATGTCGCCACCTTCATACCCCGCATGAATCACCAAAGAAACCACTCTATTGTTAAAGTAAACTCTTTTTTTTGGAAACAAGTGTAGTTTTTAATCATAATCTTCCAGTCGAAATCAAGGACTTCAAACAAAGGCATTTGTCTCTGTGATAAAGTTGACCTCATAGTAAACATATAATAAAGTTATATTAATAATACAATGTGTCCAACTCTGAATAACCGAGAACCCCGTGCATGTCGTGAATTGCAATCGTTTACGCAAGCGAACAAATGTTTATCTACAAAACCATATATGGCATTCTTGCAATTAGTTTCCCACTAAGACCCTCTATGTGCTGGTCTCGTAGATCTTATATATAACTCACCTTCATGGCAGCGTCCAAAGCTTTGGTAAATTCAAATTTCTTGAAATATTTGTCATATCTTTCAAGTTGTTCTTTCCGTTTGTGATGAACAATAAAGTCGGTCTGAAAACATACACAAAAAAATGAATTATTACCAATCGGGAATTTTAAGCAAAAAGATTAAATCTCTACAAGCAAGTAACAACACGATGCAAAAGTAACTCTTTCTTCACTTTATTAAGCTCAAACTTTAGTGATCGAGATTTTCTTTTTGACTTATGGGTTTTTCCTGTAGGACTGGTAAAGAAATATAATCGGACCAAGCTTAGGGGGTCAACGCCATCTACATTAACTCAAAGATTACCCCACTAACCAACCAATAGAAAAAGCATATTCAATTGAGTTCTATAGATTTGATTTTTTCCGTAACTTATTATCTAAAATTTTTTTCTCTTTATTCATTTTGAAAAAAATGTTTGTACCAGTGACAAAAATTATCTTATATCATTTTTTTTACAGGATTATCATTTTTTCAAAAAAGACTTCTTCTTCAAATTCACAATCTTCCTGTGGAGTGTACAGGTTGTTCACATACAAACGAAAATCAAGTTGTCTCTTTGGAACAAAATTATTTTAAAGAGAAAAAAAAAGGCGCATCGGATGTCCATCTTGGTGTAAGCTGATGACATAGGTAACACATAAAACTTCATCTTGACAAGAAACAAGTTGATTTTGTTGTTGTTGTTGTTGATATTTTAATTCTTTAATATAGTGGAACCTGTGATAATACCTACACCAACTGTAACTAATCAAGATAGACAACTCCTGAGACAAACATAAATCATTATAATAAAATTGACTCTATGCACTTTGGATGAATATCTTCCCGTTTTTTCCCTTTTCTATTTCAATGAAAGTACTAAAATATCGTTCTCTGCTAATTGTACTCAAATGCTTTAAATCTCTCTCTCTCTCTCTCTCTCTCTCTCTCTCTCATAAACACACAAAAAACGACCAAAAAAACCCCCAAAAACAAAACAACAACAAACAAAACAAACAAACAAGCAAAAACAAAAACCAAACCTAACAAAAAAAATCGCTATAATGTCAATAATTGGTCTTATGGTCAAGCGTAAATTTCAGAAGTTGAAATATAAACTCGCTTTCATTTTTAAAACAGACATATACCTTTTTACATACACTGAACTTTCTCTATTTTACAGTCTGATATAAAAATATACCCAAACCATAGAGAAATAGGAAAGCAATATAAACCCTTCTCTTAAAGTTTGTCTGGATTACATGAATGTTAATTCAAACGGACACTCTTATTCAAGTATCATTTCTCTTCTGCGTCGATCAAAAGAAAAATCTGGCGGCGGGTTTCATTCGCCCTAAATTACACTCTTTATGATTAACGTTGCTGGAATGAAATCTCGATGATTTGCTTGTGATTCCTAGGAATAAATCGCAAGAATTCATGTTCTTGTGACAATGTAAAAAAGCGGAAGGCGAGAGGGAAAAAAATGATGAATGGTAATATACTATGTCAGTAGACCTGCTTGAATCTATGTTGAAGAAGATCACCCTAAACAATGATAGATAGACGACAGATGATGCTCACTCTTCAACATTCCTTAACCTTCAATGGTGTTACTTCGGGATCTACACAAAAAACCGCTTTGAAGATGAAAATGAAATTTTTATGACAGACCGGATTGAATAAAAACGCGAAAATGTTCGTAAAACAATTCAATGAGGTACTTAAGGCAGAAATAAAGAGTTTTTCACTCTTAATTGACTTTAATTGAAAATGAAATGTAAACAGGCATGCAATGGCGTACACGTAATTAAATTCTTATCTAATTCTTGTGATTTCGACATATGGTAACCATTGGAAGATTCAGAAAAAACGACAAAACATTGTTTTAATTGATACATAACCGGAATGTAAACGCTCTCATAACCACGTCTTTATTTTGTTTTATCATTTCGTGGGAACATTTGTCATAACTCTTCCTTCCATTTGCATTGACTATTAGCAAGTGCTAAAGTTTATACATCTGCAAAAGAATCTTATGAATCAAAGTGATAAACATGGCATCAATCAAGCAGAAAAATTCATTTCTGAATTTCCATTAAGTTTTGTTTTTTTTTGGGGAGGGGGGGGGATCAAGTTTCATAAATTTGTCACAATGTGTTATTCGTACAAGCTTTTTTTTAACTGAAAGTTGTTTTAGCACCAGCTTCTTGAAGTAGAGAAAGAGAATGCAATTCTACTGAATACAACTTAAGGATACCATGTTGGACACGTTCGCGTCGTACCTTCTGGGGTTGGTAAGTCTTCCCTGTTGCGTTGTATCTGGAGGTCTGCTTGTTTTTACTGGTCGGTTCTTTTGGCGTTTTCCTTTTCTGTATGGACAACAATCCCTCTGCCATTCCAACAACTAGGATGTCATCGTCCGGCTAAATGCAAGAAATGATCATAACGAATATCTGGGGTGAAAATATAGGGAATAGTTTGCACAGCCAACACAGTATTATGGTGTACGGTTAACCTGATGTTAAGGAGATTATAAGTTCACTATCTTTACCTCTGGAGCCATTGACACAAATACTTAGAAAAAATCGATTGATCCTCATTTTTCTTTCAGTGGGCCATTGAACTCATGTGATCAAACATGTCTAGAACTATTTTCTTAACACGAAACAAACAAATGCAATACATGTACAATTATGTATAAAACATAATTTATATGGCTGATACATAGTGCTCTCTTCTATACCAATCATTCAAACAATGTATCAGGTATTCTTTTGTACTTGCACTTAACAAGAGCAATAAACACCAAAAACAAAATACAATATTTATTTTTTGCATTTGCGTTCTTGCATTACAGAAAGTCACTCCCACACAATCTGCAATATTCAACATCAACCACATCTGAAAACTTCTGAAGTTTTCATTCGACAAGCAGCTTGTATTATATGCTCAAGAGCACATTACCATAATACCGGTATACTCAATAAGAACCTTATCAAGTACTGATTACCACAACCATACACTTTAAACTTTCCCGTGCAAAGTTTGAACGCCAGAATGAATACATATCGAACACGACTTACCTACAAAACCTTAAGCCCCGCCCCAATCTCTTATTGGCGTTTCCACAAAAGCAAATAATTTTTTTCTAATTCACCGAGTTCAACCCAAATAAATTACATTTATATACTTGTATAATAAACAACCCAAGTGGTACGCATCTTCAAGAAAAATCTCAAAGTAAATTCTTAATTCAATTTTAATTTATCAGCGAATTAAACCACTGCCTGACGATTCCTAAACAAAACAAACTCTGACGTCATAACTATATATTCGACAATCCTAACACACAGAAATGTAACAGGAAGTTCTTCTGTCGATTATAATATCCAAACATTTTGAAGATTAATACTCTTTTATTTCAGTGACGAAGAGTGCCGACCAGACCATTAAAACTGATCGTAGACAGAGTATCCATGAAATGAAAGCCGTCTTTAAATTTCAGACATCACTTACAATATGTCAAAGCTGGTTTAGTCTTTCTCATTGAATTGGAATTCGGCAGAATGGCAGATGCCGACTTTTTAATTTCCCATTATCAAAATGAGAAAAGAAGACGAAATTTCATTGCTTGCTCATCAGAATTAGAAATGTGCATGTTTTTCATTCCTAACAATTTAATGATGAACAAAAAATGGAAAATGTGTAAAATGGCTCTTTAATCATTATTACATAATGTTTCAATGAAACATTTCATCAAGAGACGTTCGTTAAGAAACAATGCAGAATTAAACAAAAAACAAACCATGTGTGCGTTTGCGTTATCATGTATATGTAATATTTAAACAGTATATGGAAATTTGACGTAACTTCGTGCAGTTCGTGAGTTTCTTTAAGTTGCTAACATTTTCGATAGATCGATAAACTGGTTAGAACTGAATGATGTAGATTTCAGTTCCGTTAGTTTTTATAGAGCTATAAATCACAATCGGCTCTTAAGAAACAGTGAAAATACTCAGTAGATGTAAATATATATGTATAGACACCCCGATTTCTCTTAAAAGTGCATCATATTAATCACTTTAAAATGGATGCATGTATTGATGATTTTTTGCAAAATAAGAGAAACACCCAGGATCTTTTCAAAGAGTGAGAAAAAATTGCAAAGACTGGATAATTTGGGTCTTTTTTTATATAATAAATGACAGTCCCATCCATCTATCTTGTGTTTCTGTGTGTGTGTGTGTGTGGGGGGGGGGGGGGGGGGGGGGGTAATTGTCGTTTTTGGTAACAGGATATTGCTTAGTTTGTGAAAAATACTAGTATGAATGAGATTGATAATTACACTGGAGAACATAAAAATTTGTTAAATAAAATGGTTTATCTAAAAGGAAATGAAAAACTGTTTTATCCAAGTTGACTATGTTTATCCATATATTGACTTCTTACCGGAAACTGGCAATGCGTGGAGTTGTTATCTTTTATGTCACGTGATCTGTTTACTTATTTTAATTCATGATAAAGCAATGGTTGCCAACAATGACTTACTGAGACTGCAGCGCTAAGAACTGTACCAGGCAGGTCCAGAGTGTGCACAACTTTGTAGGTACTGATGTCAAAAATCTTGATGTGTCTGAAACAATAACAATATCAAGCTGACATTTAATATACACCAACGCATTATTGATGTTCTTAGATTTTACATCTGAATCCGTTCTTAGAACGTTTTTGTCTAGCACATATGCATGTTGTTTTTGTGTGTCAATATAGGTGGTGAAAAAATATTCCATAAATTTAAGGGACGAGATCAAAAGCTTATTGTCTTACAAAATAAATATATTTACTTACATTGTAATCTGCATTTATACCCTTTTCACATGCAGCTTTAAACATATGTAATGAATGTTGACCGATTCCATTTGGAACTTTTAAAATTTTTAAAACCTTCATTATGACACTTTTTTTGGTTTATTAATAAAAACATCATTTCAAAGAACATTACACAAAGTTCCATGTGCAATAAGCCCCCTTTTCACGTAATTGTCGATGTCGAATAACCCAAAAAAATATATAATTAAAAAAAATACAGCAACAACAATGACAATGCCAAAACGTGAATTGAGTTTATTTTCTTCCGTTTTTTATCCCTTAAAATAATGTACATGAAAATTTTGAATGTCTGATCTACAATAATCTCTTACACCTTACAGTCTTCCGCTGGATGGTATAAAATGGTATGGTATGAAGTTAATATCTAAATACCCCTGGCCCCGCCGTCACCAACATTTTCAAATTTCAAACTTTAATCTTTAAAAGACAAGTTCCATAATTCAATTTGAGGTCAAATGTCATACTTTAGGTTGGGTATTGACTTGAGAAAAGGTGGTGACGGTGGTGCCGATGTTATGAAAATATAAACCTTTAAATTAATGTAATCATTCATAGTTTCAAGATAAACTGCATTAAATAATTTGCTACATGAAGTCTAGGAAGTGCAAAAAAGTTGTATTACCCCCCCCCCCCCAAAAAAAAACCTCCAAAAATCTCAAAAAACCCCATATAACTGAGTGACAGATTAAATAATAGTAAATAGCACTGGTATATTTCCAATTCCTCTCCCATACTGCCAACAAGCGATCCCCTAGTGATGTGCGTCTGCCGTCAAAATCATCAGCAGGGATAGATTAATGCATACTTGATTGAATTAAAAAAGCATAATTGATTAAGTCATGTTAATATGCCCCGTCTTATATACCTACAATTATTTCAAACCAGAAAACATACTCATCCGCGGCGCATTAGCATCAGGAATGCTATGTCGACTAGGCGTAATCACACAATGGGCTCCGAATGATTCATCAATTTATGAAGGTTAAAGAGATTACGTCCATTATGGTGTCTATTTTTAGCATCTCTTGAAATAAAAGACGAACTCATTAACCAATAAAAAATTGGTATTAATTCACGCCAAAATCTATGAATTCAATTGGAACTGCGTCGAGATTTGGAGTTACTGCCCTTGTCCCAAGGGCGCAACGTGCCGAGTTTGTGTGTTGTTTTGCCGTAGTTTTTATATCCATAAATCCCCTCTTAGGAATCAAGTCCACATTTCACTTATTGTTGTGGATATAATTCAATTTAAAGGCTACAGGCAGGGAACTAAGAAATTGTACAATGCTTTAAGTCGCAGCAGGAGCTCGGCATTTGGTTTTATACAACTGACATCCTTCAGATGGGAAACATTAAAATTACTTACTTCATAAAATAATTAAATACAGAAATCAGATTTCCGCGCTCTCTCGCTAAGCCGCGCAATGATATGCAAAAAAGGCCACCGTCAGTGTTTAGTCGGCCCATCAGGGGGGACCAAAATTCTTAACTGTTGTAAATTTAGGCATACCTTGGCTAATTCAAATGTCACATTTGATTGTGATAAATCTTAATTAACACTCATCACGTGGCGATTCTCTCTTTGTTATAGCAGTGTATTTAAGGCGGATATCAAGATACTTTTACAGATGTAAGCAGACAACATATGCCGTTTTTATTCATGCACTTCATTTTTCGGAGCTTACTAATTGTTCGTTGCAATAATTGGAATATATAGCATAATGCTTGATTGTCTATAAATTATTTCTACAACAAACAGGGAAAGAACTATTTCGAAAACTATTTCACGGATTTTCCAAAACCAAATACCAATTTTAAAAAGACATCCTTTTAGCAAATTTCAATGGACTTTTAGACCTACGAGAATTTGCTTCGGATTGTAGAAGACACGGCGTTCTACAAGAGCAAAAAAGAAGAAAAAGGGGTCAAATAAACTACTATAGTGTCAAAGCTTCTGGTTAGTTGAGCATGCTGAAAAACATTTGCGTGAGAACGACTTGCATAACAAAAATAAGTTATCAATTCATTGAATAAGACTATCAAACATTTAAAATTTTAAATGGCAAAAGGAGAAAAAAGTATGAGGAAAACTGTTATATTGCCAGAAACGTATTATACATGTAGATCATTTATTTACGTTACCTGTCTACCGATCCGGACAGAATTCGCGTAAAATTATTGCAGAAGGCAAGTGACGTCACAGTTTTGTGGTGATGACATAATGTTGAAAGTAGACGCCCTCCTTGTAAAAGATCCCAGACTTTAATGTAGTTGCCACCTAAAATAATAATGAAATTTTTGTACAAATGATAACATGCCCACTTTTTCTCTCTTTCCATGGCAAAGAATCATGCAATGAAGTATAAAAGTTCAACAGCTAGTGTTTTTGTCATTCATGATCAAAAATCAAAATCCAAATAAAATGCACATCTCTGATATAAGTCGAATTAATCTGCAAAACATCAACTTCCTAACTTGAAAACTGTAGGAGGAGTTATTCGTACAATAGGTGGTACCCTACAGTGTATAGATGCAATATTCTGCGAGAAAAATGAATATGTTCAATAGCTGGTATTTTTTTCATTAATTATCAAAAACCAAAATTCAAGTAATATACACACGTCTGATATATGTAAAATTGATCTGCAGAGCAACTTCCTATCTTGAAAACTGTAGAAGGAGCTACCAGTACAATAGGGGTACTCTATATGCAATATTTTGCAAGATAATGACTAAGTTCAACAGCTGGTATTTTTTCATAAATAATCAAAAATCAAAGTCTTAGTACTATGCATGTCTCTGATATATTCACAATTGATCTGCAAAACCTCCCTATCTTGAACACTGTAGGAGGATTTACCCGTACAATAGGGGTACCCTATATGCAATATTCTGCAAGAAAATGAATATGTTCAACAGCTGCTATTTTTTTTCATAAATTATCAAAAATCAAAATCCAAGTAATATGCACATTTCTGATATTTATTTATCTCTGCAATACATCAACTTCCTTTCATAAAAACTGTAGCAGGATTTGCCCGTACAATATGGGTACCCTATATGCAATATTCTGCGAGAAAATGACAAAGTTCACAGCTGGGTTTGTTTTTGTTTTTTTAATAAATGATCAAAAATTAAAATCCAAGTAATATGCAAATCTCCTATCTATGTAAAATTGATATGCAAAACATCAATTTACTTTCTTAAAAACTGTAGGAAGAGTTATCCGAACAATAGGGATACCATTATGGCAGCCGCCTGCCCGCCCGCCTTTTCCTTTAGAAAAAGTGATATACAAGAGTTTTTCAGTTATCTCAATTCCCTACGTAATGTACCAGATTATCATGAGAATAATTTTAGTTTAGAAAATATCTCTTTTACTTTTGAAGAGTTAGACAAAGAAATGAGATTTAATTTATCGTAGATGAATTGAGATATCTATAAGTGATGACCTTGCATTAAATAAGTATTTTATTAAGTTCGAAGAATTTTTGCAATCTGTTAGAAGCAAACTTTTAAATAGTATTCTAAACAAAGTGTTTTTTTCAAGGTGTTTATACTTATTATGCAAACCTTAAAAAACAGGAATTCAGCCTTTATTAAATCAGTACAAAGATTATACTCATAAGTAATGTTTGTAAACTTTTTTTACCGATAAACTGAACTCCCGACTTTTAAATTTGTCCTGAAAAATAAAGCTATTAGAGACGCACAATTTAGCATTTAACTAAACTTTGGTACACGATATGCAATTTTGCACTGCATTTTATTATACATATATACATTACCTAAAGGTAAATGTTTATATGTGTATCGGAATTTATTGATTTTAGAAAAGACTGATAAAGAAGATGGGTGGATAAGGCGTGTAAAATGCCCATACGCGGTCGGACAGGCTACTAAAAAATTAAAGTATCAACAAATCTGATGGGTTTTTTAAAATCATTTAAAACAATATATATTTAACGAATCATTGATTTGTAACCTGTAGGTATGTTCAATACTTGGAATATGTTGACTCAAACAGGCGTATACGTATCAAAACCTGCAAATATTGTCATTTTTTTAGAACTTCAAGGCATTTTCTTTTATAGAGTGGGTCTGTGCTCCATATTTTTCTCATAGTCTTATTAAGGTTTAATGGAAAACAAACCGATTTCAATCAAGAAAAAACGTGGAGAGATGACCCACTATACATTAAAATATCATTTTGTATCCCAACAACTGAACGTATTGAAAAAATAATACAAGTCCGGTAATTCGTGACCTTAGTCACACATAATATTTAAAAAGCCACCTCTGTTGTGTCTGAAATGGCTCAGTGGTTAGAGTACCTGGCATAAGCTAACCGTATATATCTAGGGGTTTTTATGTTACGGGTTCGATACCACCAAAATTTCCGTCAATATTTTTTTTTCTTATTTTTTGTTAAATATATTAAAAACTGACTATAGTTAGAAATTTTGCTTTTGCAAAGTTGTATTATAATATATTTGAATAGATTTAATTGGGGAAAAATAAATTTAAAATTGTATTTCACTACTAAACCGAATGGGCATTTGCGCCATCTTATTCCCCCATCTTCTTAAATCTATGTTTTAAATTGTCAAAACTTGGGAAACAAGAAATAGTGTTCATTAATCGAGATGTATAAATCATGTGTTATAAATGTAACAGATTATATGGAAAATTAATCTCCAGAATTTTCACAATGTGCATGCCCCAATTTACAATGTAATAACAAGTTTTAAGTAAAAAAAAGTATAAAATATAAATTTAAAAATCAAATTACATGAACATATAACAGTTGTCATTTTTCATTGATTAATCGATGAAAAAGACTTTTAGGGGGAAAATGACATATAAGAAATAAAGATTATTATAAAATTTGAAATACCTTTACATATTTATGTAATCTGAATGTCAACTGGCTTATATTTTTCTTTAGAATTTAAGATCTATATATGTTGCACTTTAAAAGTAAAAAAAAAATATAGCTGAGGGGTTAACATGCTTATTTTCTTTTTACAACTTCGAATACATGTATACCCCCATTTCGCCCAATCAACTTGACATTGGGGAATACCGGTATGTCATCAATTACTAGCAATTTTCTTCCAACATTTTCAAAAAATACTTTCTTTTATATCAGTTTATGAATAAAAAATGGCAACTGTATTGTGTTTATCACAAAATACTTAATTTAATGATCTCCGATCCTCAGCAATGTTCGATAACTCTATGTTGTCCGTGATTTTTTTTTAATTCATACCATAAATCTGCCTTTTATGCAGACAAATTTAATAAGTCTGTAGTCTTATTACACACAAGTATTCAACGAACTGCTTGACTTATTTGCTCCACGGAGACCTATTACCTAAAAGTAAATGGGTTCGAGCCACCGATGCACCGGTACAACCGGGGTTTTTTTCGAATTTGATTTCAACATAATTATATTTTTTCAATATACCCATCGTGGCCAAAATTGCAATAACTTCGAAAAATGCATGAATAGCATAAAAATATATTTTATTTCAATACAATGTACATGTATAAATTTTGAAGAATAAATAACATTTAATGATAGAAAAAAATTGAGGCTAAGGATCGGAGAACCTATAAGGTAAAACTATTGATTAAAGATTTTTTTTTTGATGAACAATGCATTAAGAACCGCAAAAATGGAATTCGTTTGAAATCATGGCCAGTAAACCAACCAGTCAAGACATGATATTTTTCGGACTTCTTAATTACACAAGATGCCAAACTAATACTTTCAAGAAAAAGATATTTCTTTTACCAAAAATAATTTGCAAAGTAAGGCCTCAGCCTCTCAATCTCCTCTTCGGAAAATATTTGATGTTTATACTGGTGCAACTTTTAAGCTTATAAAATGTAAAAGATACGAACTTGGAATATATATAAATATATGTTTAAAATTTTTTGAAATGCATTGTTACCTTATTTGACATATTTTGTATATTTTCTGGTTCCATTTGCTTATACGTTTGGAATCTGTTTCATATCAATGTAAATATTGACCGGCTGTAAAGCCTTAATTAAGAATGAAATAAATGAAGATCAAGATTTAATAAAAGTAAGAAGCCTACAAGTATATATCTTGAGATATGAAAAAAATGTCGAAAATTTAGGCAGAGAAAAGGTGAAATAATCAAATCAGAACGTCTGTAAATATCAGCAAAATATTGGCCATGCAGCAAAAGACGAAATGTTAGGACCTGTTTTATAACAATAGCGTTATGTGCATCATTAAAAAGAAACAGAAGGAAAGCCGTTTAGACGGCATAGGATGGATAAGTTTGGCAGAAAAAGACTTTCATCGCTTCTGATCTGGGCAGACATGTATCCTACTACAAATAATATCAATTGTTGAAACTAGATTCAGCCTCATCACTGATGATTTTTCAATCTGGGGTAAAAGCTGCTATTTTGTGAAATAAATGATTAATCACGCGATTTGTGCCGTACTAAGGACATGGTTGAACGCAGGTATTAATAGACAGATTTTCATCTCTCTGTATAAAGGAAATGAGGCAGAAAATGTAGAAGGTATCTTGAAAATGATTTTGGATGTTTTTAATATGCGGGTTATCTACATTCTGTCTAAATGGGAAGAGGAGAAAAACAGCGCGATTAACTGTATGTCATCTACAAAAAAGATACACCATTCCTAACTGAGAACACACTGATGTAATATAAAGCGACTGAACAAACAAACTATTCTTAGTGATGGTGTGTTGCAATCTATAGGAGTGGACATAGAAAAATCATTCAAAAAGTATACAGCAAAGTAGAAAATACATTAAAATTGAACCAAAACTCGAAACTACAGAGAGCCAATCAACAGAATCTATATCTCGGTAGATATAAAAATCACCACCAATCGGGTTAATGACCAAGAGCGGTTGCTACTTAACTGTATAAAGCCACTGGAATGTAAGAACCAATTTATTCCAGGAGAAACAATACTATCACCGGCATAAAAGAAGGCAGCTCTCAGCTTTATTTTTCTCTGGGATAAATAATAGAGCAATAACTTCAAATTAGTTATTAAGACTGATGGGGTCTAAGACAAAGTCATGAAGTTTGTTTGCACTTGTTCTTTGAAACAGGCAGATAAAAAAGAAACCACAGCAGCGTCGCTGTTACCCGGAATTTGAAAAAAGAACCAAAGATTATTTAGTATCAGTAATCTTTTTTATAATTGTCTCATTAATCAAAAAAAAAATTAATTAAACATAAACAAACAATTGACTTCGATGATTTCCACTACAAAACACTGATGATGTTTTGAGTTTCAAAATAAAACTTTTTGTAATATAACCTGCACCTTCAGTTCGTGCTTTATCAACATCTGTTACAAACACCAAAGACAAAACATAATTTTATATGTCTTTACATTTATTGACATGTTTTTAATTGCGTGTGCATTTGCATCTTTGTCTTTTACACAGGGAATTCGTAAATTCTGCAAGATGAATTTGGGCATCGGTCATTTCAGCATTAATGACAGAAAAAGTAGAAGAAAAGTAAACCATCTATTATTTAATACAATCAGTACTACAGTACTTGCAAACTCCAATGACATAAATTATCTTTTTATTATAGGTAATATTAAAGATTACATATTTTGAATCAACTAATACTTTTAGACATTGTATAAGAAAAATATCACGAAATTAGTTTGACATACAGTACATTAATATACACATATTTAAATGATTAAAGATAACCACGTTGCAGAATACTGTTTTTTCTGTTGCTAACAATTCCCGGAAACTCAACGCACCGATAAGAAAAGGAAGCATTAATGTTGCAGTGAAGTGTTTCGTGGTATGGTTATACTACAAATATAAATTAAAGCAACTGTTGCTGAACAGCGGCGATAAAGAGGCTCCCACTCCTAAATCAAAACCTACTTGGCTTCTGATGATCACCTATTCTCAATTTCTGATGTCGTACTCGAAAATCTACTCTAAGAACGTGAAGCGATCTATGGAAAATGGCATCTCTTCATCTATTAAAACATCGTTTAGAAAGTGATATAATAGAAAAATGTAAAGGGCTTCTTTTATTTTCAAGAGGTAGAAACTTGGCTGGAACCAATGGCCAGATCTGACAAGCATACTAGATTTGTAATAGTACTTTAGCTACATTAAGGCTTGTTACCAGGAATGCAGACTTTTCTCTTTTTTATAAGCATTTCGTGTAAAATTTCAGTTGGCATGACGTCATAAAATCAATTTTATTGAAGTGGTAAGGTTGAGTATATTTTTACTTAACAAGATTTGATTGTTGAGCTTCAACAAACAAAACAAATAGAAACATAAAATTAGTTCCTCACTCGAGTGTGACCTCGCATTCCAAGCGCAAAAATCATCAAAGGTCAAAATATACAAATGTTCTGAAAATATTCCGAAACAAAACATTTCAATTAAGAATTCATCAAAAGACCAAACTACATAAACGCGTCTTTCTGAAGCTTGTTTTTGAATTATACCTCTGAAAAAAATGCATTAATCTTAATATGGGAATTTTAAGGGATAGTTATATTACATGTAACATGTTTGAAGTTTTCAACTTCATTGATCTCCGACACTCTTGTAACTCATCAAGTCGATCTACATGTACATTATGAAAAAAATAACGTATCCATTTCAAATTATCTTTAAGAATGAGACGTCTTCACTTCAATAACCTTTTGGTCGTGGATATATAACAGGGTACAGAACTAAACTATTAATCATTCTAAAAAATACGCTTTGTTTGAAGTAATTTCAAAAGCATTAGTTTTTCTATTATAAAATTCATAACACTGCTCGTACATGTAAATCTTACGATACGTAGAGTAAAATTTGTAGAATTATTGATATACAAAGTATAAATCATACACGTTCATATAAATTTACCGGTATATGATGGAATTTATAAGATGTAGCCAAATTTATATAGCTTCTACCATTGATTGATGAATCATACCATGCAATAAAAAAGTTAGCTTGAAACATTCAACAGTGCAAAGCGCTTCATCGAAAATATTTTTCAATTAACATTTTAATGAAAGTAATTATCAAGTGACAACACTCTCGTGACATTAGCTGTAGTCTGAGATGCTTCGGCAAGTAGATTTTCCCGATTTGAGAAATAACTCTACATCAACACGACAGAGTGAAGAGGTCGAATTCTCGCCAGCGAGAGTTAGACGTGAGTTGGACGTGATTAAAACGCCAAATTTTGTTTCTTGATTAATTACTTAAACATGTGCAAAAGTCTGCAGGAGAACTTTTCAAATATGATTGTTTTCAAATTAATTCTAGCAGACATGGGGCGCTCAGAATGAGGAGAAGTCGAAATAACAAATAAATTTAGCCGAAATATGTCAATGGGTATTCCAGTGAACTGCAAACGACGGTCAGATTTCAAAATGAGATTTGTTAATATATTTATGCAGAAGAACTAAAGGAATATCTCAAAATACAAAAGCTCTTATTTCACAAAGAAAGGTTCGGCTTTTGTATAGTCATATGGGTAAAAAAATGTAGAAAAATGTGCAAAAACCACAATTGGTTGCCTAAATAAACGAGAATTTCATTGCATATTTGTTTTCTTATCACACATGCTGGAATTAAAATAAAGTTTTGTAAGTCTTTGTGCAGTGCAAGTCATTAAAACAACGCTTTGTATTATTGAGCATGGAAAATCTTGAAGCTTATGATAAAGACCAAAGTTAATATTAAGCAGGTCGTGATTAAGAATGCACAAATTCATCGAATCTTGATGCGGTGTATGCAAATCGGTCAAAATATCCGTAGAAGTGTTTACACTCATTTTAAAATCATCATGAAATAACTCGTTTACTTCTTACAACGTAGAAACTTGTGAACTATAACGCTTCCCTTAATGTTGTACAGGATCCAGTATATTACTTTGTGTATATTTTACGAGCAATTCGCTTATAACTCCCCCCTAATTTGATGTTTGATGAATGTCACGCAAATAAAAATCTTTATAGAAGTGTAATTCTGCAAATGAACATATGGCTTAAATAAATGTATATCTATCATCCGGCATTTCTTTATACTCACGTGTACTGCCCGTTACTTCATTGGTACGAATAATGTCATAAATTTAAACATGATACATATCGTTTTGATACAAAGTAATAAAGAATTAAAAGTAGATTTCTCTAAGATAAAATTTGTACCCTTTTTTACTTGGCTTGCTGTGAAATGTGAGACCTTGACTTATTAATGTTCATAATTTAACTTACACCAAACTTCAAGCGTCCCGAAATTAATGACTAATGTATACAAAAAATCGTTTCTCTAATTATACAATAATTTCTCATTTCTTGCGTTCCATTGATAGAATAGTCATTTGTAATACAAACTAGCACATACATGTAAAATAATAACCAGTAAAACTCTAATAACTTGTTCCCTCCCCATTAATTTTTTTTTCAAATTTCAAAAATTAAGTTAACACATAATCAAAGGAAAATAAACAAGCAAATAAAGACGAATATTCCAGACTATTAATTGTGTTTAAAATTCACTTGTTTACAAATTTCAATTATTATTACTGTAAGTACATAAATAGTGAAAGAAAATATTAATGGGTGATTTTTCATACTTAACTGAAAGATGAATGGTAGTTATTTTGAAGTTCAAGATTTATACGGATATCTAACAACAAATATGTCATCAAAATGCTTTATTTGATATTCTATACAATACTATAATTTGAAAATATGAAAAAATAACCATGTCTCCATAAATTGATCATGTGACCGAGGACAACATTACAACCTCAGGGGAAAACATTCCATGCCCCTACCATCACCAATTTTCCTCAGGTCAATACTCAGCCTCAATTCTGAGCTCTGACCTCAAATTTATGCAGTTTTATTTGAAGAAATTGAGTTGAGGACCGAGTTGAGTAAATTGCATGAAAATTTTGGTGACGGTGTGGCCTGTCCTGTTACTTTTGGTTGATACAACTTCACTCAGAAAATGCATTGTATCAACGTCTCGTAATGACACGTGACAGATGTCTGCATCTTCAGCATAACAATTGTTTTAATTAGGCCGAAACCAGACGCATCCCCTCGCGCCCTCACAATATGGCGCACCACAGTATCATCGACCCCTGATAATGGAGGCCACTAGAGGTTACTGCGTGTATAAATTACAAACAGATCGCAGGGTAAAAGACGCTCACAAGGAATCAAAGAATGTTTGACATGTTCATGTATTTTATTGTACAAGTAGTTCCACATTGGCAACACTTACCACGGATTCTAAGCTTTAGAACCCGTGGCGGGCCAGGCCGGGAGGTGATATACTGAAGTCGTCTCTTGATTCCGGGCAGCTGGGGAGGTACAGCTTTAGAATTGCCATGATGTCTCTTTTATTAACGCATGTTCTAAGTCAAAGCATATACTTTCTTACTAGCATTATCCACCCAGTGTGATCCACATCGACAAGTTCAGTACCTAGCCTTAGTTACTTTTTCGGCATTCGAGTACCATTTTGGTTTTGGTCACTTTGCAGATTTTCAAAAATCTGGCAATGACAGGTTATAAGCATTTATCAAATAGTTAAATATATTTTGATCAGTTCAGATTTTCATCAACTGGCACAATCTTGAAATTACAATTAGCGGTCCCTCTAAAAACTTATACCAAGATTTTACCTTTAACGATTCTGCACCAAAAATCAAAACTGAAGCAAACAATGACGTCATCCATTTTTGTTAAACTTAAAGCCATATTTTAAAAACCTTTTTTTTTTTTTAACCTTTGGTCAGAATATTTCTTATCATAGAATTCCATGACACAATGTATAAGAATACTAATTCTGAAAAACTAGTAACTTAGGATTGCAAAATCATTTAACTTTCTTTAATACGAAATATTGATTTTCATATCATAGTCAATAATTTTATACAAATATAACTAATTTGATATTTTCTCAATTTTTTTCCCATAAAATTTGTTCTTTTTTCATATGTCCGATTGACATGGCGACGTTATCCAATCACGTAACCCATACACATCCTTTTATATTTCTTAAGCCATTTGTAATGCAACCTATCAAGGGCACGCCGAAATAATCTTAAGATTAACGCATTTCTGATAAACATAACCGGGCAAAGACACGGAACACGGTCCAAGGTATAAAAATCCTATAAAACAATGCGCCTAACTCAACTCCATGGGCGTTCAGATATGACCGATTAAAACAGCACAAAAACTTATACAAATAACATTATAAATCACACATGTTTTAATATCAAACTTCAAAATCCCGAGATATCGAATAAATGTTTTTCTACAGCCTAACGGCGCAGTCACCGATAAACCCAAAACAAAATCGGGCTCGGAATTTTATTGAAACGATGAAACGGTTAATGCTACTATTAAGTAAGATGAGCGAAGATAAGACTTTCATACAAATCATAGTAGTATCGTGAGGCGAGAAACAGTGATTGCAATAAAATCAATATTAATCACCAATAACTTGAATCCCTATCTATCCGAAGCCTTCATTCTCCGCTGGGCGGGGATTCAATTCCAACCAGTGTTATCAATATTTTGCATTTATTTTTGACTGCGTTAAATTTACAAAGAAGACAAAAATTATGATAATATCAATTAAACGGATATAAATTCTAATAAAACTCCATTAGATAACTCAAATTTCAACATAACAGATAAGTAATTTTTCAAGCAGAAAAAAATCTTATCATATATGATATCATCGTTTTCGAAATTCCTCTAATCAGATGTGACTGGCTTTTCTCAACTTCAAATCATACCACTGAGAAAAAAGCATGTTTTACTGTTCGAAGACTGTAAAATACATCAGCTGTTTAAATTCATTGGTTTACAGGTTTTTAAAATACAATTTCCAACAAATTATAACTTTGTAGGAATCCTTTTTATAAAAACACCTCTCTCTCTCTCTCTCTCTCTCTCTCTCTCTCTCTCTCTCTCTCTCTCTCTCTCTGTAAATATACCAACGAATGGAAGAAATCAAATTGATAAGATCACAAAAATATGATTTTTTTCCAAAGATTCTGTCCTTCCGTGGAGACAGGGCCATTAGTGACACAGAGGTCCCCACTGATTCAGGAGGTGTCCCAGAACCCAAATTGGCATCAACTCGACAGTAGTCCCGCAGTCAATGAGCCGTAAAATTGTTGAGCCGTAACCACGACAGGAGACGGTCACATTCTCATCCAATTTATCCGAAAAGAAAACATTTTGCTGAATTTGAGGAAACCTTATATCAGAGATTATCAGGGAGATTAAAAGTGCAGAACAAAGTGGATGATGAATGATGATATTGATGCAGGAAACATCTACCACATGAGCGGCTTGTTTCTGGATAACGGTAAACCCAGTCTGTCTTCAAGTTTACTATTCCTAGCTTATAAACCGGAACCTCAGCATTCAACGTAGAATTTTGGTTTGTTTTTAAATCCCATTTTAATAAAATTTGGTTTACAAATGCGTCCATGCGTAAGATTTGAGTTTTTTTTAGACAAAACAGTAAATCATACCCACAATCAAAACTTACGTTAAGGGCATGAAATTATTTTCTTTTCGTTTTAGAAAAAACTCGGAACTATAAAGAATAAATATTATCAAATCTATAAATTATATCTTTAAATTCATTTTAGCAGATGTCCGTAATAGAGAATGAATATTTTTTTCATAAAAAACCAAACAAACAAAAACGATATTATAATATACATTGTATACTAGTGTCCTTCCTGACATATTTTATATTATGACTACTGCAAATTATATATATATATATATATATATATATATATATATATATATATATATATATATATATATATATATATATATATATATATATATATATATATATATATATATATAACTTTTTGCAAACACCAAGGGTATAGACTAATTGTTTAGGTAAATTAAATATCTAATGTTATTGTATCCAAGGACTCAATGTTTGCCTCACTGATATTAAGCACATGCACTTGTAATGAACGTTTTACATTCAATCTATCAAATAGGTAATTTTTTTATTTAAAATTTCCCAAACATGATATTTAATGAACTTAGACTCTGATGTTGTTCATGCAACATATAAACTGAAAGTAAAGGTGTTTTTTTTAGCAGAAACTAATGGTTTTCGTGTTCTTTCGATGCCCATTTTAATAAAATTTGGTTTACTCTTTCAGTAAAATGACGGGTTTGTACCTGCAGACAGACAGATTCCGCCATTCGGGAACATCAGGACACTCTCCACCGGGTGGCCATGTTGAAACGTCATCACGGAGTCATTTATCCGGGTATCGAACAGCTTTACAGTGTGGTCATAGGAGCCTAAGTTAAAAAATATGCGAAAAAAGATTCAAATCCCCAATTTTAATGAACGCTCTGCTGTTTTTAATTATTTCCTACATGTAGGCGAGTTAATAAAAGTAGTTAATACGCTATATTACCTGTCAAAATAAGGTCTGTGCTGGAGGCACTAGCAATGCCACAACGGACATAGTCCTGCAGGAAAAATAAATAATACTCACAAATACAAATACATAATATCTAGTAAGTAAAAAAAAAGAAAAGAAAAAATGAGCAGGCTCAATTACATATATAATATTATTAGTCCAACATTACTTGATATGTTACACGTAATGAATGGCCGGGTTAGCATGAAATACACAAAAAATTTAGTTCAAATTATGTTAAATGTTTTACTGGTATCGGCACTATAAATTATGCTGTTAAGAGAATAAAGAATTGTCACTGAAATTTCCTAGTAATATGCACGTTGCATCGTCTAAACTATGTACGAAGTTTTATGAAATTCTGTGCAGCTTTTAAAAAGGAACTGTTCAATACTATATACTGTATACAAGGTATTTTACGCCCCGTGTTATTTTCGTCCCTTTTCACTTGCAAACGGTATCGCCCCGCCTGAATTCAACAAGGCAAAAGTTGTATTTAAAGATAGATGTTTTGGAACATTGGAATTTACCCTGTCTTAAATTCGTCCACTGACAACGAGGGCGAAAGGGGCGAAAATGAAACGGCGCAAATATTTCCCTGTATACAGTATCGATTAATGACTAAATTTCTTAGTTCACAAAGGGAAATATCTAAGAAAAATTAAGGAGTCGGATCATCCTGCTTATAAGAATGTCTTCACATGTTAATATTATGTTTCGCGGTTATGAACTTATAGACAGTGGTTTAAGATTTGCGCCGACAATTTCGTTTCTTAATATTACTCTTATTGCTGTACCTGCCGTGTCACGTTTCCTACAGTTCGGTTCAACGTGACTGTGCATTCACCTCCGTGTGACATAATTGATCAGTTTTAATTTCAACGCATTTATTTTTTATTTTGCTCACAATGAGTGAGAACTTTGCGACAAACAATGTCACGATATATGTCATTAAGTACTGTTCTATGGTCTTCATTTCTTCATATACGATACTGTACCAAGGTCCATCCATTATATATTTATTTTTATTCAGCGAAAGAACAATGACACAAACCAGAACAAAATTCACAGTACGGGGTGTACAACATCATCAATAGAGCCTCATTCATTAAATAAGAACCGTCCCAAGCTATCAACTCTAAAAGGGCGTGTCATTTTATTCATTCATGCATTAAAATTATCAAATTCGTGGTGGATTTTCTATAATTCATTGTATATAACGAGGCAGCTGACATATGCTATGGGATATCATCCTTAAACATATGGTAAAGTGGTATAAAATATATTCCATCTTGAAAGATGCGAACTAATTGCGAACCTAAATACCAATTCTAATACGAGAAACAACATTGTGGAGCTTGCTTGATGAACGAGAGAGAGTGCCCGGCATTGGGGACAAATATGCGCGCTATGGCAATTCTCGGTCTTCGTAAATACATTATCTTGCTACATAAAAATAATGAAAAAGTGCTTGAGTGACTCCTATATCGTTTTGGATTGGACAAAGTTCGTAGAAATGGCAGTATCACTTCTTGTAATTAGATTACCAGTTATGATCGCAAAAACAATACTAGTATCCAAACAAAATCGGGTAAATACCTACAATGTATATCTGAACTAGTCCCACATAGAATCTTTTGGTCCTGTGACCAACATGAAAAGGAAATGACCCTGTGCTCCATGTAAAAAATATTTAAAAACATTTCTCACTGAATTGATTTTCATTACTTGTAATATTCGTTGATCTTTGTTAATTGTTTCGTTTAATAAAAAAAAATACTGATCAATTTGTTTTAAACCGCGCTAATTGCGAAATAAGAAATCGTGAGGTCAAGGTCATGGGAAGGTCACAGTCACAGAAAAGTGTATATATTATACTTCTTTGAACGTGAATTTATGTATTAAGTATGATACAAATTTCTTGGCCAAATTTCTTTAAAACTGGACAAAATTGAAAGAAAATAAGCTTGATAAAAGAACAGAAAAATGTGAGGCATATATGACAATAAATACATAAACATGTTTAAAAATAAAAAAAATAAAGATAAAGGAGCTCTGAAGGAGAGGTGTGAGAAATACTGAAAAATTGTTTATTTGTGTTATAGTATAAATGTATATCATTTTATGACGCGGAATTTCGTCATATACATATTTATCCCTATTTAGAAAACACCAGTTTCCATAGAAACAGTTGATAAATATCAGCACTAAATACGTCAACATTTTACAGAATGATTTTAAAACGTACATGTCTTTATATGGCATCGTCTTAAACAAAAACTTTGACGCTATCTTTCTAAAATATCTGTTTTCATAATGATTCATTCTAATTGTCAAGAAATAAGAATTATCAATTAGCCGATCGCAATGGCCAGGCTATAGGTGCGATGAACGGTACTGGATGTTGACTAAACAACCGATGATATCGTTCATCGCAGAAAAATTTAGTCTATATGTATGGAGTGAGAACTGACATCACTTTGTCCGTATGTCTGTGAGAGGAATTTCTTGCAATGTATATGCAATACGTCGAGTTAAGCAACATTGTAGACACTAAGTCATACATTTCCTTCATAACATTTTTAATCATTTTTTCTAAATTTACGTATTTTAAACCATTCTTTTTAAAAATTATATGGTTTGCGGTCTATAACGCAATTACTTCTTGTAAACTACCTGAGATTGTCTTAACAACTGACAAGACAAATCATTAAACAGCTACAAGCTAGTGGCGTTAACGTTAAACGTTAAATTAACTTTGCTGCTTAAAGATGGCTTAAAATTGAAAATGATCACCCTCTCTCTCTCTCTCTCTCTCTCTCTCTCTCTCTCTCTCTCTCTCTCTCTCTGGTATATTTTTAAAAGTAAAAGTGTTATTTGACATATAGATGGTTACGCAGTTTGTAATTTTTGAGAAACAATCGCGCCGCATTCGTCCTGGAGTACGAGAACTTTGCAGTTGTGTGCACCGTCTGACCGCACTCGTAGTGAACACACGGCAAAATAAGTGCACACTTTATGCAGGCAATAAAGAAATCATAAAAACCAGACCCACAGCTTCGCAATTGTTTGGATATCTTCTTTATATCGAACAGCAATTTATAAATAGATAAATTGATAAATATAATTGGTAGGGGATAGCAATATTCTCCATGGGGTAGAGAGAGTGTCAGTGTACAGTCATCAAGTGCTTTGTCTTGTTTGTACGACATCTGATTACCTTACCAACAACAAAACGGACGTTCTACAACAAACTTACTCTAATGTCCGGCCAAAAAATGATCTACAGTCAACGAAACTCCTAAGAAGCATGGATTGTTGGTTCCCCCTCATCAATCAACAAACATCTGTTATCGGCGAATTCTAGTCACCGTTTCACTTTCGTTATCTCGAAGCCATCACCATCAATTGGAAAACGGTTACTAGATTAGTAGTTAACAAGCTCTTATACCACGATAAGCCGATCAGAAATGATATGACGATTACAGAAACCTTCCATGAGGACTTTATGCCATGACAAACAATTCAAAGGTGACGAAGACAGATCTACACACGCTTTATATTTCCAAAACACAGTTCAGGTTATGAGAGAGAGAGAGAGAGAGAGAGTGTCTTAACAGTGTACATATATTTTATTTACTTTGGCCATAATAGATAAGCACCAGTTACAACCGAATACTACGAATAGGACGGCATACTCTTTGCATGTTACTTTTTTTCCATTTTGAATCAATCCCATGTGTAGAAGTCACCCACTGAGATCAAAATTAAAAAAGAGGCGTATGGACGATGTTGGCCATTGGGTTTTTTGTGATTCAATGTTTTGATAGTCCTTAGCTATCATGCTTGGTTATAACGGTGAGACATCCCGTCGTAAAGTCAGGGTTTACACGTGTTTTGATATGAAGAGGTCAAGCCTCTCCATCCCGTAGTCTTGTTCCAAATGATCTTAGATTTTACGTCTCTTTGTGAGATTTTTTTATATCTTGGAGAATCCACGCAGCGTGTTTAATACAAGTACAAAGGTACAAAAATTGTAAACATAAACCTTGTACTTAGCACTTCTACGGAATTTTTTACTGTTTGAACTTTCACTATTCATTTTGGAACTGCATTTGCTAGGGGTTTTTTTCTCTGAGATGATGCAAAAAATCAAGAGACGGTTTTTAAACATCTCTGGAAATCTACGTCCACATAACTCATTAAAGTTTCAGATGGAAAAGAAGTTAAAATGTCAAGTCGAGATTCAGAAGAAAATAAAATTATGTCTCCTTACAAAAAATATATATCGTGTAAAAACGATAAACCTGCGAATCAAAAATAGAGAAAAATGAAACAAGGTGCTTCAAGCGGCCACATCCCCTGATAAAACTACTCTCCAAAAGCTTTCTCCGTTTTATAACACTTAAGAAAAATAATAGGTGGAATATCTGAATATTTCTGGTTTATTGCATCATGTAAATTGATTTTATATACTCAACATGAGGCGAGCGCTGACTTTTATATTCTTGTCTTGACGCTTTTAACTGACAGCCGAAGTGGAAGTGGGAACTGGGGGATATCACAACCAATATTTCTAATTTGATTGGAAGCGCCAATTTGACCTTGACTGACCTTTATGCATTTTTATAAAATTTGAAACCATAAAATTTGCCACAAAAAATCTGGAATTGAATTCATCGCAGCATCTTGCGCCGCGGTTGAAGAGATCGAGTTAGCTTTTTTGTTGCATTAATGGTCGAGAGGAAGTCGCTTGAATTAAGTCGAATCAACAACTTAATGTGCTGCTGAATTTCTGATATACTGACACGTTTGTTCCTAATACTTCCTGTGCTTGAGAAAAACAGAGATGGAGAAAAAAAAAATGATTTTAATCGTAATCGTAAAAGTTGAAAAGTTCAAGATGCATTTTGATCAGACAGTTGGAGATTTTTTAAAGTTTTATTCATTTTTTTTGGTTTAGGAAAAAAAATATGCTGTAAAATAAAACTGCTTCAACGATACATCTTTATGGGTTGGTTGCAAAATAAATATATTAAAAAATGAATTTTCATTATCATTGGTATTTATTATCAGTGTCATTATAATGAAAATGAAATGGAAACTTGTCTAGTCAATATTCCGGATTTAATGAAATTATCAATTTAGTCGTGAAATGTTCAAGGGGGATTTTTGCAATAAAGGGAAGAATTTTTTTTAACAAACTTAAAAAAAACTGAAACATGATGAAATCTTGCCTATAATGTCTGCGCCTGGAGAAACGCGTGGCTTAAATATCATTTAATATAGTTTGGTATCCTGTAACAGAATTTGGGTTTGACTGGAAAATGGTATTCATTAAGTCTTCATATCATATAGAAATCGTGATATCAATAATGAAAATAAAAGCCAGACTTATAGTGCGTCCATTATTACAAATGGAGGAACATAGATGAGCATATTGGAATTCTTAAAGACTGAGCTTTAGTTTCTCTATACATTCTGATGTGGATATTGTGGACATTTCCACGTCAAATGTCCTTAATAAATAATTTATTCAACGTTGTGCTTTGATCAATTAAATCTAATATAAACAATCATTTCTCTCCAGTCCTTTCACTAACATGCATAAAGTGAATCAGATATACCACTGAAATAAATATAAACTCCATGATATACATTTTTCATCTTTATTTATAAGAAATGCTTACAAGCTATGTGAATCCAACAGAAAAGAAACTTCATGGAGATTAGAACAAATAAAAGAAGTTGTCAAGCATTTAAGACAGGAATTTCTGGTGAAAGATAAAAGAATTCAAACTTGTACAAGTTCTCATCCTGCAGTAAAGACTTAATTAACTAGTTCTCGTACTTACTTGGTGCTCTCTGTATGATAAATTAACTAGTTCTCGTACTTACCTGGTGCTCTCTGTATGATAAAAGCTGACTTTCACTTGGAATGTCCCACACCGACACACTGTTGTCATCAGAACCAGAGAAAATTCGAGTTTTGTCAGTCAAAAACTTCGTAACATGGACAGCTCTGCAATAAATGGCAGCTTTTATTCGGTGTGTCCTTTATTTGAAGTTCAGAAAGCCATAATGACTTTTGATCTAACAACCTGTACTTAATTACATGTATAGTTCACTGTTAGTTAGCAAAGTGGAGTGTTTTTATTTAATTTCAACCCCTTGCCATGCAAAACCAAGAGGCCCAGGGACCACATGGCTCACCTGAGCTTAAACAAATAAATTATTAGTGTTATGCTTACAAACGTATATACAAAAAGATGAGCTTTTTTCATGTAAGTATCAAATTACTACATGAGGATGCATTTATATAAATATGATAAATCATGGTTTTGCTGATCGCCAGGAGAAAATTTCTAAGATTTGTTTTTCAATATATTCCTATATTGAGCCCAATCTATTTGACTTCTTTATATACACATTGTTCATTAAACTGAAACCACTCTCTTGATCTGCTCACCCACTGTGACCTTTAAACAGCCTCAGTAATGATTTACTGTCAACATCAAAAAGTCGGACAGACCCCTCATCTCCCCCAGCAACCAACAGTTTACCATCGCTACGGAAACTGCCAGAGTATGCCACCTCTTTGAACCGACTAATGGTTTTGTGAATCTGCAGGGAGGTAGGGCTGTAAACTTGTACCTGTGAAAAGAGAACATAAAAAATACTATGTTTAAGTCCCCACATTTGTTTTCCCCCTCATCTGTTCTCATCTAAACATATTGTATGATTACACAAACATGAATGTACATGTATGCCAATAGTTTCATGTACAAAGGTTAACTTATTCTGATTTATTACAAAACAAAATCAAAATGAGAAAAAATAGGTCAAGGCTTCTACATGAAAACAGATCAGTTGAAGTATTTTTCAGTCTGGAAAAGTTTTTATCAAAACAAAGAACAATTATACTCTACAGATTCTTTTTTCTTTGTGTTTCTATCAGTACATCGCTTTGTTTTGTGTCCCCTTGCAATATCAAAAGTGGTATATGTTTCATTCACCAATACTCAAATGTTGTACCGGTAAGTAATAACTCAAATTACACAAAAATGATACACAAACATCCATTTTTATAGTTCCCTACGTATCAGTTTAACATGAAAATCACCCGTCTTGTTAAAAAGAATTAATTAAAAGAACCATATAACCAGCTAGCAATGTAATCAATCCCTGCATAACTTTTCTCAAAAAGGAAAAAAATCTTACAGGTTTTGCCTGAAATCAGTTATGTTTTACAGGGGACACCAACATGATTTACCAGATATTTAACACTGACTACTCTTGACTTGAAAAATACATAATAAATACATGTAAAGGTATAAATACAAGTATAAGTACTCTTTTCCTGCTAGTCTCTTGAAATCTTTTAATATACAGTCCATGTCTAAATAAGGATTATCTTTCCTTATATGGACAGTCCATGTCTAAATAAGGATTATCTTTCCTTATATGGACAGCCAATGTCTAAATAAGGATTATCTTTCCTTATACAGCCAATACATTATACATGCAGCATATCATATAATAATGTAAACCAAGTTTTATCTGCATGCAAGAAATTTACACAAGGTTTGCAAGAGCCTGGTCATCATGACTATTTCTCTCCATGAACCAATACTTGACCTATGGATGTTATTGCAACAATACTGTGGATTAGTCTTTTGTTGCGAAAATCAGTTGTCATGAATCAGTATATCAGACCCAAGTAAATTGTGAAATTAAATCTATGCGAATAAAAAATGTTTTACAGTACTTAGATCATCATAATATGATAGAGAAAACAATTGTTCACATCTAGCTTAAATTCTATTTGTTTTAGTAAGAGAAAAATATCTAAAGTAGAATATAATGCACCAGACAGTACTATGGCCTTAATGTTTAATCCTCTTTCACCTGGCAACAGTTGCACGCAAGCTCTGAAAGCAGTCCTGGATGACTGGACCTAAATCTACCAACCAAATTGACAATATTAACTAGAAATGTCCTAATGGGACTAAAACCCCCGCAAGGCTAATTTCAAAAGGGACAAATAATTGAATTGAATAATAAAGGTTTGGAACACATACAAATTAAAAAAATCTAGAATTGTAAAAAAAAAAATAGTTAACAAAGAAAAATTAAAATCAAAATTGTCAGAATTTCACTGTAAATACATATGTATAACAGTAATACATTAACAAATTTATGTATCTTCTGATATTTTTATTTTATTTAATTGTTTTAAAGAAAAACCAACAAAATGACAATAACCCCTCCCTTTGCAGTAAATGGAAATACTGGTAGCCAAGCAATGCTCTTCTGTTGATAAAACTTTGAATATCTTTCTAATAAGAGTCTTGACAGATGCAATTAGTTGTTTCAAAATTTCCTCACTTTCTCCTATGGTACAATGGAACTCCATATCAGAAAAATGATCCTATAGGACTATGATTTTTTTTTATGAGCTTGTTAAATTTAATAAACTCCCAAAACATTAGCATAATTACCATTCTATGTCAAAATATGTAAAAAAGAAAATTTAATATTACAAACAATTTTAAAATTGCCTAAACACTACAATCATATCAGTAATTTTGAATTTCATTTAAATCAATGCCCTATAGGGTCACTTCATCAATTTACTTGACTAATAAATTTAAACAACTTCTAAAAATAGTTAACTTCTTTATTAATAATGATATTATTTATTTACTTATAATGATAGAAACTTTTGGTTTACATGAAACAATTTTAAAATAGCCCCAAAACCACCGCCCATTTTAAAGATTATCAATTTTCCCTTAACACATGCTCCATCTAAACCATGGCTCAGATAATGGCCCCCTTGGGACAAATGAATTCAGCAACATTTGTCTTTGATGTTCTTATTAGCTCCTAAGAATTTATCATTGACAAACAAAAATTTTGCATTGTCAGTTGATAGAATACTTAAAAAAAATAAATTAAGTTAAGACATAAAGACAAAAAAACTTCCATCTGGAGATAATAAAAATATATTTTAGAGAGAAATGAAAACTGTCATAAAATCATTAAATCTTGTCTGATCTTAAAATAAGATTGCAGGTGCACATCTTCAGATGATGATCAACATACGTACAAATTTTCAGACTGTTCCATGCAGTAGTAAAAAATTCTATAGGGGGACAAAGCTGTGTCTACAGACAGACGGACAGAGTGAAACCAATATACCCCCCCCCCCTAAACTTTCTTTGCGGGGGTATAATGATTCACACATTTAATCAAAATGTCAGACTGTTTATGACAATAACTCATATACAGTAGGTGTGTTAAGAATTTGATCACAATTATTATTAAATGTATTACCACAAGTGTCTGTAGTTCTTTAAAATTGTGCAGGATCTTGTATATCAAATTCGTAATTCATTTCTTTTTTCATTTTTACATTTTCAATTTTAACCTATACTGTAAATGTATTATATTTGGCATGAACGATATTGTACGATATTTAGCAGAAATTAGTTTTTTAACATGTTGACATAGATTCGAATAAGTGTATTCCTGAATGTGACCACTTACACATATGCATGACACTTGGCGAAGTACTTGATTTTCAATTTTACAGATCTCAAATATATTTATTTTCTTTTTCTCTTTGTTGAAATTGTTGAAGAAATAAAAAGCAAGTGAACTTGCAACAAGTGAAAAGCTGTCAATGTGACAGCAAACCGGGTTTTCATTTATGTGAACTGTATCCATAATCCATGTCAACCCGTATCCAGTGAAATGGAGTATCCTATATGCAATGTTTTGCCCGAAAATGACTAAGTCCAAAAGCCTGGGGTTTTTTTCCATGAATTATCAGAAATCAAAATCCTAGCAATATGCACACCTCTAATATATGTACAATTGATTTGCAAAAGAACAACTTCTTATCTTGAAAACTGTAGGAGGAGTTATCTGTACAATGAGGGTACCCTTTTGGCAGCCGCCCGCCCGCCTGCCCGCCATTTTCACCATTTTAAATAACCGGATTTTTCCGTTGGAAAACCCGGTTAAAAATTCATTATACATATTAGCAAAAGCAGCTAAATGGCAAAAGGACAGGCAAAAATTATGAGCTCTAGCTACCATCAAGATTGAGGTGAGAAGAACACTCATTGTATGGTAATACACTGGAGCGTAAAAATAAACAAAAAAAGAAACCACAAAACTCTATTTTGTATTCAATATCTTTTTTCATTTCTTGCATCCCTTTGGTAAACGATGATATAGATATTATCTCTCAGTTTATCATATTGATATTTATCTGAATGCATTTAATTTATATTCTGCACTATTCTGCGATAGCAAAAATTGGCCTTCTAAAAGCGAAACCAGATACAAGTAAGCCATGTTGAGAGTATGACAATATTCATCATAATAGTTAAACTGTACACTGATTGATCTGAAAATTCTGGAATTCCAAACTTTGATAAAAAGAAAAACATCAGAAGAATAAAAAGAGAAATTGTAAGGCATATTTTATGTGCTCATTTTGTAAGCCTTACGCAAAAATCTTAAGGGTTGGTAGCTCTAAAAATATATAATCTTACCCTTGTGGAATTGGTCACAGCAAAATAATGTGGCGCAGTGGGACAGAAATCAATGTCTGTTATAGCACCATACTCTTTCTTTGTCACAGGAACCTTCAAATAAAATATGTAAAAATTAAACTTCGTATAACTTATATTTGCAAAATTAATCCGCGAACTTACTGAAATATTCTTTGTTCCTACGGAAATTGCAACAACAGTCTGAACATTATTTCTTTGTAAATTTTTTCTTTGCCTTTGAAAATTATCATTCATGTTACACAGAAGGTTTGGTAAGATATATACATGTACCTCTAAAAAAATTATCAACACATTGATATGGTAATCATAGGGGGAAATATCCAATCCATATACAGATACAGCTCAGGTATAACAATGACCAATGTCTCATTGGGGGAGGGGGTGGATGGGGGGGGGGGGGCAACTACCAAGCCCTTTACCCTTAATTTATACCAGTATTCTAAAACCAAATCCAATCATAAAATCATTTTATATGATTAATTCTTAGCTCTCTCTCTCTCTCTCTCTGATTGGTTGAAATCCAATGTTCTGGAAACAAAGTTATATTTACCTGCACTAGACCTAAGAGGTGAATATAACATTTGATTTTTTCTACATTTCACTATTAAAATATCAGGAATTTTCAGAATGCTATTGGTTATCAATATTACTTTGGTTTAATGAAGTTTAATGTTATATGATTCAAACTAAGTATAGCTAGGTGATGAGGTTTTCTACTCAATTTGATACATACGTCTGTATCAATCCCTGGGTCATATAATAAAACAATAATTGCTGTTTTTACAATTAACATCTCTGATGTATGTACAAATGATCTGCAAAACAACAATTTCCTAACTTTAAAACTGTAGGAGGAGTTATCTATACAATAGGGGTACCCTATATGCAATATAATGTGAAAAAATGAGTAAGTTCAACAGGTGGTGTTTTTTGCATTAATCACCAAAAATCAAAATCCAAGTAATATGCACATCTCTCTGATATATGTAGAACTGATCTGCAAAACAACAACTTCCTAACTTCAAAACTGTAGGAGGAGTTATCCATACAATAGGTATCCTTTTGGCAGCCGCCTACCCATCTGCTAGCCAAGCCCCCCAATTTCACAATTTCAATAACTGGACTTTTCCTTTGGAAAACCCAGTTAACAAGAGATGTTTGTAAAACACTTATGCCCCCTCCTTTTGATGAGTAGTTGCTGAGAAAAATGTGACTGAAATTTTTGTTATGGATAGACAGACAGAAGGATGGACAGTAGGCCAGACAGACACACAAGGGTAAAACAGTATACTGGTACCCTCTTTTCCTTTGGAGTGGGGGTATAATTAATATTCACAAATATCAGTGGAAATGCAGAAATAATTTAAATAATTCATTTGAATTATAATAGAGCTGCAAAATTGAAGTGGGCAAGACAAGAATATTAAAATTTCAATGGAAACAAGCATCATAAGTGAACGCTGAATTTTAAAACATGAATTAGGAAGGACTGTCCCATAATTAAGTGAAAGCGTCAGTACAAATATCGAGCCAATCCGAATTTCTGCCGAGATTAATACTGAGCGCAGGGAGAGGCAGGCTAGTCCACCTCCCAAAGCGAGGCAGTTTGATGGTAACACTGATAAAAATAGAAGTTGAATCAG